>NC_047591.1:10537278-11137278 GCF_011004845.1 Esox lucius | reverse complement strand
ATCAAACTGTCATCTTGGATTCCTTGACAGTGGGTATTTGAAATGGTTACTTGTGAATATGGTTACTGAATTCTGTGATCAGTAGACAAACTCGTCCTCTATTGTATCAGCCTGGCAGATTATCCCCGATGATTGTTTGTCCCAGGGGGATTTGTGTGCTTGTTGGCAGCATCAGTATCACTGTCACTCAAAGCAGCTCAACCCCTCGGATAATGTCCAAATAGTGTGTTTCCCAGTCGTGCGCAGTCTGAAGGCATGGCTACCAGGCATGTGTGACTGAGAGGCACGCTGCCGGCTGTAAGCTGTGCTTGGAGACGCTCTTAATCAAAGCCACTGTGGGCTTGTTGACGTGCCGTTTGCTGCTTGCTGTTACCAACTTGGCCACCTGCCCAGCTTTTCTTTTTTTAAATTGACTTCCTGGAAACTAAATCAGTGGTTCCCAACATTTTTCAGTTACTGTACCACCAACAGACTTTTGCTCGGCTTGGAGTACCCCTGAAGTACTCCCTCATGTTAATTTCACTAGTAAGCCTAGTGCGTGTCATGAGTGTTTTCGTATACCCCCTGTGGAGAGGCCAAGTACACCCTGGGGTCCTAGTGGTTAATACATAAAAACAACACATTTGTAAACGTCTTATCCAACTTTTCTACATGGGGACTCTATTTGAATATAACAAATGGAGATGCTCACCCCTGAACACCCGAAGTACCATTATGCCTACTCATTTTAACATGAAGGTTGACATTTCAGTGTAGAAAGGGAAGTGTAGAAACTGAAAAAACTGCACCAAGGACACAAGGAAGAAACGATAATGTTAACCTCCTGGCACAGCCCCTGCAGCCGGGTAACATCTTTCTCTTGGTCACTGGGAAGAAATCCTGCCGACCAGCTCATCCTGGGTCGCTGCTAGAGCAGACCGATTATCCCCACTGGAGTCGGAATCCGGGCATGAACCGTCTTCAGAGGGGAATGATTGGCAGGCATTTTCTAATGATGGCCCGGAAGAACTGAAGACTGTAGTCACTGCAGTATTAGATTAAAGAACCAGCCTGCGATCATTCACTGTTTACGAGGGGGCAGAGCCACCAACGTAGCTGCAGATCTGGGGTTGGTGCTGGCAAGGTATAGAACTGGCAAGCACAGGTGTTGTTTACGTTGGCACCAACGACGTTAGGATGAAACAGTCAGAGGTTACGAAGCAGAACATAGCATCAGCGTGTAAAATAGCTAGAATGATGTGTCGGCATCGAGTAATTGTCTCTGGCCCCCTCCCAGCTAGGGGTGGTGACGAGCTCTACAGCAGACTCGCTGGCTGAAAACTGGGTTCTGCCTGTCGCAGCAGCCAGGAGGCAGAGTTTGTAGATGACTGGTTCTCTTTTTGGAACTCTCACAGAAATAGGGCCGAGGGAGTGGTAACATCTTGGGACATAGGAGTCTCACTCCTTTAGCCTCACCATGATATTGGGTGCAGGTCTGGCTGCACAGCCTGCTAGTACAGTGGAGTTTGTCAAGAGCATACAGTATTCAGAGCGGTTAGCATAGTTTTGCCAATTGAGACTGTGACTCTTTCCAGGCTGAGAAAAGTAAAGCAACCTTATTAAGATAAAGCCCTCCACCTCGGTAATAAATAAAAAGAACTGTATTTCCTCGCATCTCGAAATGGTACTCCTTAATGTTAGATCCCTTCCTTCAAAGGCAATTGTAGTCATTTAATCACTGATCATAAACTGGATGTAATTGGCCTGTGTGAAACCTGGCTGAAGTCTGATGAATTTACTGCCCTAAATGAGGTTTCTCCTTCTGACTACACTAGTGATCGTATCCCCTGCGCATCCTGAAAAGGGGGTTATGATACAAAATATGTATTTGCTGTTTAACACATCACTGGTTTTCAGTCTTTTGAAGTTTTACTCACCCAAATCGTTTTCCGTATTTCCGCAGGCCCTCCAGGCCATACACAATTCCTCAGTGAGTTTCCAAAATTCTTGTCTAACCTGATAGTCATGGCAGACACTTGTAATTTTTGGCAATTTTAATATTCATATGGACAAGTCCAGTGACCCTCTACAAAAGGCCTTTGAAACCATAATTGACTCAGTGGGTTTTGTCCAATATTTCTCAGGGCCTAAACACTGCCACAATCATACCTTAGACTTTGTCTTGATACAAGGAATAGATATTGTGAATCTAATCATCTTTCCTCACAATCCTGGAATATCAGACCACTGTCTTATTACATTTACTGTTACAACAAGAAACCCACTTGCACCACAAACTATGTCTTTTTAAAGCTGTAATACAAATTATCGGACTACCAGAATTTATTTTGATTAGTCTTCTAGGCTCGCTCATCAATGACTGAGTAAATAAACCTGCAAACAATCTAATCAAGGAACTAACTCAACACTGGGAAATACCTTAGATACGGTTGCACCACTAAAAACAAAGGAAATACGCAACAAGAAACTTGCTCCCTGGTACACAGACAGTAGTAGAGCACTCAGGCAGGCCTCCAGAAAGTTGAAAGTATTCAGACTAACCTGGAAAGACAGTACAGTGCAATACTGAAAAGCACTCACATCTGCTTGATCAGCCTGTTTCGGCAACCTGACTGAGGTGAAAAGAAAACTCCTTAAATAGGTATAGTCCTCAAAAACCTTTTCTGAGAATGCACAGAACTTCTCTGACCTAGTATCAATAGGGACACTTGAATTTTTTGATCCTGTACTGCTTAACACATTCAGTAAATGTGTAATAAGTTCTAAACCCACCAATTGTCAACTAGACCTGATTCCCACCAAACTACATAAGGGGTTACTTCCTGTGCTGTCTGAACATTATTAATTGCCCCCTATCCTCCGGATGCGCACCAAACTCACTAAATATAGCATAAAAAGTTCTAGTTCCGGACATTTTAAACAGTTATCGGCCAATATCGAACATCCCAACATCCCAACAAATATTATTTTAGTAATATGTAATATTTATGAAATGCTCCAGTCCTGTTTCAGACCCCATCAGAACACTGAGACTGCGCTAGGGAAGGTAATAAATGATCTAATGGCTTTAGATAAAGGTTCCGCATCCATCCTGTTGCTTCTTGATCTTAGTGCTGCCTTTGACCCCATTGATCACTCCCTTCTCGTGAAGATTGGAAACCAATACTGGGCTACGTGGACATGTTTTAGCCTTCTTGAAAACGTATTTATTTGAAAGGTATCAGTTTGTATGTGTAGATAGCATGTCCTCTGACAAATCCAAGGTTTTGTTGTTCCTTAAGACTCGTTTTTGGTACCACTATTGTTTTCACTATATATGCTGCCTCTGGGTGATGTCATCCAGAACCACAATGCCAATTTTCACGGTTATACTGATGACAAACAGTTGTATATTTCATTGAAACATGGAGGATCGGCAAAATTTGCAACAAGTGTTTAAAATAATAGGAAGTGGATGGTGGAGAACATTTTGCTAAAAAACAAATAGGCTTGTTTTAGGAGTTTTGTTGGCAGATCTCACAGTGAACCTTGACGTTTGTACGGTCGTATCCCAAAAACCTGTAAGAAACCGTGACGTTAACCTTGATCCAGATTTCTCCTTTGATGAAACATTTCAATTATATCTTGAGCTGCTTTTTTTTCATCTTCGGAACATTTCAAAAATCTGAAAGTGTTTACCAAAAACTGATGATGAAAAACAAATCCAGATTAGATTACAGCAATGCTGTTCTCTCCGGTTACCCTGATATATAAATAATTAAACTTCAATTAGTGCTGAATATGGCTGAATATGGCTGCAAAAATCATAAGTAGAATGGACACATTACTCCAGTATTTGCCTCTCTATGCTGGCTGCCTGTTAAGGCCAGGACTGTTTTGGAGGTATTGTTAACCTGTAAAGCATTACATGGACTTGCTCCTACTGACCTCACTGAATTGGTCTAGCTGTACATACCTGCAGTACACACAACCTAAGATTGGAAGATGCAGGTCTTCTAATTGTACCTAGGATTTCTAAACAAACAGCTGGAGGCAGGGTTTTCTCCCATTGAGCTCCACTACTGTGGAATGATCTGCCAATTAAGGTTAGAAATGCATACTAAAGACTCTTTTCAGCAAGGACTACAGTTAAGTTTAGTCTGGCCCAAGGGTGTAAAGGTGAATGGTAAAGCTTGGATACTACTTATCTACCCTTGCTGTCATGCCAGGCTGGCTCTCATCTCCACTGGGATGTCCTCTCTCCAATGCCATTCACAGTGGTGGAGTGACTGGCTTTCTGTTGTTCTCCGTTGCTGTCCTGGTGCAGTGGGAGTGAACACTGTGGGTGATACTCTGCCCTCTTTCAGGGTTGTTGCAGTTGGTTGGTCTCCCTGTGGTTGGTGCTTGGCAAAGTGGGTGGATTGGCTTCCTGCCTGTTGGGCCCTGTCTGAGGTTACACTCAGATAGGGCCACAGTATCAATGGACCCCCCTGTCTCAGCCCCAAGGTTTTACACTGCTATATTATTGTGCTGGGAATGCACTCTCTAAATTTTGCTTACCTCCTGCTCCGCTTAAATTTAGGAGGACATGAGGCCTTGGAATACAACTCAGGACTACCAGGCCGGAAAGACTCGTAACTGTCCAAAGTCCTCCTGGTTGTATTGCAGATCAAGACGATACCTGACGATTCCAGCTGCCGCTTTGCCCCCCCCCCCCAACAAAACTTTCTACCAAAGTTTCGACCCCTTTTATGGAGTTTTTCCTAACCACTGTGCTTCAACACTGTTGTTGCTTGCTCCTTGGAGTGTCAGGGCGGGGTGTTTTGTAAAAGCTCTTTGTGAGAACTGCTGTTGTAAAAAAGGCCTTCATAATATTCATTTGATTTGATTGATGCTTTATGACCTCCGGCCTATGGAATGACTCTTCCATTAGCTCAGTAACTCCACGCAGGATGGCGTTCCAGGGGTTTTGTCCCTCTCGCCACGACACAGCGATGGATAGTTCCCCTGGCTCATTACCCTGCTACAATGGAGCGGGCATGCCTGGAATGTTTGTGCACATTCTCTCCTCACACTCCCCCACCCATCTCCCAATATCCCCTCAGAATGCGGTGCACCTCCTCGCCCCCTGACACCCCTGTGCCACCCCCGCCCCTTACATCACTGGACCTCGCACCCTCATCTGCCTTGTGCCCCAACACCTCCTTTAACCCTCAAGACCCCTCGCCCCCCTCCCCTGCTTCAGGGAGACATTGCGGGAGGTGTCTGTAGGTCTCCCCCTCATCTCTATTCACATCTTCCATGTTCACGGTGCTCCCTGACTACCCGACCCCCATCTCTTCCTTCCTGCCTAGAGTTATACGTTGCCAAACACCGAGTCCTCCCTTAATGATGAACAGATTCCTAGATTAGATTCCTGGGAAATTCATGGCATGTATTATTTCCATCTGTGTGTGGGAGCGTGTTGTAGTGGCCGGTGCTCCTGGTACCACAACGTAAACACTGTTCTCTAGGTTTAGGAAGTGAAGAAAACATTGATTCGTTAAATAACTCAAAGTAATACACCATTCAAACCAACTCATAAAAAGAGCTAATTCCTAACCACATGGACAGAGTTGCACAACAGGTGTTTACCAAGACAGGCTCCTTTGGTTGGGTTTTACCTCACATTGTTCATCGGTTTCAACTTTCAACTGAACGTCTTCAGTCCTTAAGCGATCGACCCCCACTCCCCCCCATCACTTTAATACAATAAACGGATCAACAAACCATCCCCCATGATGAAGCGTTAAGGGAAGACGGGCGCAGCGCCCTGTCCGGCTGTATCATCAGGGACATTCAGGTATGCGTAGGAAGCAGTAATGGGTTCACTCTTGGTTGTTCCCTCCAGCGGTAAACAGGATAATAATTGTTCTCCCTCCATGGGGAGATGGATCCCAGAGCCCCGGGGGGAGGTGGGGTGGGCGCCTACATACTGCTGAAGGTATCTGACCTCTGCTGCACCCTGCCTGGGCAGGTCAGATGGAAACCTGGGTGGGTACGGAGGGGGAGACGCACTGACACGCACAAGATTGGAACGATTTGTCAGAAAGAACCTAAACAAATGAAACACGCTTTTAAAAAACTAGAAACACCCTTGTTTTTGGACAACCAAACATGTCTTGTTTTGGCTTCTGATTCGTTTTTTTTGTTGAGAAACCGTTTTGTTTTACTATTTTGTGCAAATTCTTTACGCCAGAACATTTAGTTTACATAGCTGATGGTTACATCTTGTATCTGGTGTAGGGGTTGTGCGTGCGTGCATGCGTGCGTGCATGCGTGCGCTTGCATTCATGTGTTTTACTGTCCTGTCCAGTACTGGAAATCCAAGCAAGGATAATAAAACCTGAAACATTTGAACTTGTGGGGGCATTTCTCCAGTCCCAATGAGAAAAAGGCTAGTTTCGATTAAGAGGTTAGGTTTAGGGTAAGTTTAGCCATTTGAGAAAATAGGATTTTAAATAGGAGAAAAGTTTGGGGTCCCCACAAGGATAGTTAAGTGTAAATTGTGTGTATGCGTCATGCTTGTAGTGGAGTTGGGTGGAGGAGGTACACCACAGACTTACTGACAGGACACAGAACACTCCACACCTTATCAAAAGCCTGGTACCAACCGGAGCCACTCCTGATGTGTGTGTGTGTGTCTGTGTGTGAGGGAGGTTTTGGTGAAGTTTTTTCCAGAATTCTTCTTCTCGCTCAGTTCTGACTGTGGAATGCTTTCTGGTTTGTCGTCCTCCTCAGATGTTTGTGGGGGGGATCGAAGGAAAGTGACTTGGAATGACCCAGGTGTTGAGTGAAGCGGTGAGGGGTTGAGGCTGTGTCTGGGGGCTGGGGAGGTAAGATGTTTTAGGGTGGGTGAGGTCTGTGGGGGGGCCCGTGGGACATTCCCCAGACGTCTTGTCAGAGAGGACGCTTTAGAAGCTGGGGATCATCAGAGTTATCAGTGACACCGTGGGTGAAAGTGACGGATGTGCCCTGTCAGTATGTGTCATAAAACCCTTATCTGGAGGTACTACTGTATGCTAACATCTCCACTGAAGCCACAGATACTGAACAGAACCGCTGTATCTACACTATGCCTCTATTTGACTCAACCTCTCAGTTAAGCTCCCGTTATGGTTTGAGATTGTAGAGGAAAGACTTTTATGGCGCTGTTTCTATGTGTACTTTGGGTGAACCTACACGGGGCTGCCCAATGACACATTGGAGTGTCCATCACTCAAACAGGACTTGGAGGAAGAACTGTGTTGACTGGATGACTCAATGGGGAGGGCCCAACTTGCGTTGGATTCAGGCCAGAATGCTCTAACTACACATTTGACCAAGGTTTGTGCTTGTCTCTACACTAAATCTTTACCTGTACCATAACCGCAACACCAACCTTCAACCTATCTGTTTAGAGTTACATTTAAATTCAGTGATTTCAGAGGGTTGGAATTTAATCTCCGCCCTCTCCATTCACTCAAAGCAATCCCATGAATTTCTTCAATCAGGGCAGATCTGTAAAACCCCCCATTCTGCTTTTAGTGTGCGATGTATGGATAGGATGTCATTTTACTTTTTGGTACAATTATGGAGTCACTGAAGGGAGACGTGGCAAGGCGACCAGGATGTGTGTGTTACCGGTTGTTAGTCCCACAGATATAAATGTTCTGTTTATTCACAGAGTGGGTGCGGCACAGGAAGCGACGAATGGGAGCTTCCCGGGAAAAGGCGAGGGGCGATCCTGCGTTTCTATTGAAGGAAATGGGGCGTGTGGGCTTGTGCCTGATGGAGACCACTTCCAATCTGGGGCCCAAAGGAGAATCTGGGCCACTGGAGCTCAGGGGTGGAGATGACTGCAGAAAGATTTATACCATGTAGGATCATTTATTGACAATATTCATGGTTATATAACCAGACTCTGTCAGCTTTAGCCGTGTGTGGTACCCTATTGTTGGCTACAGAGCTTGGCATTGCTAGCAGGCAGTGTATGTTAGGGCATAAGGGCTGGGTACTTGGCTGAGAAATGGTTGCACTGGTGAAGGAATGTCGGTCATCTCCCCTGTCTTCTCTTCCCTCTCTCCTCTCTCCTCTCATCCTCTGTCCAGCTGACAGGTGCACAGCTCTGGCACCGGGCACCCGACGCAACCACGCATGACGACAAAATCCCTTTAACTTTCTTTCACACTTTCTTTTTTTTCTTTCTTTTTTCTCTTTCACACGGTCTCTTTGGCTTTCGCACTCTCGTTGCTCCCTCTGCTTATCGTTCCGCCTCCTAGTCTCTTTCAACCTGTTTTCCCTGCTCTTCTTTCCTCTCCTCTCCTGTTTTTCTCAACATTCCAAACCCTGGACCTGACTTTCCTGGTTGACACAAACCTACCCACCTCCACACGGCCTTGGCCTTTCCCAAAGCCTTCCTCATGCGCAACCTCCCTAAAAGCTTATCAGCACAATGGCCGTATTGATGTCCATGGTGTTATCCCTGCTAACCCACAAATCCTCATAAAAATATGGAGCTTGGTCAGGATTGGTCGAGGCAGCAGGGGCAGAGGGACATGCCCTTTTGGTATCTCCCCTCAGATAGGTTCTACTATGGATAGAGCCGAAATGGCTCCTGGTGTTGAATAATCAAGAGCATGTGGCCCAGAGACCACTGAAGAAACTGTCCTCGGTGAGATTGGAGATTATTTATGTATTCTTTAAAGAGGCAATCTGGAGTTGCTAAATACATTTAGATTTTCACTGAGACTTTTCCTTTGCACACATAAAATGGCCAATTTCTTGCCCTTGCATTTACATTCCCATGTATATTATAGCAACAGTAGGCTAATACAAACTTTAATTATTTAATCTGTTGGTTTATCTAGCATATATCCTTTTTTATATATAACATAACTTCCAATATTGTATTGTAGCTTATACCTTGTCATCAAGATAGCCTATATATATATATACAGCTCCGGGAAAAAAAACAAGTTGAAAAGTTGAAAAATAAAGTTTTGAGTGAGCAACAGAAGCGTTCAATTTGCAGTGGTCTCTTTATTTTAACCCCTCTGTTCCTCACTCAAAACCTTCCTTTTCGACTTTTTTGGTCTCTTTTTTTGGTCTCCGGAGCTGTGTAAATATATATTTAAATATATTTTTGCTTTTTAAATGTAGTGCTGTTGTAAACTGTTAACAGTTATTAGGGCAGGCCTTCTATGTAGTCACTTGTGGTGACTCACTCGATGTGAAGAGAAGGGTCTTTGATGGGAGTTGACAAGTCATGTGTCATTTCGGATGATGCAGCATTTGTTTAATTCCATTAAGGAAAATCACTCTTCACGTACTGTATGTAGCTTGATTCAAATTGCGCAAGAGGCCTCTGAGCCCTGAGTCTCCTTCCTAGAGAGAGACATAAAAATGTGTGAGGCACCATTTTGAAATGTCCTGCAATCCATCTGACTGTACATTAATCAGCTTGTGTTAAAGGTTACCTGGAGAGTGTTTTCTACATCGCATGTCTTGGAAATAAAAGCGATGTAATTTTCCAACATTCCAAAAAACAATTAAAAAATTCACCATGCAGTCTGCCACCATGCAGTAGTGTGGCATTTCTCTCCAGCTTGCATTGCGTTTCCATGAGTCCTGTGTTCTGGTTCCACAGCGTGTGTTGTTCAAGAGAATTGACATGAAGGATGCAGTAGCCACCTTGCAACAAGAGGTGGGGTAACGTGACAAGCCTCCACCCCAATTCTTCAAAAAAATATATCTTTTTTTTTTTTTAAGGAGGTTTGAGCATATCCCAGTTGATATCAACCAATGATGCGACATTTGAGGCCTGGTTAGGGAGAGTTGAGTGTTCACAAGCAACATCTCAAACTGTATGTGTAGAGAAAATGGTAGCCCTGCAGAGATGACCACCAGTGCTGCCTTGGTGGACCACAGATCATACAGTGCAGTCCTCACTGGCAGCTGTGCGCCGCCATCACAAGGCTTGTGTGTGGTCACTGTTTAATAGCTGTTGAAATAAACACGAGGGGACCTTTGCCACTTGACACCACCCCTACCACTCGGCCAATAAGGCGCTTCCTCTGTTAATGTTTAGGCTCTGACACACTTAAAGCGTTTGCCTGCCAATGGTACCAAGTCCAAATCAATTATGCATGTAGAATCATCGCCAAATCTTGCCTGTCAGACATTAAAAGTGCGTTGAATAAATCAGTTGTAGACAAACGTGAGATCCACACTCAGTGATGTTTATCCAGTTTTAGAGCCGGGGTTCTGCAACCTTCTCATCTAGACGTCCAAATGAAGAGTCTTCCCATGACTCACTGTATTAACTAAAGGTGCACATTCTGTTTTCCATGTTCATGCCGGTTTCTTGGGTCTCGCTGGTATCTCTGTGGTTTGCTCTGGATGCCGTTATCACTGACTGAGCATACTCTGCTGTGCTACAACCTACTGCAAGGTTTGCCTGGATACCGTCCCATGGATGCCGTCAAAGTTTTACCACACTCGACCGTGCCGGGCCGGTCTTAGCTGCCGGCTCCGTTTTTGCCCTGATGTATGGCTTTTACGGTCATCTGCAAGATGAAATATTCAGTCTACTTTTATTGGGCCAAAGCTGCGCTCATTTTCCCAGAAACTATTTTTAATCAAGTCGCTCACTGACAACCGTATCATCCCACATTTCATCAGGAATTTACTTTTAAAATGACATATATTTTACTCCATAAAACTCGAAATATAACTTTACAAATATTGGGAGGAAAACGCACAGATAAATGTAATTTCTATTACTCTTTATGCAGACAGATCCATGTTTTTGCAAACATCTGAAACGTCTTATGTGGTAAAAATAAATGAAAGAACAGGTGTTCTGGCTGTTGTTAACACTCCGTAGACCAGGTGGCAGTATTCAAATTCCCTGTTAGTTTACTTACCTCTACGCCAATAGCATCCTTTGCTGTGATTCGGGAAGAGGAAGTTAATTGCCTTTTTCACTTGTTGCATGTGTAAGTGAGAGTTCATCCAAGTGTAACCCACTCCTTCGCTCTAGGTTCATGAGGTGGAGAGTTCAAGTGCAATGAGCTGACACACACCAGGGTTAAAGCTACTTAGACTTTAGTAACAAATTGTATAATTGAACCAGGTACAAATACATCTACACATGTAAAAAATAAAATGGGCCCTTCGAAAATAAAATAAATTGTCCTTTATGTTGACATATTGTGTTTCCTTGGGTTCAATTGAAAGTTCCTGTTCCAATCTTCACTCTAAGTGTAAAGTCAGTTAGTCAAGTCAATAGTCAGTATGTGGACATCCAAGAGTGACGACCAGTGGAGTGACTGGTACAATCCTACCACAAAGCAGATAGGGCATCTGGCTCCTTCTGTGGACAGGATTCAATGACAGAAATCAACTGAGTTGGCTCGCCATCTATTGAGATCGATTAATCTTCTTCCAGGATTTTCAAATCCAACCAAAACCTTGACCGAGACAGGGTTGCAACAAAACTTGATGAATTCGGCACCCGTCTTCATCAAGTACCATTTAAACATTCACAGTCCTTTTATTAATGTTTGAAAAAACGTAAGTGTCTTCATGAACTTATTCATCACAAGGTTCAGCCCCTCCAGAAAACAACTAAATCTAGCACGTGCAAAAAAAATTATCACCTTCCTTCTCTCTCAACTGTTTTTTTTTTAGCAACGGATGCAGCTAACTTGCATCGTGAAGTTTCAAAATAAAAGTACCTAATCGTAACTTAAGACAGTAAAAGTATTTCTTTATCAAAATTTTGTTTTTAACAATGACAACGTAATTCCTATGAACTTCTTATCAAAATTATGATATTTTTATTTTATATTATTTATTTTTTTAACTTGTTTTCCTAACGTATTTATCACCTGGGTTACACAAGTTCAACACAATCTTCCTACATCCATCGTTGTTTTGCTACAAGGTATACAGCCTGTGAGTATGTTTTTCATTAGCGCATCCCTAATAGATGTTAATCTATATTTTTGGTATTGGATTAAATGTATTTTGGTTATTAATAGTCAGCAATGCAATTTACGCTTGCTGTGATATTTCTGTGATATTTCCAGTCTTTCTTTAAGGATGATGAATGTTAAAGGAACCGAATGTAGGATTGTGGCCAAAACTGGTACTGCAATCACTTTAAAAATACTGTAGAGTGGTGTATCCCCTCCCCCTCCCCCCTGACTGGAGGTTGCCAGACAAGCTGCAGGATTTGTCAGAAACGTAGGCTGCTTCTACGAGCTTCCAATGGTAAGTGACGACGAGTCGTACACAGTAGGTTTTTTTTCTGTTAATTATGTTTATGCTTAATTAACAGAGAGATATTTTGCGAAGTAATTATGTATTGCAAAAATGTACTAATTGTCATTAGTCAAATATAATCGTAAAGATGCATGCTCGAATGTGACAGTACATTGTTAGAACAGTAGCTGTTAGTCTAACTTGTAACGTTAGGTATCTGTCTAACGTTGGCGTCTGTCTTCAAATTCTACTCCATTTTCAGCCGTCTCCATCTTTCAAAGGCATTTCCTATACAAATTGTTGTTTTATTTCGGACTTTGTTACGACGTATTTCGGAATTATAACGAGGTCTTTTAGATTTCGTAACGTTAGACATTATTTATCCGACTAGAGTTAGGGTAGGTTAGAGCAGAGCTGGCAACCCGGATCCTGAAACACTACTGACTTTGTGATTGGTAGATAGGTGGAGGGTGGCGCATCAGGCCAAAACACAATGACAACATCAACATCAGTTGAGGGCTGCAACTCTCACTTTTAAATGACAATATCCTGGCCAGACTACAGTTGTCAGTGATATAAGTATTTGAAATGAACATGACTTCTTAATGTCTAGTGACACATCAGGGCCATTTTATGATTAATTGAAATAGATTTCTTACATACGGTTCCTTTAATTATTCCTATGGTTTAAATATTTACCTTTAAAATGTTACATAATGTGGCATTCTTAAACGTACCATATTTAATTTGTTGCATATACAGAAAGGAATTGTAATGTACATGGATAGCCATTAAGCTTATCTCCTTGCAGAATATTCTCTTTCCAGTTTTACTCAGTCCACGATCGCATGAAGCATCAATAAACGCTGTTCAGCTGAGACAATTATCATGTGATTAATGGAGGAGTTATCTATCTGCATAGCTGTACTCAGGACAGTCAGCTTAATGGTAAAATCCTAGATGTAGGGAGGCCTTGCAGGAACTTAACAGCATAGCTGACAATTTCTGTTATTGCAAGTGTGGACATGTACTAACAATGAAATTCCCAGCTGATACACTTACAGTATGCAGTGTTGTACACTGGATGAAAATCTATACAGGTGCTGGTCATAAAATTTGAATATCATCAAAAAGTTGATTTATTTCAGTAAGTCCATTCAAAAAGTGAAACTAGTATAATGTATACATTCATTCCACACAGACTGATATATTTCAAGTGTTTATTTCTTTTAATTTTGATGATTATAACTGACAACTAATGAAAACCCCAAATTCAGTATATCAAAAAATGTGGTAGAAAAAAGTGTACAAGCAATAGGGATAACTGCACCCTGGAGAGGATTGTGAAACAAAACCCATTAAAAAATGTTGGGGAGATTCACAAAGAGTTGACTGCAGCTGGAGGTAGTGCTTCAAGAACCATCACGCACTGATGTATGCAAGACATGGGTTTCAGCTGTCGCATTCCTTGTGTCAAGCCACTCTTGAACAAGACACAGAGTAAGAAGCGGCTCGCCGGGGCTAAAGACAAAACGGACTGGACTGCTGCTGAGTTATGTTCTCTGATTAAAGTACATTTTGCATTTCCTTTTGAAATCAAGGTCCCAGAGTCTGGAGGAAGAGAGGAGAGGCACAGAATCCTTGTTGTTTGAAGTCCAGTGTAAAGTTTCCATAGTCAGTGATGGTTTGGGGTGCCATGTCATCTGCTGGTGTTGATCCACTGTGTTTTCTGAGGTCCGAGGTCAACGCAGCCATCTACCAGGAAGTTTTAGAGTACTTCATGCTTTCTGCTGCTGACCAACTTTATGGAGATGCAGATTTCATTTTCCAACAGGACTTGGCACCTGCACAAAGTGCCAAAGCTACCAGTACCTGGTTTAAGGACCATGGTATCCCTGTTCTTAATTGGCCAGCAAACTCGCCTGACCTTAAACCTATAGAAAATCTATGGGGTATTGTGAAGAGGGAGATGTGATACACCAGACCCAACAATGCAGAAGAGCTGAAGGCCACTATCAGAGCAACCTGGGTTCTCATAACACCTGAGCAGTGCCACAGACTGATCGACTCCATGCCACGCCGCATTGCTGCAGTAAATCAGGCAAAAGGAGCCCAAACTAAGTATTGAGTGCTGTACATGCTCATACTTTTCATGTTCATACTTTTCAGTTGGCCAACATTTCTAAAAATAATATTTTTGTATTGGTCTTTAGTAATATTCAAATTTTCTGAGATACTGAATTTGGGATTTTCATTAGTTTCATTAGTCAATTATAATCATCACAATTAAAAGAAATAAACACTTGAAATATAGCAGTCTGTGTGTAATGAATGAATATAATATACAAGTTTCACTTTTTGAATGGAATTACTGAAATAAATCAACATTTTGATGATATTCTAATTTTATGACCAGCACCTGTACATTGACTGTGAGTTAATGTGTTAATGTGAGACAGAACTGTTACACAACAAAATTGGTCTTAAATGTTTGTCCCCAGTAGTGTAACCGCCCATATGGAGTCTAACCTGTAGTGAGGTGACCAGTTAATGAATGTAACAGATCCTTGCCACTGGCTTTATAAAGGATTGTCGCCATTGTCACACAGTAGCCGACTGTCTGTTTCTATGAATCCTTCTCCTCTATCTTGCTAACAGTCTTTATTTTGGATCATAATGGACGTCCTCGAACACAACGAGTTTAGCAACCTCAGTGAGGAACATATTACCCTTGGGAAATTCCAGAGTCTAGATCCCAATGAGGTGCGTGTCTGCATTTTGATTTTATATTATCTTGAAATATTTTAAAATAGGTAAAAAATGAGGGTACAGAAGAAAATGTATTGGGGACTTACAGGGAAATAGTGCATTTTAGTCAAAAAAGTAATGAAAAGGCAAAGAATGTGCTACTCAACTCAACAATGTATCCATGTTTAAAAGTTGTCTACATTGCTGTCTGTCTTTCTGTTGGTCTGTTGTCTGTGTGACTTGTTGCACTGCAGTACCTCTATCTGGATGGAAACAGTCTAACAACTGCTGATCTGGTCCGTTTGGGAAAAGGCCTGTTCAAAATCAAGGTATGATTTAAAGATTCTGGTCCATTAAAGGCCAGTGAAATTTACCAACTTAAACTCCTGTGTTTCAACACCTAGCTGACTAACCACGCTGAAGAGAAAGTCAATGAAGCCAGAGAAGTGATAGAAACCATCTTAAAAGAAAACCGAGGTAGGGATAATTATTGACAGTAGTATATGTACACTTTATGTGAGTTTTTACTTGTTTAAAGGATTACATGAAATATAAGCCCCCAAAAAATAGTGTCGGGGTTCTCTGGACCTCGCAGCCAGGTCCACTTCATGTCTACCCCCTAATCAGGGACTGATTTAGACCAAGGACACATGGTGGGTATAATTAATGATGAGGTATGAACGTGTAAAACAGTGGTATTGAAATCTGGCCTCAAAGTCTGTTCCACTTCATTTCTCCATTGCGGCCCCCTAATCAGGGACTTAGAGTTCTGTTCTACCTCATCATTAATTGCACCCACCTGGTGTCCCAGGTCTAAATAGGTCCCTGATTAGGCGATAGCGATGGAAAAAATGTGGAACTTTCTTTGAGGGACAGATTTGAATACCACTGTTTAGGGTAAGATGTGAATACCCCTGCTCTATAGAATGTTTCTTTAGAGAATAGATTGTATGCTTTGATTAGACATCTGTATCTAAAAGCATAATTAAAGTTGGCATATTTGTGATATTTTGGCTTTTCCCAGGTTTCCCCTGTAGGATTTGTAATGCAGAAAAGCTTTACTGCTTGCTCTGCATTTTTATCCAAAGTTTTAAAAATGTAAAAACAATATTGGTTTTACAATCATTCATGTTCATAAAAAACATGTTTTAAAAAAATAAATCTATATAGTATTGAACATAATACATTGTATATCAAGTTTCAAAGTTACTTTCAGAGTTTTCTATGTATTATCAAAAGTGTGAATGAGAATACAGTACAGTACATCCCCCATATCCGCCAGCATTTTCTGAATTTCTGACTTCTTGAAAAAGGTCTGCGGATACTTGAGTTCGCGAATGTGGGACCGCGGGTAGCTGGGGGAATACTGTATGTAATTTCAATATGATCCTTAGGAATATAAGTGATACTGGTTAAAAAGCCTACTCTAAAGAATGTTCTTCTAATAAAATGGGCCATAGCTTGTGCTATATGTGTTAAATCAAAAATGTGTCCTTTTTTTCCAGTATGAATAGCTTTCTAATATTAAGACATTCATATAAAATTAAAATACTACTGATTAAAACGCATATCACAGGAACTCTTTGCCTTTTAGCACCTACTGTTGAGACGTTATGACGATTGAAAGTGTGTTAGGCCCAAATTCAATAAATATTCCCACATTCAGTAATTTCCTAATATTGTGGTTTTAGATCCAGTAATTGACATTTGCATGTCAGCAATCCTTCCGAAGGACAATTCTTCTGATGTAATGACATGAAAATGTTTGTTGTTTGGGTTTCATGAGGATTTAATAGTCTTAATCACAATACCTGGTCTAGAAGGGTTGTTCATGTCTCTCGGTTTTGTTCCTGCAGTTATCTATGGCGTCAACACCGGGTTTGGGAAATTGGCCCAGACAATTATACCACAGGATAAGCTGCTGTAAGTGGTTCTTTATTAAGTGTTTTCCCAACTGAATCAACATTGTGACCGGGTGTAAAATCTGATTTGTTATTCGGTAACTATCAGAATTATCTACCGACTGTGTGTTTGTGTGTTTTTTTTCTTCTTCTGGTCTTCAGGGAACTACAGGAAAATCTGATTCGATCTACTTGCGCTGGTGCGTTACCATGGACTGTTTTTAATTAAGCAGTAAGGCGTGAGGGGGTGTTCTATAGGACCAGTATACCATGACTCAGAGCTGCTCTTATGCAGAGAACATGGATACTGCACTGAGCTGTGGTATTTTGGTAAATTCCTAAAAAACAACAACAATGCCTTCTGGTTAGGTTTTATTGTGAAGGTCGCTCTTTTCTCTTATCCTTGTGCAGGGGCTATGCTTTACTTGAGAATGTCTCCCATCGACATACAGCATATCTCCACCTCTAAAACATTTGCACCTGAATTGAACTGATTCTGAGGTGAATTAGTGAAAGTGTATGTGTGTGTGTGTGTGTGTGTGTGTGTATTTAGGTGTGGGCTCCCCATTGAGTGTAGAGAGGACCCGTATGCTGCTGGCTCTGAGGATCAATGTCCTGGCCAAAGGGTACAGTGGCATCTCCATGGAAACTGTCCAGGCCATGATCAATGCCTTCAATGGTAAATACAGACTAAGATAAGAAAAATAATCATTGTTTAATTTTGACTCCCCCTGTGTCAGTGAATGTCTGCATATCTCTCGTGTGTGTCAGTGAATGTGTCTGCATATCTCTCGTGTGTGTCAGTGAATGTCTGCATATCTCTCGTGTGTGTCAGTGAATGTCTGCATATCTCTCGTGTGTGTCAGTGAATGTGTCTGCATATCTCTTGTGTGTGTCAGTGAATGTGTCTGCATATCTCTTGTGTGTGTCAGTGAATGTGTCTGCATATCTCTTGTGTATGTCAGTGAATGTGTATGTGTATCTCTTGTGTATGTCAGTGAATGTGTATATCAGTGAATGTGTCTGCATATCTCTTGTGTATATCAGTGAATGTGTCTGCATATCTCTTGTGTATGTCAGTGAATGTGTATGTGTATCTCTTGTGCATGTCAGTGAATGTGTATGTGCATCTCTTGTGTATGTGAGTGAATATGTATATCAGTGAATGTGTCTGCATATCTCTTGTGTATGTTTATGACTGTCAGGGTATCACATTGCTTCCTTCAAAAAAGTCTTCACGAATCCGGGGCTGCAGGTTGTCTAGTGGTTAATGCATCTGATCAGTAACTAAAACAGTTGCTTCATCAAATCCTTAAGCCAGCAAGGTTTAAAGTTTGTCTTTCAGTCGATGGGAGATCAGTGTGGCAGGCGTCGCGTCAGTTTGGATGGGTTGGGTGAAATTAGAAACATTCCTCTGAGAAACTCTTCCAGGAAGGAGGAAAACAAATGCTTCTAGGTCTGAGCAAGGGAGTTTTAATTCACGTGCTACCAGTGTGCACCGCGGCGTTCTAGCCATTAAAAGTTTTTATGCGTATAACTTATCTGTCTCTCATCCCCAGCCTCCTGCCTGTCGTGGGTCCCAGAGAAGGGAACGGTGGGGGCTAGTGGAGACCTGGCCCCATTGGCCCACCTCACCCTGGGCCTGATGGGAGAGGGCAGGATGTGGTCGCCAAGGAGTGGCTGGGGCCATGCCAAAACAGTTGATTAACCCATAATGCTCCGCACGGTGTACTTATGTTGGATGAATGATTGCATACCTAAGATAAAATATATAAAACAGGGCCTCTACTTTTTCATCTTTTGTTGTGTATTTTCTTATTTTCCAGGTACTGGAGTGTAATGGACTTACACCTTTGGTACTGAAGGCTAAAGAGGTAAAGTGCTAGAGCTTTAGTAAAAAATAAACATCTCTTTTACTACTGTTATTCAGGATCCACTGATTATTTATTCATGCAGGGTCTTAGTCTGATCAACGGGACCCAGATGATATCATCAATGGGGGCAGAGGTGGTGGAGAGAGCTGTGGGTGTTGCCAGGCAGGCTGATGTTATCGCAGCCCTCAGCCTCGAGGCTCTGAGGGGCACCACCAAGGCCTTCCACAGCGGTCAGACACTCAAACATATATCGAGTTCATTTTAAAGCTTCAATGCTATAAGAACTCAATGGTTCCCTTCCATTGTATACTGATTAATTCTGTCCTTAACGGTTCCCTTCATTTGAATACTGATTCATTCTGTACGTAACGGTTCCCTTCCATTGTTTCCTGATTCATTCTGTCCTTCTAGACGTTCATGCAGTGAGGCCTCACCCTGGTCAGGTAGAGGTGGCTCTGAGGCTTCGCTCTCTACTCGACTCTGAAGTCTTCCCCTCACAGATTTCTGGTTATGTCTGGACTGCAAAACACAAACACACGTCCAAATAAAGACGCTGAGTCCTTCGGCGGTAGGGCTGTTAGGTTGTTTCAAATCTTTGATTTCCTTTTTACCAATAGAGAGCCATCGATTGTGTGACCGTGTCCAGGATGCCTACACCCTCCGCTGTATCCCACAGGTAGGCTTCAATTGGTGACTTCTCCCTCATTTCTGCTTCTGGGCAGATCAGTCTCAGACATTGTTAAAGTCATAGCTCCGCAGTTATAGTGTGTATGTGTGCGTTCTCACTCGGACCAGTGTTGATTTGTGATCTCTCTCCTCTCCTTAAGGTGCATGGGGTGGTTAATGACACCATAGCCTTCGTTAAGAGTCTCCTCTTCACAGAGCTCAACAGTGCCACGGACAACCCTGTATCCGCCCCAACACAAAGTACATGGTTATGTTATCATGCAGACCTGTCATGTCTTTGGTATCACATTGGTTTTTCTCCACCCGTGATTATGTAGTTTTACCACAAGAAGGAGCTCATGGACCAGCTTTAGGTGTTTCATCTCCTCAGATAGGTCCAACTGAGCAGAAATTCTGTCTTCTCCAGCAGGGGCTGTTTCATCTGAAGTATTTCTGTTAGTAGATTAAAGACAACTATCACTATTATAGGGAAAACTACATTGTCATTATATCTTCTATCTGTGGGCTCCTGCTTAAAATTTACATTACAGATGTGCGCTCACAGTAAAGTTCATCTCCACTATAAAACCTTGACTTTTCTATAGCTGGTTTTTGCAGAGAGAGGTGAGACCATATCGGGGGGAAATTTCCATGGAGAGTATCCAGCTAAGGTGAAGCTAAACATTCACTCGAGCCCATCATTACCAACATCCTCATCAACATAGTAATCATTCTCCCTGGTCCTTCTGTGCCTGGACACCCCTTTCCCTCGGTTCTCTCCCAGGCTCTCGACTACCTGGCCATTGGGGTACATGAGTTGGCCAGCATGAGTGAGAGGAGGACCGAAAGGCTGGTTAATCCATCCCTCAGTGAGCTGCCTGCCTTTCTGGTCGAAAATGGAGGCATCAACTCTGGCTTTATGATGGCACACTGCACTGCAGCCGCTCTTGGTAGGTCTGTGCGTGCGTGTGTGCGTGCGCGTTTTTTTGAGTGTGCAATTAGAAAACTGTGTGTGTCTGTGTATGTTCCACTGCAGTGTCTGAGAACAAGACTTTGTGTCACCCGTCCTCTGTGGACTCCCTGTCCACCAGCGCAGCCACTGAGGACCACGTCTCCATGGGGGGCTGGGCAGCCAGGAAGGCCCTGAGGGTGGTGGAACATGTAGAACAAGGTAACTCATACGTGACATGACATTAATGTACCAGATACTCCTCCCATTAAACAGCATGCCTACATATTTATCCCTGAGACGACGATGAATGATTACGGCTGACTATGCGTTTTAGTTTTGGCCATCGAACTCCTCGCTGCTTGTCAAGCCCTAGAGTTCCTCCGCCCCCTCAAGTCCACTACTCCTCTGGAGAAGGTATTGTTGTTACATTTCCCAATTATTCAATCAAATTTGTTTAATTTCATTGGTACTCACAGCTGTCATTCTATTGTTCTTACACTGAACAAAATTACAAACGCAACACGTTTGCCCCCATTTATCATTAGCTGAACTCAAAGATCTAATACTTTCTCTATGTACACAAAAGGCCTATTTCTCTCAAATGTTGTTCACAATATTTTCCGAGATAATCCATCCACCTTATCCACCACATCTGAAAGATCTTCAACTCACACCTCCGGCGGAGCTTTTCTGGCATCCCTGTGGTGGTTGGGGGCATTGAACCTGAGTGGTCGATGTTCAAAACCTCCATTTCCGAAGCTGCGGCGGGGAGCTGTGGTCTCAAGGTCTTAGGTGCATCAAGGTGGACACCGGAGGTCAGGGAAGCCGTCCAACTGAAGAAGGAGGCCTTCCGGGATATGTTATCCCGGAGGACTCCGGAGACGGTTGCAGTGTACCGACAGACCCGAAGGGCTGCGACCTCTGCTGTGAAAGAGGCAAAACAGCGGGTGTGGGAGGAGTTTGGGGAAGCCATGGAGAAGGACTTTCGGTTGGCACCAAGGTGTTTCTGGAAAACCGTCCGCCACCTCAGGAGGGGAAAACGGGGAACTATCCAAGCTGTGTACAGTAAGGATGGGACACTGTTGACCTCAACTGAGGAGGTAATTTACTCTTGCAAGGATCCTGGAGGGGGCCTGGGAATATGCCCATCCTGTCTACATGTGTTTTGTGGATTTGGAGAAGGTGTATGACCGGGTCCCCCGGGAGGTACTGTGGGAGGTGCTGCGGGAGTATGGGGTGACGAGGTCCCGTCTGAGGGCTATCCAATCCCTGTACGTCCAAAGTGAGAGCTGTGTTTGGGTTCTCGGTAGTAAGTCGGACTCGTTCCAGGTGGGGGTTGGCCTCCGGCAGGGCTGCGCTTTGTCACCAATCCTGTTTGTAACTTTTATGGACTGGATATCGAGGCGTAGTCGGGGTGGGGAGGGATTGCAGTTCGGTGTCCTGGGGATCTCATCGCTGCTTTTTGCGGATGATGTGGTCCTGATGGCATCAACGGTCTGTGACCTTCAGCAATCACTGGACCGGTTTGCAGCCGAGTGCGAAGTGGTTGGGATGAGGATTAGCACCTCTAAATCTGAGGCCATGGTTCTCAGCAGGAAACCGATGGAGTGCCTCCTCCCCAAGTAAAGGAGTTCATCTCGGGGTCTTGTTCGCGAGTGAGGGGACAATGGAGCGGGAGATTGGCCGGAGAATCGGAGCAGCGGGGGCGGTATTGCATTCGCTTTACCGCACCATTGTGATGAAAAGAGAGCTGAGCCGGAAGGCAAAGCTCTCGTTATACCGGTCAATTTTCCTTCCTACCCTCACCTATGGTCATGAAGGCTGGGTCATGACCGAAAGAACAAGATCGCGAGTATAAGCGGCCGAAATTGGTTTTCTCAGAAGGGTGGCTAGCTTCTCCCTTAGGGATAGGGTGAGAAGCTCAGCCATCCGTGAGGAACTCAGAGTAGAGCCGCTGCTCCTTTGCGTCGAAAGGAGCCAGTTGAGGTGGTTCGGGCATCTGGTAAGGATGCCCCCAGGACGTCTCCCTAGGGAGGTGTTCCAGGCACGTCCAGCTGGGAAGAGACCTCGGGGCAGGCCCAGGACTAGGTGGAGAGATTATATTTCGACACTGGCCTGGGAACGCCTCGGGATCCCCCAGTCAGAGCTGGCAAATGTGGCTCGGGAAAGGGAAATTTGGGGTCCCCTGCTGGAGCTGCTGCCCCCGCGACCCGATACGGATAAGCGGATGAAGATGAGATGAGACCTCACAGGTGTGACATTTCACAATGCTGATTAGACAGCATGATTATTGCACAGGTGTGCCTAAGACTGGCAACAATAAAAGGCCACTCTAAAATGTGCAGTTTCACTGTATTGGGGCGGTCCAGGGGTGTCCAAAAACCAGTCAGTATCTGGTGTGACCACCATTTGCCTCACGCAGTGCAACACAAACTCCTTCGCATAGAGTTGATCAGGTTGCTGATTGTGGCCTGTGGAATGTTGGTCCACTCCTCTTCAATGGCTGTGCAAAGTTGCTGGATATTGGCAGGACCGCCAAAGTGTTGCATTTTCTTTCTTTTTTTTCGTATTATCTCACTAATACGTATTGTTTTATTTTAAACAAAAAGTATTATATATATTGATCCTTTGGCAATATTTACGAAACTGTTTTCCTGCCAATAAATTAATTGAATTTTGAATTTGTAGGTCCATGAGCTGGTACGTTCCGTAGTCAGGCCTTGGGATTGTGACCGTCAAATGAGCCCAGACATTGAGGCTGCTCACATGCTTCTCAGGGAGGGAAAGGCAAGAAACAAACCTCTTCTCAGTATTATATGTATCTTTCATCAGTGCTACATTTATAACATCACTACTTATTAAAGTGAAACTGCCAGCATTTTAAAAGCATTATGATTTTATTGAAGTATGCTCAGCTACAATAACACTTACACAGATGATGTCATTTTCAAATGTTCATACTTCAAAATTCAATGCAAGGTTGGAATGTGAATGCATGTTTGGACAAATTCTACACATTGAAGTAAAAATAAACTAAACTCAAGCCTGTGCATCAGTGCTACTTGAGGGCTACATGCAAATAAGACATTTCCCATAAGGGCCCTCTCATACACTTTTAACTAGGCAAACATTTACAGTTGTGAATGGTGCAAATTAAGAAAGTCACCACATTCCCCTGAATGTTTTACCGCAAATATGTATATCATTGGGGAACATATCAGTTCTTATCAAACAGCCATGAAGAGGCAGGCTGTCTCTGCCTTAATTGTGTAGATCAACAACACAAGAAATTCAACTAGCCAGGGTGAGATGAAATTGCACTCCCTCTTCTGCAGCTTGTGCAGTGCAATGCAAGCTTCTGTCCCAATCCAGTTTAAGTCAAGACGGCCTGTCAGACCGCTGTGCCCATTTGGTGATCATTGCCAATGCATTTAATTGACCAAAAGGTAGATATATCCACTCTTTGATTTGTTCAGGATACAACAGCTAGCATAGCTAATAAAGTGATTCACATTTCTTGCAAGCCAGCTAACAACATTCCCTGGCTACTTTATTAAGGCAACCTGCTTGTTAACACAAATAGTCAAACAGTGAATCATGTGGCTGCAAGTCAATATATAAAGCATACAGACATCGTCAAGAGGTTTAGTTGTTGTTCGACCCAACATTGAATGGGGAAGTGGTCGGCTTGTTGCAATCTAACAACGTGGAGGATCAAGCATCTCAGAAACCACAGACCTCATGGGATTGTCACGCACTACTGTACAGTCTCAGGTTAACAGATAATCTAGCCTGTATACTCCAGATCTCTCATTATAGACGCTATTGTATATCTAGTTGTTGCTACTAAAACAGTTTTGGATGGGTTAGGGTTAGGATTATTATGTTGACATTACCAGCCTTATTTGTCCAAAATAAGTGATGAATTATGTTACTCATTCATTGAACTCATTGTCTAAAGAGAAATGGCTGCCATTCCATGGCCTATGTCTATTGAAATTGTCCCACTGATTGCATTAACGCTACCTTCATAGAACTGTAGTCAAGCAAATATTCACTGATGTCCGCTAACTATTGTTTGGCACATACAGAATGCTTTCTATTTCACTGACGTTTTCATCTTTTCAATACCATTATAATGTATGGCAGTCACTACAAACCATCGAATTAAATCATTCATACTTGAAAATTAACACCCATGTGACCTAAAATAGAGAATGAAATTGTTTGTTGTGCCATGTTTTGACTCCATGTGTTCTTAGGGTAGTAGATGTAATTAAAGCTGTAATTTGTTCCAGAGTTAGAAAAAGGCTGTTATAACCTATATATGACCAATTTATAACCTTTGTGATTGTGTGCTTCATATCTGCAAAGTAGTTGAAAAACTGTCAGTTACATTTTAAGCCTTGTTAAATGACATAAAATTGAATATCAGAGTCCAATAAAATTATGTTTCTCACATGTCCATCTCTAGGTGTGGGAGGTGGCTCGACCATACATGGATCAATACCGAGAGAGGTTCGGACTGAAACCACACCCACTGGATGACTAGTATATTTGTATTAAAATGACTCAGGTATTTCATACTTTTACTGCATGATTCAAAATGCAGGATTTGGATTGATAATAAAATGACTTCCAGATATACTGTGCAAACATTCCTTGTCAATAGCATTAAGAGCTTTTCTTGTCTTACAATGTGACTATATTATTTGTCTGACAGAGCGACAGAGGCTGGTTATGACAAACAGAAACCAGCTTAGTCATCATATTATAGTGAAATATTCCCCCATGTGTATGACAAGAGTTGTGAATGTACTGGTCAGTAAATAGTACAACTTTGTATCTGACAGGAGTTATGAGTGACTTATGGCCAGGGAATGCACAGAGATTATATGTGAAAGTGAGGCTAAGGTACAAGTACCTTCTTCTCTTAGGACTGTAGACCAGCATCCCTTAATCTGTGAATTTTGTGACCTATTGCATGGCTCCCAGACTATGGTTGTGAAGAATGATAGATCACTCACCTGCAGTTGTTTTGATCATCTCAAACAATGCCAATATTATTATGCCCTTTATACAGTTCCACTCAAGATGTTTCCATCAAATAAGATTCAGCTGTGTATGAAACGAACTCCATAAATATAACCATTAAATAATGATTCAATCAAATGAAACATATGGCATTGTATGATCGTGCTAATTACAGGTGTAATTATTCAGTGTAGGAAATAGTCTGGATTACAACCACAAGGCATTGGGTCACTATTTTTTATTCAAAGGATTTACATCACTTTAAAGCACATAGTATTACTTAACTTAGAAAAAGAGCTGCATGATTCATTATGAAATTGAGGGCATCTGTCCTCGTGATTAAAAGGAGGGCCCCAGCCCACTTCACTTCCCTCCAAAACCTGCCTCAAGACACGGAACGAAAGAATACTGACCACGAACTAAGTGGTCCAAATAACCATACAAATAAAGCCTATGTTACACAAACTGGTTGTAAGATGCACTCCAAACCTTGTGGTACATCATGACTACACACTACATTACTTAACAGACGTATAGCCTACATTTACATGACAGGCTGGAGTCAACCAGCCCCCCCCCCCCCCCCCCTCCCCATAACAGTACCCCTCCAAGGCCTCCTGTCCATCTGACGATGGCCTTTGGGCGGTGGGCTCATATGGTCAGCATACGGTTGACCTACGATCACCAGGCCTCTGTCTGTGCAGTCGATGGCCGCCCTGGTCAGAGCAGGAGAGCAGCTCCTCATCAGGAGAACTGGATCTGCTGCACACCGGGAATCTACAGGAGCAGATAGGGACAGAGGATAAGGACACGCACACCAAAACAGGCTGGACTCCACAAGCAACATACACAGACCCTACACCCTTGAATGGCATTTAACATGGTCATATCCGACGGTACTTTCAAGTGCACTTGACAAAGCAAGGCACGGTGGTGACCAGAGTTTGATAACTAATTGATGGCAACCGATTTGGGAGAGAATTCCCTAGCGGAAGTGGTGAGGGGAGTGCTTAGGGGCTCTCTGGTTTGGTGTGCACCCATTCTACTAATGGTTATGTTTTCTTGAAATTACTTTGATGTGACTCACCTGTTGATAGGAGGTGGTGTACACCATGACATTTTGCTGTTGGCCGTCTGCGGTTATGATTCCGGCTGGCAATTGATTTGCTGAATGAGGGAAGCAGAAGTTACAAAACAAACCAGAACACAGCAGAGACGGCCCACTCTGGTTTTGGAATGCTTAATGCCCCCGCCCAAACCAGAACAAAATAAAGCAGCCTATGACGTGGCTGTCCACTCACTGAAGTTGTCCTCTGTGAGCTCCTCCCCCAAGCCTTCTCCCACCGACACACCTGGGATTCCCTTCTCCCCCTTCATTGCCTAGGAAACAAAACAGTGAGTGATTCAATAGCGTGTAATTAGTTGTCTGTTAATGGACCCTTGTGATGTTATGTGAAAGAACCTCAGAGCAGGAAAGGAGTGCAGTTATACCTCTCTGAACTTCTGCAAGTAGAGTTTGAGGGGCTCCACGTACATGTCAAAGCCCAGGGTTGACATGGCAAACAGGATGTCCTCTCCGTTGATGGTCTTCCTCTTCTCCTGGTGGCAGCGCTCGCTGGCCTCGGACGTGATGAAGCTGATGAACTCGCTCACACACTCCTGAACGCATTCTTTTGCATCTTTTGCGATCTGTGAGACAAACAGACACAGGGGATGAGGATGATAAGATTTCAGGGTGTTATTCACTTGGCACCAAGAGGAGAGAAAAAAACAAGGAGGGATCTGAAAATATATTTTCAGATTTTGGGTTTCTGTTAGAAATCTATTTTCTACACTGCACAGCAATAAAGATCAACGTCTCTCTCACACACACACACACACACACACACACACACACACACACACACACACACACACACACACACACACACACACGGTTACCTTCCCAGTCGGTGGGATACCGTTTTTCATGATGCGCGCCACGTTAGCAATGGGGAGGTAGATGTCCTGCTCCCGGAAGTTCTCCTTCATGCCACCATCCTCATGGTCGTTCAGACTCTCCTCTCCATCATCTTTATCACACAGACATTAAGTGGAAAGCATGGTTCTTTGACTGTATACATTAGGCAAAGGCTTTTTATGTGGAATTGAGATGTAGATAATTTGATGACCCTAACAGGTGTTTTTGCCATGCACATAAAGAGCATCTATTTCCCAGCCTTACCATCCGGAGACTGGAGAACATAGCCTCCTGACATGTATTCTCCAGTGATGCCTAACTGGGAAGCGTCGGTGGTAGAACTGTCTCCTTCCATCTGGAACCGAAGACATCATGGTTTGACTCAAATTTCTGAGATTTCTGGGAGGCACTTTACTTGCTATTTTGTAATTTGGCGAAGTCGCTATGTTTACTAGAAGTACTATACTGTACTCTAGCTAGCTATTTACTGTAGCTAGCAGTATATATACCAAATTACACTGTCCAGTTGTCATAATGATTGCTTGCTTGCAGAATGAGAAACTAGCTAACGTTAATAGTGTACAGTAGTTATCTAACTATCCATGTACATTGTTAGTGTAATGTTAACTGAATAGAAAATGTGAATTGCATAAAATACAATTTGGGTAAATGTTGAAGCATACGCTAGCTTCATAGCTAGCGAGGTAGTAATCGACTCCAGTAACACGTAAATGTTTCTTCTGAGACTATTCCTTATTACTAGCAATGTCAGCAGTGACGTTAATCTGGTTACATGTAACGTTTGCTGTCCTGCATTTCAGCCAAATTGGTTGTCCGATTGCTAGATATCACACGGACAATGTCCTATTGGGTGTATGAATTTCGGCCTGTTCTTTGTCTCGAAAACTGAAGCAGGCGGTCATAGCTTGACGTGAAGCTAATTAACAATATTTCTACTACAGTAGATACTTCCTGCTCTCAAACTTCACTCAACAAATAAAAATCAGTCAGAGACGGACATTTCCATTCGAGCTAACGAGAAACTGGTTAGCAATCATTGGCCGGAGCCAGGCACAAACCTGCAATGAAGCCCTGGTTGGTTACCTTCTCGAAACGGCCGTTGGTTGGACAGAAAATGGCTGCAAAGAACCAGTCCCAGCGCGGTGCTACGCGTCCTCCCAAAATACAGTGGCACTAGGAAACTGTTCCGTCAAATTGCCACCCTTCCCTACTTGCAGCTACAACACTAGCGTAAAAGCTGTTCTATTCAAAAGCCACCCTCCCTTGCTAAATGTGCATATGTTACCATTAATGATACCGTCACGCATTATCGCTTTTATGAATATTGAGGGCATTTGCATTACATGTAAAAACCTAGTAAGAAATACATTGTATTAAATACGAGAACATATTCATTGAATAAAATATTATTTCGAATTCACATAACTATGAATATCCATGTGTTTTCCTGTCATCACAACGAAAGCGTCACCATAGCTTTGTACGTTTGCGCATGCGTTAGGTCTAACTGTCAGTTCGGTTCAGTTACATCGACTCATGAAGTTAATGTAAACAACATGGTTTGAAACCAAGACATCCCACTTTTTTTAACATTACATTTTACATTTAAATTACTTTATTGGCACGAGAAACAGTTTTACATTACCAAAACAAGTGGAAAATTAAAAAGTACAATGAAAGTACAAGTAAAATTAAAACAAAATGTTAAGTTAACATTAGCCTGGGCCAAGTAAACTGTGTAGTCATATGTGCAAATAGATATGACTGTGACAAGAGAAAATAAATGGATGAGTAATGGTTCGGTTGACCATTGTTATGCTTCAGTGGCTGCACTTTTGTCATGGCAACAGGTCACAGATCTTATTTCTGTGATTGCACTTTAAGGAATTTTATCTAGTTGTGAGAGTTTGTAAATGTTTGATAGTTCCCTATGATCTGTGAGAAATAAGTATCTAAAAAATGGTCATACATTTTGCAGAAGGTTTGTAAGTAGAGCTTTATTTCCTCCCCATTCCACCCGCGCCTCTACCCTTCGCCCAAGTGTCCCAAAGATTACGGAGTGAAAATGTTCCTAGGTGTTTAGTCAAATTACACCCTCCAGTGGCCGGTTGAGGCCGGTGTTAAGCCTCCATGAGTGGAGTGGAATCCCACAAGGCACTGTTTTTTTTTTGTTTTTAGTTGAGCTTGTGCAATTTCGCTTAAAAGAATGAGTAGGCATGACCAATGAAATGACATGTGCATTTGTTTACTTCAGATTTCAAGACGTAATACTTAAAAAATGAAAAATACCCAAAATGTAATGTTCAATTGTCCATGATATTTTCTTCTTCAACGAAAGGAGAGATGTGTAAATTACAACATCATGTTTTATTAACATGCCATTCTAGTTCAAACCCACACCAGCAGAGGCCACATGCCATTCTAGTTCAAACCCACACCAGCAGAGGCCACATGCCATTCTAGTTCAAACCCACACCAGCAGAGACCACATGTCATTCTAGTTCAAACCCACACCCGCTGAGACCACATGCCATTCTAGTTCAAACCCACACCAGCAGAGACCACATGCCATTCTAGTTCAAACCCACACCCGCTGAGACCACATGCCATTCTAGTTCAAACCCACACCAGCAAAGACCACATGCCATTCTAGTTCAAACCCACACCAGCAGAGACCACATGCCATTCTAGTTCAAACCCACACCCGCTGAGACCACATGCCATTCTAGTTCAAACCCACACCAGCAGAGACCACATGCCATTCTAGTTCAAACCCACACCAGCAGAGACCACTTGCTCATTTAAACATATGCCACTTGGTGTCAAATATGGATCCGGGATGGGGTAAAAAAAATTGTCTGTTGGAAGTTTACAAAAATCTCTCTGGTCATAAAACAATCTTTCTAGACCCACATTTTTTTATAATTAGTATTCCAGTGTATAATTATTTTATTATTCAGATTGAAACTAGATTTTTTTTTAAATCCAGGCAGACGGGAAGGATTATACATGTGGATTGTTAATATTTACCTGGACAGAAAAAGCACACTTAAAAGAAGTCTCTGAGCTCAGCTTTGTAATGTACACTAATGTCCTCTTATTTAAATATCCAATAGCTAAGCTAATGCATACATTACAGAGCTGAATGCTTAGTCTCTGCCTGTGTCCTATTGATCAAAGTGAAGGGCATGTTTACAGTAGAATGTTAGAATCAGTTCTACCCTGACACCGGTCAGGGTGTCTAAATTAAAACCCAATGGCAAGCTAATTAGCAATGACTACAAGTCCCAAATTGGACCTTTTGCTGTAGGGTTACTAAGCTTGTCCCATTTCATGACAGTTATTTTTTTCCTAGATCCATTCCAGTCTGTCTGGGCTACAGTTCACATAGTGAGGGTGGTCAAAGTCCAATCCTTTGTGTGTTTGCTTTTAGGATTACCATTCTGAGTGTCTGTGGTTGTATAATCTCCTTCTGTCCAGTAGGTTTTAACTCCAACCCTGTTCTCAAAGAGCTACACTCCTGTAGGTTTGAACTCCTGTAGGTTTACTAATTGGCTAGTTGATAAGATGAATCAGGTTGTACGTGATTGGGGTTGGATTAAAACCCATCTGAGTATTGTGTGTCTCTGGTCAGCCTGCTGTTTCTCCCTCTAGGTCTGATCAACCCCAAAGAACAGAGACTTTAGCACAGAGACATGGAGCAGGCTGGGCACCCCCGTGATGGTCAGTATGACTTTGACCTGCTGGTCATTGCAGGACACTGTGGAGGACTTGTTGTGGCCAAGGTGTGTCAAAGTACCACCACACAACTAGTACTGTCTGTGTGTCCCTCCGCCTCTACCCCTGGTTCCAGACACTTTTTGGATTTGGCTCACTTTCCCTAAATTCAAGTTCAAGTTTAAATTCTAATGAACTCGTCAATAAAATTTTATCTGAGTAATCCACTCTACCCTCAACTGTCCTCTCTGTTTCAATCTACACTTTTTCTTCTCATACTTCCTTCCGAAGTCCCTGTCTTAAGTTTCATCTGCATTATGTCCTGTGTTATAGCTCAACCTACACACAAACCAATTTAATCAGTAGATATCTGGCTCATGCTCACATAGCTTGCCCAAGCATATTGTTATAATTATCATATTAATGGGGTTTATGCTAATAAGAGGAACTGTGATATTCTCAACTCCTGAGAAAACTCAAAGTGAGAAGTTGACATAAGGAGGATTTGGGATTTTACTTCACCCTCCTCGAACATGGTGTTCGTTATAGATAATCCATGACTAGCACAGAACTCTAACACCAGAGCACCCTAGGCCGATGATTGATTTTGTGATTGTGTCATCGGATCTGAGACTGTATGTTTTGGACACTCGGGTAAAGAGAGGGGCAAAGCTGTCAATCGATCACCATCTGGTGGTGAGTTGGGTCAGGGGGTGGGGGAAAACTCTGGACAGACCAGGAAAGCCCAAACGGGTAGTGTGGGTGAACTGGGAACATCTGGAGGAGGCCCCCATCCGAAAGATCTGAAAGAACATCTCTGGCAGAGCTTTTCTGGCATCCCTGTGGTGGTTGGGGGCATTGAACCTGAGTGGTCGATGTTCAAAGCCTCCATTTCCGAAGCTGCGGCGGGGAGCTGTGGTCTAAAGGTCTTAGGTGCATCAAGGGGCGGTAACCCTCGAACACCCTGGTGGACACCGGAGGTCAGGGAAGCCGTCCAACTGAAGAAGGAGGCCTTCTGGGATATGTTATCTCGGAGGACTCTGGAGAGGGTTGCAGTGTACCGACAGACCCGAAGGGCTGCGACCTCTGTTGTGAAAGAGGCAAAACAGGAGAAGGACTTTCGGTCGGCACCAAGGTGCTTCTGGAAAACCATAGGCCACCTCAGGAGGGGAAAGCGGGGAACTATCTAAGCTGTGTACAGTAAGGATGGGACACTGTTGACCTCAACTGAGGAGGTAATTGGGCAATGGAAGGAACACTTTGAGGAACTCCTAAATCCCACTAACACGCCCTCTATAGTGGAGGCAGAGCTGGAGGCTGATGGGGAAGCATCGTCAATCTCCATGGCAGAAGTCACTGAGGTAATTGATAGTTGAATCTCAGATTGAAGAGGAACAATGTGGATTCCGTCCTGGTCGTGGAACAACCGACCAGCTCTTTACTCTTGCAAGGATCCTGGAGGGGGCCTGGGAATATGCCCATCCTGTCTACATGTGTTTTGTGGATCTGGAGAAGGCGTATGACCGGGTCCCCCGGGAGGTACTGTGGGAGGTGTTGCGGGAGTATGGGGTGAGGAGGTCCCTTCTGAGGGCTATCCAATCCCTGTACGTCCAAAGTGAGAGCTGTGTTCGGGTTCTCTGTAGTAAGTCGGACTCGTTCCAGGTGGGGTTTGGCCTCCGGCAGGGCTGCGCTTTGTTACCAATCCTGTTTGTAACTTTTGTGGACTGGATATCGAGGCGTAGTCGGGGTGGGGAGGGGTTGCAGTTCGGTGGGCTGGGGATCTCATTGCTGCTTTTTGCGAATGATGTGGTCCTGATGGCATCATTGGTCTGTGACCTTCAGCAATCACTGGACAACAGCCGAGTGTGAAGCGGTTGGGATGAGGATTAGCACCTTTAAATCTGAGGCCATGGTTCTCAACAGGAAACTGATGGAGTGCCTCCTCCGGGTAGGGAATGAGGCGTTACCCCAAGTAAAGGAGTTCAAGTATCTCGGGGTCTTGTTCGCAAGTGAGGGGACAATGGAGCGGGAGATTGGCCGGAGAATCAGAGCAGTGGGGGAGGTATTGCATTCGCTTTACCGCACCGTTGTGAAGAAAAGAGAGCTGAGTCGGAAGGCAAAGCTCTTGATATACCGGTCAATTTTCTTTCCTACCCTCACCTATGGTCATGAAGGCTGGGTCATGACCGAAAGAACTAGATCGCGAGTACAAGCGGCTGAAATGGGTTTTCTCAGAAGGGTGGCTGGCTTCTCCCTTAGGGATAGGGTGAGAAGCTCAGCCATCCGTGAGGAACTCGGAGTAGAGCCGCTGCTCCTTTGCATCGAAAGGAGCCGGTTGAGGTCGTTCGGGCATCTGGTAAGGATGCCCCCAGGACGTCTCCTGGGGCATCGGGAGCTGCTGCCCCCGTGACCCGATACCGGATAAGCGGATGAAGGTGAGAGACTTCACCCTCCTCATCTCTTTCTTTGTTTGTGCCTTCTCCTCTTTTCTCTCTACCAGGAAGCTACTGTCTTTGGGAAGAAGGTGATGGTCCTTGACTTTGAGGCTCCCAAGCATAATGGCTCTGAACCGGGTGTGTTCTGCAGGCATTATTTTTTATCGTATTGTCTGTTACTTCATGTTATATTTCATTCTGTGAGGGTTGGAGAGGATCTATGTGAAGTCTGTGAGCTTTGACCTGAGAAGAGAGCTGAGGAACAGTGGCGTCACCTACCTGAAGGGGGGAGATCCATTCTGCCATTCTGTGTATGCGCGTGTGTGTATGCGTGTGTGTGTGTATGCGCGTGTGTGTGTATGCGCGTGTGTGTGTATGCGTGTGTGTGTGTGTATGCTTGTGTGTGTGTGTGTGTATGCGTGTGTGTGTGTGTGTGTGTGGGTGTGTGGATGTACACACGTGTGTGTGTGTGTGTGTGTGGGTGTGTATAGTAAAACCAGAAAAAAATTGACTCATTGGGAAGTTTTGCAGGTCTCCATGAGGCAAAAGTCAATTTCCGGCTCAGGGTTTAGGTTCAGGGTCAAACTCCAGGCATTGTTGGTTAAGTTTAGGGTTATGGTTAGGCATTACATCTAGGTAAAGTTTAGGCATAAATGTTACTTTATTGAGGTTAAGGTTAGGGTTAGGTTTAGGTTTAGATTAGGGTTGGGTTAAGGTTAGGGTAAGGGTTAGGGTCAAGATTAGGTTTAGGGAGCATGCAATTTCAATTTTCTGTTCCCCATGAGGGTAGCTGTACAAACGTGTGTGTGTGTGTACGTACGTAAAAGGTTAAGCAGGTTGCAGCAGGCAACCCTGGGAGTCTCAGAGTGACAGTAGTCTCGACTGATGAGTGGGAGTCTTTCCAGGAAGAGTTTAATACGGTCAGTAAGTGTTATACGCTCACTAGGGTTTGACATGGTAATATGGAGGCTAATAAAATTGATTACTTATTTTAATCTTGACAGCCATAAAATAAACTTTTGTAATTTTCTAAAGTAAGCTGTAAGTTAAATATATATACAAAAACCCTTACCAGAATATTAAGGGATTGATTTTTTCTAAATGAACAGTTAGAATCATTTGGTAAGCAATTTTTTTGTTGTTTTATTTACTAGGTAAGTACTCTACACAACAAGAACACATTCGTATTTACAGCAGTGATCCGGGAGCATTTGAGGTTAACTGTCTCACCCCTGAATTGACTGAGATTGAATTACAGTTGTGCTCAAAAGTTTGCGTACCCTTGGATAATTGATAATATACACTCACCTAAAGGATTATTAGGAACACCTGTTCAATTTCTCATTAATGCAATTATCTAATCAACCAATCACAAGGCAGTTGCTTCAATGTATTCAGGGGTGTGGTCCTGGTCAAGACAATCTCCTGAACTCCAAACTGAATGTCAAAATGGGAAAGAAAGGTAATTTAAGCAATTTTGAGCGTGGCATGGTTGTTGGTGCCAGACAGGCTGGTATTTCAGTATCTGCTCAGTTACTGGGATTTTCACACACAACCATTTCTAGGGTTTACAAAGAATGGTGTGAAAAGAGAAAAACATCCAGTATGCTGCAGTCCTGTGGGTGAAAATGCCTTGTTGATGCTAGAGGTCAGAGGAGAATGGGCCGACTGATTCAAACTGATAGAAGAGCAACTTTGACTGAAATAACCACTCGTTACAACCGAGGTATGCAGCAAAGCATTTGTGAAGCCACAACACGCACAACCTTGAGGCGGATGGACAAATAGGAAAAAGAGGCTACAATTTGCACGAGCTCACCAAAATTGGACAGTTGAAGACTGTTGCCTGGTCTGATGAGTCTCGATTTCTGTTGAGACATTCAGATGGTAGAGTCAGAATTTGGCGTCAACAGAATGAGAACATGGATCCATCATGCCTTGTTACCACTGTGCAGGCTGCTGGTGGTGGTGTAATGGTGTGGCCCCTTAGTGCCAATTGGGCATTGTTTAAATGCCACGGCCTACCTGAGCATTGTTTCTGACCATGTCCATCCCTTTATGACCACCATGTACCCATCCTCTGATGGCTACTTCCAGCAGGATAATGCACCATGTCACAAAGCTCGAATCATTTCAAATTGGTTTCTTGAACATGACAATGAGTTCACTGTACTGAAATGGCCCCCACAGTCACCATATCTCAACCCAATAGAGCATCTTTGGGATGTGGTGGAACGGGAGCACCGTGCCCTGGATGTGCATCCCACAAATCTCCGTCAACTGCAAGATGCTATCCTATCAATATGGGCCAACATTTCTAAAGAATGCTTTCAGCACCTTGTTGAATCAATGCCACGTAGAATTAAGGCAGTTCTGAAGGCCAAAGGGGGTCAAACACAGTATTAGTATGGTGTTCCTAATAATCCTTTAGGTGAGTGTATGTACCATTTGTAAATGATCAGGCAAAACATATCTTTTATTTCAGTATACAACATACATAGGTCATAACAGAATGGCACAATTATAAAACAAAACATGGCAACAAAGAAAAAAATGAACTGACCCGTGATCTGCATATCCTTAGTTCTTAATACTGTGTATTGCCCCCTTTAGCATCAATGACAGTGTGCCGTCTTTTGTAATAGTGTTCTATGAGGCCCCAAATTCTTGCAGGTGGTATAGCTGCCCATTCGTCTTGGCAAAATGCCTCCAGGTCATGCAAAGTCTTTGGTTGTCTTGCATGAACCTGACGTTTGAGATCTCCCCAGAGTGGCTTGATAATATTAAACGTCAGGTGACTGTGATGGCCACTCCAGAACCTTCACCTTTTTCTGCTGTAACCCCTGGAGGGTCAACTTGGCATTGTGATTTGGGTCATTGTCATGCTGGAAAGTCTAAGAGCGTCCCATGTGCAGCTTTCTTGCAGAAGAATGAAAATTGTCTGCCAGTATTTTCTGATAACATGCTGCATTCATCTTGTCATCAATTTCCACAAGATTCGCTGTGCTTTGAGCTCACACACTCCCAAAACATAAGTGAGCCACCCCCATTCTTCACAGTGGGTATGGTATTCTGTTCAGTATAGACCTTGTTGACCCCTCTCCAAACATACAGTGGATATAAAAAGTCTACACACCCCTGTTAAAATGCCAGGTTCTTGTGATATAAAAGAATGAGACAAAGATACATCATGTCAGAAACTTTTCCACTTTTTATGTGACCCATAACGTGAACAAATCAATTGAAAAACAAACTGAAACCTTTGAGGTAAAAAAATAAAAAAAAGCTCTCCATAACCTGGTTGCATAAGTGAGCACACCATTAAATTAATATTTCAAGCACCTTTTATTTTATTACAGCACTCAGTCTTTTTGGGTTGGAGTCTATTAGCATGGCACATCTTGACGTGGCAATATTTGCCCACTCTTCTTTTTAAAAGCAATCTGTTAGATTGCGAGGACATCTCCTGTGCACAGCCCTCTTCAGATCACCCCACAGATGTTCAATTGGATTCAGGTCTGGGCGTTGGCTAAGCAATTCCAAAATGTTAATCATCTTCTGGTGAAGCCATGCTTTTGTGGATTTGGATGTGTGCTTTGGGTCGTTGTCATGCTAAAAGGTGAACTCCCTCTTCATCTTCAGCTTTCCAATGGCTTTCTGAGGGTTTTGTGACAAAAGTGTCTGGTATTTGGATCTGTTCATAATTCCCTCCACCCTGACTAAGACCCCGGTTCCAGCTGAAGAAAAACAGCCCCAAAGCATGATGCTGCCACCACCATGCTTCACTGTGGGTATGGTGTTCTTTGGGTGATGTGCAGTGTGGTTTTTGCACCAAACATACCTTTTGGAATTATGGCCAAAAAGTTCAACCTTGGTTTCATCACACCATAACACATTTTCCCGCTTGCTTTTGGGGGACTTGATGTTTGTTTTTGCTAACTTCAGCTGGGATTGGATGTTTTTGTAAGAAAAGGCTTCCGTCTTGCCACCCTACCCCATAGCCCATTGATATGAAGAATACGGGAGATTGTTGTCACATGTAGCACACAGCCGGTACTTTCCAGAAATTCCTGCAGTTCCTTTAATGTTACTGTAGGCCTCTTGGAACCCTCCCCGACCAGTTTTCTTCTCATCTTTTCATAAATTTTGGAGGGACGTCCAGTTCTTCGTAATGTCTCTGTTGTGCTATATTTTCTCCACTTGATGATGACTGTCTTCACTGAGTCCCATGGTATATCCAATGCTTTGGAAATTATTTTGTACCGTTCTCCTGACTGATATTTTTCAACAATGAGATCCCTCTGATGCTTTGGAAGCTCTCTGCAGACCATGGATTTTGCTCTGAGATGCAACTAAGAACATTTTTAGGAAAATCCTACAAGAACAGCTGAACTTTATTTGTGATTAATCAGAGTCACTTTAAATGATGGCAGGTGTGTAATGACTTCTATTTAACATGAGTTTGAATGTGATTGGTAAATTCTGAACACAGCCACAGCCCCAGTTATAAGAGGGTGTGCACACTTAAGCAACCAGGTTATTGTAAGGTTTTTATTTTTCATTTTCTCCCTCGAAGATTTCAGTTTGTTTTTCAATTTAACTGTTGGGTCACAATAAAAGTGAATACAGTTCTGACATTATTTATCTTTGTCTCATTCTTTTACATCACAAAAATCTGGCATTTTAACAGGGGTGTCTTATATCCACTGTAGTGCTTTTTGGTTGTGACCATGAAGCTCTATTCAGGTCTCGTCACTCCAGATTGTGCCAGAAGCTGTGAGGCGTGTCAAGTTGTTGTCGGCCATTTTGTAGCCAGAAGGTTTTTGTGGCATTGGCGCAGTAAAGGCTTCTCTCTGACAACTCGACCACGCAGCTCATTTTTTTTCAAGTATCGTTGTATTGTGCTCCTTGAAACAACCACACTGTCTTTTTCCAGAGCAGCTTGTATTTCTCCTCAGGTTACCTGTGGGTTTTTCTTTTAATCCTGAACAATTCTTCTGGCAGTTTTGGCTTAAATCTTTCTTGGTCTACCTGACTTTGGCTTGGTATCAAGAGATCCCTGAATTTTCCACTTGTTAATAAGTGACTGAACAGTACTGACTAGCATTTGCAAGGCTTTGGAGATCATTTTATATCTTTTTTCATCTTTATTACGTTCCATTACCTTGTTACGCAGGTCTTTTGACAGTTCTTTTCTGCTCCCCATGCCTGCTCAGTGCATCCACGTGAGAGCTAACAAACTCATTGACTATTTATACACAGACTCTAATTGCAATTTTAATAGCCACAGGTGTGGGAAATTCACCTTGAATTGCCATTTTCACCTGTTTGTGTCACCTTGTGTGTCTGTAATAAGGCCAAACATTCAAGGGTATGCAAACTTTTGATCAGGGCCATTTGGGGGATTTCCGTAATCATTCTGATTTAAAAAGGAGCCAAACAAATATGTGATAATACATGGCTTCATATGATCACTATCCTTAAATAAAATACAGTTTTTTTTTGCATGATCAGTCATATTTTCTAAATAAATGCAACATTTTTACAATTTCTGCCAGGTTATGCAAACTTATGAGCACTGTAACTCAGGGAGCAACCCAGTTGTCTTAAGATGTTTGTATAACTTTGTATATGTTGTAACAAGGAGAGACCAAGAGAACAGACACAGGAGAAGTGTTTTAGTGTCCTGTTGGGTGTTTATTAAGCAAAGTGGTAGAGGAAGACCGGGAGGGAAAATCTAAAAGCTACCGCTTTGCTTGAAAGGCAACTTCATCTTTGGGTTGGCATCCCAGTGAAAGTTTGGGTGGTGGTTTTCTTAGTGGCCTCTCCTTTTCTTCTCCTTGCTGTATTTCTCCCTCATTGGCTTCTGCGTCACTGCAGCTGAACAGCATTTGATTTTGTTTGATTTTGGTCTCATTTTACCAGTCTTTTTTTCTCATGCTCTCCGAGTCCTTCATGCAGCATGTCATATGTCTAACCACTCTACAATAAAGGCCTGATTGATGGAGTGCCGCAGAGAAAATTGTCCTTCTGGCAGGTTCTCCTGTCTCCAGAAAAACTCAAGCTCTGTTACAGTAGCCATTAGGGTCTTGGTCATCTACCTGACCAGGTCCCTACTTGCCTGGTTACTCAGTTTGTCTGGTCTGCCAGCTCCAAGAAGAGTATTGATGTTTCAAAAAAGTTTTCAATTTGACAATGATGACCACTGTTTTCTTGGTAACTTGCTTTAGCAATTTATTTCTTAACCGTCCCCAGATCAGATTGACACAAATCTTGAAGGACTGCAGGGATTTCCTTGGACGGCATGGCTTGGTTTTAGCTCTGACATATAACTTGACCTGAGTGAACATACTGTAAATAAACAGCTGTAGGCTTTTCTAAATCACATGCAGTCAATTGAGTTTGCCACAGGTGGAATCCAATCAACGTCTTGAGACATCTCAAGGATATGTTTTCACAGTGTCAATATGGGGTGCTGTGTGTAGATTGATGGCAAAACATATATCTGGTCAACTATCAGTTGTCTATAACTGCAAATAGTGTGGAGAAAGTGAAGGGGTCTAAATATTTTTCAAAGACACTGTATGTGTTTGCAGGTACTGCTGGCTGTATGAAGAAAAACCTGTCCTGGTGACATTGGTCTTGACCGTGTCGGAGTGAAATCCAATCAGGAGTGAGTACCGCTGGGCTGCACCATTTCTGTTGGTTCACATTAAAAATAAATGTGTGCGCATGTATGTCTCCGTCCCACAGACGTGGCAGGATCCTTGTGAAGGAACAGGAGCGGAGCACGGTGGGATATGCTGTGGGGGCAATCCGAGAGGGTGCAGGCTGGGCGACTCTTGGCCCACAGACTCTATGGAGGACAAAGTACAACAGTGCTGAGTGGGGGATTGGAGGGGGATTGGTGCTAAACCCAGAACTAGGATTTGATTTCTGTTCAAGTTCAAAGATTGGATTAGGATTACAATTGTGTATAAATTAGTGGACTAGTGTCAAATCAGCGCTTACCTACGGGCCCTTTTCCAACAAAGCACATTTAGAAAATACAAGAAAAAGACATAAGAATAAACAGTACAAATACAAACTAAAGAAAAAGTAACACAATGAATAATGAATCACAGGCCCAAATGATAATAGTGCAGGGAGTACTGATGGTTAATGTGTGCGTGTGTGTGTTCTCTTGCCCAGTGTGATTACAGTAACGTCCCCACAGTGCTGTTCACTCCTATGGAGTATGCTGCCTGTGGGCTGTCTGAGGAGGACACCATTCTCAAGTTTGGAAAAGACAGTGTGGAGGTAAACTTTTTGTATTGTACAGGAAAACACTCTAGATGTGTATTCTATGTGGGATCTTCTCTCCTTTGCAGGCATACCACAGCTACTACTGGAGTGGACGGGACCTCGGAGAGACAAGAACTCCTGCTATGCCAAAGGCCTCTTTCAGCGTATTGCATTACTTTTAAAATGGTGTGAAACGCCATATTTAGATGGCTTTTGCAACCATGTATCTGGGTATTTGTGTGGTTTTTGTTTTTGTTTTAGTGGGTGTCCGTTTGTCTCATTCTTAGGAGCGTGTCCTTGGGATCCATGTGATGGGACCCAATGCAGGAGAGGTTATCCAGGGCTTTGTGATGGCCCTAAAGTGTGGTCTGACTAAAAAGCAGCTTGATGCCACAGTGGGACTCCATCTTGTGTGCACAGGTCCGCACATCAGTTTCCTTAACTTTTTTCATTGCAGTAACATACAGTACTTATGGGCAACAACCTGGCACAGAATGGCTGCCGTACATAATCAAAACTTCAGCCTTCCCGGAGCAACTATCTATGATAGGCTTCCTGTATCTAATACTCCCTGTGTGAATTATTAATAGACTAACATTACCAACCACCTCACACACAGTCCATTTCCTATAAGCTCATCCAGGAGGGAGTTGTCAGACCAATGTGTCCTGCTGGGATGCTTTTTAGGCTCCAGTCACTTCTTAAAGCATTATTGCATCTTGAATGTAGCGTATAATGGGTTTTTGTTTAGAATGCTATTCTTTCCAACTGAGCAGTAAAGATGGGATTTGAGACGCGTGATCCTGCACATATTGACGGCTGACTTGGGTTGCAGAATTTGCCAGACTGTGTCTGTGTTACGAAAGTGTATGTAACCCTCCAAACACACACAAAGCTAGTTACAGTAGCTCATGACATTCAGCGACTTTCTCACTCCCAAACGCTAACAAGTGTAAATGTAAGAAATAATTATGAACACAATCTAAAACAGAACGTTGCAAGCCCAAGTCTGACAGTAGACACCCTTACTGAAAAATGTTGGTTTAAAAAAAAAATAAACATAGACTGAAATCAAGACAGTCAGACCTTTTTTCACCTTTAATGAGATACAAGCAATATTTAATTAAAAAAACAAGTGGATGAATTCTCTGACAAATTCTGATAATAAAAAAACGATCTGTGCCTTTTTTGCCTGAGTGTGCACACATCAACTAATACTTTACGGCTTTGTACCTTTTGCATGGATAACAGCAGGAAGTCTGTTTTGATAAAGGTCTCTATCAACCTAGCCCAGCAAGATTTTCATAAATTTTCATCATTTTTTTTTACAGAAGAGTTCCAACTGATTTCAATTTCAAGGGCTTCTAGGTCAATACGTAGATTTTCTGTAGGATTGAGGTCCAGGCTCTGACCGGCCATTCCAGGACATTAATATCCCTTTTTGCAAGCTATTCCTTGGTTGATTTGATTTGTTGAAAAGGGAAATTCTTCTTTAATCCCATTGCAGTGGGTAACAGGATTTGCACAACGATAAATTGATATTTGGATCTATTCCTTCCCCAATCAATCCTGACCAAATCCCCTGTCCCTGTTGAACAGAAACAGACCCATCATACTGTGTGCCTCCAGATGTATTGGCTTTATGCAAAACTTAAAGGAACTGGAATGAAGGTCCGGAAGTTCTACCTTCATCTCAGACCGTACTGTTTCTGTGAGAAATAGGTTTTGTTTTGCCACCCTATCCTTTCAGTTGGCCTCTTAGTAGCCTCATTTATGAGCTTTCTTCTTGCCCATGTCAACAGTTTTGGAGGGACATCCTGGTCTTTGCAATGTCCAAGTCTTGCCGTCGGGCCTCCACTTCCTAATGATGGTCTTCACAGGGTTAAACAAGGCCAGAGATTGCTACAGCCCAATAGAGATACATCTGAAAGCCTAGTTTGGAGCTTCTGAAGAGAAACAGTACGGGAGGAGTTAAGGGGCGTGGTCAGGCAGATACTTGGATTCAGTGTTGTGGAGAGCCTGTCAGGTGTGAGCCAGGATTTTGAAGCTTGAGTGTGTGAGCATACATTATGGTTGTGGGTTTTCATTTCCATATGAAAATATATGCACTTGCAACCATATGTCGTTCTGGGAAAATTCAAATCTCCGAAATGAATTAAATACAAATGATGTGGGCCTCAAACAAAAGCTTACTGCCAAATATAACACCCAGGTTGTGAACCTCACTGAAAGCAAGGACGTTGACGCCATTTATATTGAGGCCGTAACTGCTGGTGTTGTACATGATGGTGCGAGTGTCAATCAGGGTGACCTTGTTCTGTTTGCAGGTTAACTCCAGGTAAAAGCTCAGTTCAATCTTTGATGTTCTGTAACCAACTGACCAGGAGATGATTGGCACTGGCTGGTTTGTGGTGACGTTCAGCATAAATCATTTAAGCTTTGTTCATAAGATGTTTCCCACGGGCAGCATTTAGATATAAATCCATAGTGACCCAAGCACAGTATCTTAAGGGACCCCAAGTAGGTCCACCACTGATGGCTACAACTGTCTGTGACCCATACCATGACTGACAATATACAGTGGATATTGTCCACTGTAAATGGATCAATAGAGTGAAGGCAGAACATCTATCCAGAGACCAATAGTTCATAGTAGATCATATCACCCAGACAGGACAAGTTAATAGGAATACTATTAATCAATGTATGTATGTATGTCTTAAATGTCCTTGTTGCCATTCATCCACATTCTGTCACAGTGATGTTCTCCTTTGGTTGCTAGATCAGTGTGGACACAAGATGGCGGTATAATCCAAAAACATAGTACATGTGCTAATGAATTACATTATATTCAGCTCATAGAAACATATTAAACCTCGCACCTGCCTGATTTGACTGAATTATTTGTTTGAAATCCAATTGGATATTTTTTAGTCTTGAATTAAAACTCACTTCACTGGACTTGAATGTGTACCATCTAAACTGTATACTGTATTTGCACGTTATTTAAGCGCTCTTATTTACAAACACATGAGGCTTTCCATTCACTTTAAGGATGATCTGTCACCTGTTATAATTAATCAGTTATATGTTGGTCACTAGCTTTCCCATGTTTGTGTAACTCAGCCTTCAGAGTGTACATTTTCTTCAGCGAAGAGACAGGCACATTGGCTTTATATTTTGCAAGGTTTTTTATGTAAGAGGTATGTGCATTTATTAAATTATTTATGGGCCTTTTGTTGGGTTTATGTCTTTTAAAATGCTTGTTCAGTACTAGTTTGGTACTTTCTTACATGTTCCGTTTTGCACTTAATGTTGTTGTACATTTCAAGTATGAACTGAGTTGATTGCACAAGTATTGATCAATTAAACATACGTTTAGGGATGGTTACTTTTATAGCTTGTATATTCCTGTTGGAGATCATAGATTAGTAGACAGATTAATTTAGAACAATTTCTTTTTACTTTGACATTATGGACTTTTGGTGTGGTATATCCTAAACACATGAAACAATGTTAGTTTGGTCTCTTTCTAGCTTGAATGCTTCAAGAGATAAGGTTTTATTGATAATTAATGATAATCATGCTAATTTAGCTGAATAGTATAATAATTGACACTAAACATTTAAGAACATTAAGCAGAAATGTATGTCAAAAGTTGGTTAATTCCCTCTAGCTTGAATGGTCCAAGACAAATATATTTAATATAATATATAATATATAATTTACTCTAATAATGCTCATTAATATAGTCATAGTCGATAAACATTTTAGAAAATGTAATTGGCTTTGCCTAATTATATGAAACAAAGTTGGTTTGTTCTCTTTAGCTTGAGACAGTTTTATTATTAACTCTAAATATACAAATATGCTAATTAGATTAAACTTTATTCTCATTGAACAGTACAAGTACAGTACAACGAAATGCAGTAAGCATCTAACCAGAAATACCTGCAGTTCCTTTAATATTGCTGTAGGCCTCTTGGAAGCCTCCCTGAGCAGTTTTCTTCTCGTCTTTTCATCAATTTTGGAGGGACGTCCAGTTCTTGGTAATGTCTCGGTTGTGCCATATTTTCTCCACTTGATGATGACTGTCTTCACTGTATTCCATGGTATATCTAATGCTTTGGAAAAAAATTGTACTCTTCTCCTAACTGATATCTTTCAACAATGAGATCCCTCTGATGCTTTGGAAGCTCTTCACAGACCATTGCTTTTGCTCTGAGATGCCACTAAGAAAATGTCAGGAAAATCCTATTAGAACAGCTGAACTTTATTTGTGATTAATCAGAGTCACTTTAAATGATGGCAGGTGTGTAATGACTTCTATTTAACATGAGTTTGAATGTGATTGGTAAATTCTGAACACAGCCACAGCCCCAGTTATAAGAGGGTGTGCATACTTATGCAACCAGGTTATTGTAAGGCAGAGGTCTCAAACCGATTCCACGGAAGGCTGTGTGTCTGCAAGTTTTCGCTCTCACCTTGTACTTAATTGACTAATTAGGTCACTAATTGGTTCATTCTACCCCCACTTGGTTGTTTAGGTCTAAACTGGGAACCAATTTAAAGGAAAACCCAAAAACCTGCAGACACATGGCCCTCAGTGGAACCGGTTTGAGACCTCTGTTGTAAGGTTTTTATTTTTTGTTGAATTGTTCATGTTATAGGTCACATTAAAGGTGGAAAAAGTTCTGACATGATTTATCTTTGTCTCATTCTTTTACATCACAAGAACCTGGCATTTTAACAGGGGTGTGTAGACTTTTTATATCCAGTGTAGTTATGCATATTAGGCTAATGAATATAGTCCACGTTGATAAATATTTAAGAATGTTAAGTTTGAATAGTCTAAACAGGTGAAACGAAGTTGGTTTGGTCTCTAGCTTGAACAGATTGAGAACATTTTAGGGTTACTTAATAGTAGGCAAATCAGGCTATTTAATAAAGTCTTTAGTTTATATATACTTTTTATACAAGGGCTTCTAGGTCAATACGTAGATTTTCTGTAGGATTGAGGTCCAGTTTATATATACTTTTTATACAAGGGCTTCTAGGTCAATACGTAGATTTTCTGTAGGATTGAGGTCCAGGCTCTGACCGGCCATTCCAGGATATTAATATCCCTTTTTGCAAGCTATTCCTTGGTTGATTTGATTCGTTGAAAAGGGTGTGACTTAAAGTATTAAAGCTTATAATCTTGAAGTTTTAAGTTGATCTTTTAGCTTGAAAGACCAAGAAGCATAACCATTTTCAATAGAATACCTGTGGCTCTCATTTAAACCCTAATTAACCCATACATATTTTAAATGCTAATAACAAAAAAGAAATCCCTCATTGGGCCAGTCTGAACATCAAGTTTCAACGTTGGTTTGGAATTCATAGCTAATGAATTTGTGGTTTTGTCCCCATTCTAGTATACCTTAGTAGTATATGCATTAGTAGTTTTAGTAGTTTCCATAATTAGAAAACGATTCATGATTTCAAAACCATCTTATCAAGCCACCAAAGTAGGGTTAATTTGGACATTTGAGAAAATGTTTTTGGTTCATAGCTTATATTATTCATGATGAACTGAAACTAAAACTATGAGAGAAATCTATAGTGTTTTTGTGTCTGCCAAGCACATCAAATAAAAGACGGTCGATGCCTTGGTTGCATGTTCTATACGGGAGTGTAGACTTAACCACTGTATCTCTTTGTTTTTTAGGCCTATGTTTTTAACTGCTCGATCCATATTGAAGTAAAATCTCGAGACATGACACCTGAATTGGTTGGCAACGAAGAATGTTTGTCTGTTCTTGGTGTCATAGGGAAGAGAATGAATCCCTACAGGCATACATCTTATACAGTCATTTTATGATAACTGAGCTTTTCATAAATGGTCACAAGACAAGCGGGAAACGTTTAGACGTATTTAGACACAAATAACTATAACGGCGTCCTCGTATAAGCCAATTGGCCACAATTAATTGGTTCTAGACTGGAGTTTGTTCCTCATCAGCGCTTGGGCGCGCTCATTCTCTGTTACTAGAGGGGGAAGATTTTTTTTTTTTTGCGGGGAGTGACGAAGGGGTGGGACGAATAGTACAGTCCATATTGCTGTTGAGCTCTTTGAGCATCGGACAATCGCAGTGAGTATCACCATCAGTACCAGCACGGCACGCCAAGCCCCGGTGCTACGACCGACCCTCCACACAAAACAACCAGCATCCGCCTCAGCCGTTGCCCACCAGCCATGAAACAGACTCTGCTCGAACTGATGAGGATGAGCAGAATATGCCGGATGGTACTCGCCACTTGTTTGGGATCTTTTATTCTAGTCATCTTTTATTTTCAAAGTATGTTCCAACCAGGTAGGACCTTTCTATCTCTGACGAATTTGTGTTGTGTTCAGTGATCTGTAACGTTCTCGGGCATCTGCCCACTCTTTTGTTGTGGCATGTTGGAACGGTCGATTAATTTGCTGGTCCGCAATTAATAGATAATTACTACGTTTTAAGGGGACGCGTGTTTCCGTCCTGTGACGAGGATGTTGGAACATGACTTGGGAGGCCTGTTTTAGGTCAAACAGAATGAAATTGTTTGTGATGGGCTTATGCAATTCATTATGTAGTATATTTGTGCGAGTTAGTCCAGTAATTTCTTGGGGAACGTGCACGGCATTGGAAATGTAAATGTCACAGTCGTTTCCTACGCTGACGAGAAGAACCCCCGGTAGTGAGAGGTGTTTGTTCAGGGATGGATGGATGGATGTTTTTTTATCTCCCTCCAGTCAGAGTGCATGAAATGGACCCTGTGCCACTTCCACGGCGTCGTGCGCTGAATTCCGCGGCGGCCGTACAGTAGACTCTCTGTGCCTTGAATAAAAAATAAAAAAATGCGTTCAAACGCGCAAGGATTGCACTGTACAAACAGCAGAAATGCATCAATATTGACCTACAACACATTTACTGTAACGCAAGAAAGATTTTGAGCAACCAGGAGTTGCTGTTAAATTTCTTCTCAGATTGAAACGGTTTCATTTGAGCTGCTGTGCGGTGCCGGGTCCAGAATCAGGAAATGATGGAGATTAATGTGCAAATTCCGTTTGAGCGAATTTTTGTGTGTTAATAATCTCAATTATCTTGAAAAGTTTCTGTGCTTATTATGAATACAGCCACGTTTATAATAGTCTATGATATTACGCTTCGCACTTTTCCCAGCCCGAGCGACCGCTGGGTTACTTATTGATTATAGGCAATGGGGTTGCTGCTGTCATTATGGTCGATCGTTCCTCTACTGATTTGATGTGAACCACAGTTGTAACAAAGAGATGTTTTTTTCAGAAGTTATCCAACGTGATTACTTATTTATAATGGAAATAACTGTCAGAACTATAGTTGAACATCTTTAAGACACATTATTCGTTCATTCAGTTAATTGCGAACAATAGCCTGTCATGCGGGCCGATGAATTATAAAATAATTAAGAATTATTACAGTTGTATTGAAATGAAAGGAGAAATATCAGATACAGGTAATGCATAAAACTGAATTTTCCAGGCCATAGTTACAGATCAGTTGGTCTATTTTTTGACGCGTGTTCTGTGAGTCATCAAAACTACTAAGGCGACGGGTCTCTCATCACTACAGGCTACTGCACGGGAATGCGTGTCATCCCTATTCCCAAATGAATTCAGTTAACCAAACAACACCGCGGAGACATGGTTTTCTGCTGTGACGCATGACTCCCCCTTGACATTCTGTAGCTGCACAAAGACAAAAGACAGAGGAAGGTTGCTAGGAGCCATGCTTAGGAAGAGAGCTATATGTATCTTGTTTTATTAGAGGGGCCATAAGGATATGGTACACGGGTTTTGAAGAAAAATATCTGATATATGAGAGTAAACACTATGTATGATGTGTGTGTCAGTTGTAGTCTAATTGAAGACTACCAGTGACACTGTATGTGTGGTGGGATTAATGGTAGTGGGGTTGTTTCTGGAGTTGTGACATATGTTGTGAGTCAGTGATTGTCTTTGCTCTAGGACAAGTGAATTGAGCTGTTGTGAAATTGAGGTTGCCCATTAGGTCATCAATTAATGACATTTTGTTTAATATTAGCCTTGTCATAAAGTGCTAAAGTAGGTATACTGCCTTAAAAATAGGAAAAAATTACCTAGAAAGGCCTGAACCAAAAAGAGATCTACACTTAAACAAATTCACTCCACCTAAACAAGTAACCTTTGTCGTTTTAGTTCCCTAAACCCTGATCCTCCAATCCATTGTTAATTCACCTAACTACTATACATTCCCCCATATCTCTCCTTTTTGTTTCAATGCGACATGCAACCTGGTCTTGGAGAATGACGAACAATACAGTATGTTTGCCCTCCGGGACGTGCTAACTTCGAGTTGTCCATTTTGTGTGCTATTGCATGCCCAGGTACACCGTATCGTACTAAATCCTTGAATTGCTATGATGCATTACTCTCCCCTCAGTCTGAACCCGTCTGGTTTTCCTAAAACATTTCACGTTACATGGACATCCGAGGTGCATTCCTCTGGTTCCGATATGTTAGGGTGCCTGGGAATTCCGTCTCGTCCCCCTGTGCAAACTCTCACCTCATTCACAGGTTCTCTAGGGTCACGGCCTCTTGTTAACCAGACAGTAGAGAGTCCTCATCAGGGCGTCTCACTGTAAGCTTGAAACATTAGCTTTCCCTGGACCAATTGTCGTGTGAGTGAGGCTGTGCACTCACTCTCACACACGTGTACACTGCCTCAGTCACACGCAATTGCTCAGTGGAAAGTCTTCTTCAAAAAGACAGACTCGGACCCCCCTATTAAACAGTGTTTGTTGACTGGGCCCCTCGCTACACAGTGGTCATGGACCCGGCGGGTCTCATCAGGAAATGTACATAGACCAGTAAATGTCTGTTGTCTCACGGAGGTAATCAGTGCAGCCCTGGGATGTAAATAGGCCTTCACATCTTCATCAGTCGTTACGCTGTTATTAGAAGGTTTGAGTGTGTGTGAGTTGAACCATACCCTGTCAAACAGAAATCCACTCAGCTTAGGCTGACTGAACACCGTGTCTGTCTGGGCTTCTTTCTTTCTCACCAAGCCTTTTAAAGGCATTAGTGCTGGGACCCAGGGACTCGCTAACATGGCTAGCATTTGGTCAGTGTTATTTGGGTGAGAGGTGCCATGAAGGGTTTTTGGAGGGATATATGCTGTCTGTCTGTGTGTGTGTGTTTTAGACTGGGGCTCTGCTTGGTGTATCTTCCCTGCTGTGTGTGTGTGTGTGTGTGTGTGTGTGTATTGTTCTGGTTGTACACTCTGGCGTCAGAGGCACACACTCAGATTCTCCCATACGCACCATTGTGTGCAAAATAAAGCAGCCTTTAGTGTGAACACAAGTCTAGACACTGACTGAAACAACCCGATTTCAAACCCAGCTTCATTCCCAGGAGTCTCCGTTGCCACAGACCTACAAGAGAGCCAGTTGAAATGGACTGGCTTTCACTGAGATATCTAGGAAAGAGTGAGGTGGCCAAAGCTGCCGACAGTGGAATTTATTTGGAAAACTCGAAATTCCTCACTGACTGCTTGTCGGGGACACGAATGTAGGGCGTAACTGATACTCTGGGTATGGTGTCTGATTTGCCAACTGTGGTGACCTCATCTGTAATAACAGGAGTTTGATGATAGACTCTGTGACTCTAGTGCAGGGGTTCCCAGCCTGTATTTCACTGCTGATCGGGGTTGACACAGAGATATTTCCAAGTTTCACCCGGATCACACATGACCTTTGTAAAAAGGGTATCTACTGGTATTTTGCCAGCGGCTATACACAGTGTCATTTCTTTTCATCTGCCCTGCAAAAAGTTAATTTCTAAGCACGCCTTATTTGGCAGAATACTAAATCCGTTTAACCCCCCCATTCTTGGATCCCGGACCTGAGAACTGTCGCTAATGCTCGCTGCTTGAAGAAATAAGGGGCTTTTGTGTTTAGCAACGTTGTTTGGCAATAGGCTATATAGTCACCTTACCACAGATGTAACTTCTCATGCAAATTGTCTCTTATATGCTGTATACACTGTAATAAATAATGATATTGAATATCAATCATGTTCATAGAAGATTCCTACTTAGAAGCTATAGGAACATTGAAAAAAACATCCATCTTCTTTTGCAGGTCACTTCCATGCTGTGTGCAGTAGCCAGGGGAGGAGGTTAGAATGTCAGAGATGGGATATATGTTTAATCCATCCCAACCGCATGTTTGTGGTTTCCCGAAGATGCTTCAGGGAGTCAGAGATGTATTACCAGTTCACTAAATGGGCTGCACCAAGTTAATTGATGAACCATCCATGTGCTCATAAGAAATCAGGATGTGAAGCATCCCAGGATCCAACCCTCAATATCCCGGTACAGATCTGGTGCTCAGTGTTTGGGGGAAACTCCGTTCTGTAGCATGGCAAGTTGTGCCTCCAATTCTGAATAGCAATTCAAAGGCTTGTACCTCTTCTGTTTGATGTTCTGAAGTTCTCTGAATGTGTGTTCTTGAAATGTGTGTTGTGTTGTGAAATTCTCCACACAAAAACGTTAGATGTTATCCTGTATAGAGAAGATGTGGCCTAGAGTGATGAAACAAGATACAATTGCTGCTCTCTCTCTCTTTCTGTGTGTCTGACGATCTCTGCCTGTCCCAGTGTCTCTTTCTATGCCTCGCTTATCCTCTCTCTGGCTCTCAACTTCTTTCTCGTCTTTCAGCCCATTGTCCCGTGTCCTCCCTCTCTGCTCTGCATGTGAAGCTGTATTGTGGGAACGTATCCTGGACGTCCTGTTTGTGTGATCTTAGCGGGCTTGTTGTTTTCCTCTACAGTTTGGCACGAAGCCTGGATCAAACGTCCCCAATGGGCCTTGGTATTGGGGGAGGGGACCATGACACTGTGGTTCTGTGTGGAGCCCTGTGTCCATTCTGTGCCCTTTATTTCTGCGGCTCTGTTCCGTTTGGACTTTTGGCCAGGCAGCAGTCAGGGGAAGCCTCGATAAGGTCTAATGGTCTAATGAGGTTGATAGCCATCTGTTTGAGATTCTGGACTTCATTACAGGGAACTGCCACTGGGTCACGGACAGCTAAACACACACACAGAAACATTCACATGCGCGTGCACATTAATCAACAGCTATGTACATTCTTTAACAAAGAACTGCAAACACACACTCTTATAATAAACAGCTACAGTATTATAAAAAGAGAGAAAGTGCGAGAAAGACAGACCGAGAGAAAGAGAGAGGAGAGAGACCCCACTTTCCTCTTACTTCCTGTTCTTCTCATAATCTTCTCATGGGCCTCAAGTGAAGGGCTTTACAGCAGCAGGGGGTGTACATGCACACAGACGCACGCATGCAAGCAAACACACACGCGCAAACAGTTATTTACAGTCAGACACACACACAGTTATCCACTAACACATTTACGGATAATATTGTATACCTAACTGAATTACTGAAGTCAGATATCCGACTCGGAAACCACTGAGAATACCCTCATTCTCTCTCAGCGAGTCAACTTTTACTCTTCTACTAACAGAACCATCTTACCTTCCTTTATAAACCACCAAGGACTTTGTGGTTGATGTCTTCACAGATATATCCAAATCCTATTACCCAAGATCCAAGCCGGTATTCTACTGGGTGAGTAATGACATTATGTCGTTGATCGTCGGACCACGCTTTGTGGATGTCAGACCTGTGTGATAATGTCAAATAATATGTGAAATGCTGACCCAATCCAAAATATATTTAAAGAAGAAAAAGTTCTAATGATACATAATACATTTTCTATATGAATCACATTTGCTACACATTGCCTTTGGTTCAAGACCGGGTCTTTCCACATTCATCTCTTTCCTCTGCAGTTCTGGAGGGGAGTTGTAGAGCCATGTAAATGGTACCGTAGTAAAGTCACTGTCTTGCAGTTAGCTGTGTCATTGTAAGACCAGAGGGCATGTCTGGGGTGTTAATAATCAAATATGGTTGTCTTGCCTTGTCGTGCTGTAGCGACTCCTTGTGGCGGTTTGATCGCCTGTCGCCTTATTTGAGTTAAAAGGCAAGAAAGATTCAGTTCTGGACCTTGTTGAGTGAGCAGCGTTATAACTCAACATCAATTGTCCAGAGTTCACTGGGAGTCGCTTCTATGAAGCAGGCTTCATCATAAATGAGATATGACAATATAGAGAACAGGCAAGTGATGTTTGAAAAACAGACCACTGAAGGCTAAGGTTTGGAAATGATCTGCCATTAGACTGGGGGTTGTGTATGTGTGAGTGAGGATGAAGATAGGAACAGATTGTGGAGTAAAGGAGAAGAGAAGAACATACAGCTCTGGAAAAATTTAAGAGACCACTGCACCTTTTTCTTTCTTTTCCAAAGAAGTTGGAAAGGAAGGTTTTGAGTGAGGAACAGAAGGGTTAAAATTAAGAGACCACTGCAAATTGAACACTTCTGTTCCTCACTCAGAACATTCCTTTTCAACTTCTTTGGAAAGGAAAGAAAAAGGTGCAGTGGTCTCTTTGTTACAGAGCTGTAGTGTTGCATTTAGGGCAAGTAGAGAAGCATGGTGTTGGGTAAGGGAGGAGTGAGAGAGGAACATAGTGTTGAGTCAGGGAGGAAGCTAGAGTGAAGACCATAGTGTTGAGTAAGAGAGGCGGAATAGGAAGTAGAACACAGAGCAAAAGAGGGGAGAGGAACAGCGTTAAGAGAGAGGGGAACAGCTTTGAGTCAGAGAGGAAGAGCGAGTGTGAGGGTGTTCCATGGCTACATCTGTACCATAAACACACTTAGGTGGACATAGTTGGGTGAAAGGTAGGTTGTCTAATGGCTCATAGCACCATTTTACAGGCAGAGGGCTAACAGATGTTCAGAGGTTTCTCTCAACCCCAAACAATAATTACCCCCCCCTCCTCCCCCCAGATAGGAGGTGGGTATGGAAGGGGGACTGTTAATGATGGAAATTGTCTGCTTAAGCCGTGTTTTCATCACGTCAACATCTGGCTGCCACAGATTGTAAACCGTTAAAGGGCTTGCCTTTGTTTGCGGGCCTATTAACCAGTCTGTCTGGGTTCTGTTGATCTCGGTAACCTCTTCTGTTCTCTCTCCCGGGGCTGTTGCAGCAACGCTTGAATGCTGAGGGTGTGTTAACCTTAAGATCTGGTCTTAGACAGATCTAAAATGACAGTTCTCCATCCACCTCCAGACCTCTGTTCCTCAGCTGGCGTGGCCGGGCTTGTGATTGAGTGTTTGTGCCTGTGCTTGTCTGTCTACCTGGATGTGTTCTTCTGTGGAAATGTGTGTTCGTGTGTCATTATGTGTGTTTACAGATTTACGAGTGTGCAATAAGTCATTGTGTCTAGTCAGAGTCCAATGCAATGTGTCACTGCTATCGTAGCATGCCTTGCAGTGCAGGCAGAGAGTGGAAAAGAGAAGGAGAGAGAGACACACACACACAGCAACTGAGCCTATGGTCTATGCGTGAATGGAAATACAGACTTCCTTTTGCAGATAAATATTGACTTGATTGTTATGTGAGGTTAGCAGGATGGAAGGCGGTTAGCACAGGAGGTTCGCCACATTTGGGCATTAATAACCCGTGCAAGGCGCAGGGACGGACGGGCGGGTGGAGGAGGGTGCTGAGGCATTTTTGGGTGGTGACAGTATGGTTGGATGCGGAGTGCTGGTCAGGCTTGCAGATGGACCCACGGCTAATATTTATCTGTAGTGGATGGAGGAGCCTGTGAGGCGCGTGTCTGTGGGAGAGTGTTTGTGAGGCGCGTGTCTGTGGGAGTGTGTTTGTGAGGCGCGTTTCTGTGGGAGAGTGTTTGTGAGGCGCCTGTCTGTGGGAGAGTGTTTGTGAGGCGCGTGTCTGTGGGAGAGTGTTTGTGAGGCGCGTGTCTGTGGGAGAGTGTTTGTGAGGCGCGTGTCTGTGGGAGAGTGTTTGTGAGGTGCGTGTCTGTGGGAGAGTGTTTGTGAGGCGCGTGTCTGTGGGAGAGTGTTTGTGAGGCGCGTGTCTGTGGGAGAGTGTTTGTGAGGCGCGTGTCTGTGGGAGAGTGTTTGTGAGGCGCGTGTCTGTGGGAGAGTGTTTGTGAGGCGCGTATCTGTGGGAGAGTGTTTGTGAGGCGCGTGTCTGTGGGAGAGTGTTTGTGAGGCGCGTGTCTGTGGGAGAGTGTTTGTTAGGCGCGTGTCTGTGGGAGAGTGTTTGTGAGGCGCGTGTCTGTGGGAGAGTGTTTGTGAGGCGCTTGTCTGTGGGAGAGTGTTTGTGAGGCGCGTGTCTGTGGGAGAGTGTTTGTGAGGCGCGTGTCTGTGGGAGAGTGTTTGTGAGGCGCGTGTCTGTGGGAGAGTGTTTGTGAGGCGCGTGTCTGTGGGAGAGTGTTTGTGAGGCGCGTTTCTGTGGGAGAGTGTTTGTGAGGCGTGTGTCTGTGGGAGAGTGTTTGTGAGGCGCGTGTCTGTGGGAGAGTGTTTGTGAGGCGCGTGTCTGTGGGAGAGTGTTTGTGAGGCGCGTGTCTGTGGGAGAGTGTTTGTGAGGTGTGTGTCTGTGGGAGAGTGTTCGTGTTGGCTACGTAAATGTCCAGATACGCTGGTCATTTGAGGATTGTTGACTTGTGTGGGGGCAAATTTTTGTTTTATTGAAAAGCAATAAGAAGGTGCACGTGTGGGACGGCGCGCTTGTTTGGTGCTGTTGCTCTTGCCTTTTGGTCGAGTTCTCAAGTCTGGCGCCCCTGTATTACTACAGGGGCATGGAGCAGACATCAGAGTGTGGAGCAGACATCGATTTAGTCATTAGACTGACTGCTAACCCAAGTCACTGCAGTCTGCTGCCTTCAAGACCGAGAACACTAAAGTTAAACGGAAGGCCAGACAACTGTTAGGGTACAGAAGCGCCAACTCAGCCTGCTCACAGATCTTCTCATGTCATCTCGGCAACTCCTACTGTAATGACCGTTAGAAGGCTCACCCAGGTCTATAGCAACAAGCTATGGCGTATCGATTTGGGGTGGGGAAAGAGTGGATGAATCACGGTCTTCATTAAACGCACGGTCTGAGCCACCATGCCTTGTAATGTGGCCCACGGCGGAAACAATCAAAGTGTTGCTCAACTTGACTGGCTACAGGGTAACGTCTGACACACCTGCGTGTCAGGGGGACGTGTTCCACTCTCGGCTACTCAGCAGTTCTTTCTCTGCCTCCAGCTCACTTTCAGATTGTCACCGTCTCTTTCTGAGTGTCTTTCATTCTCACTCTCTCGCTATCGCTCTAAATGTTCCCAGTCTTTCACTCCCTTTCATCCCTGTATCATACCTCGTCCGTCGTCTCATCCTCCATCTCTTTGATTCCTCGCTCTCTCCTCCCCCTCTCCACCAGGGCCCAATGTAGAGGTAGTGTGTAGTCTGTTGGATAAGACTTCAGCCCTCGGCATTGATGGTCCATTTTTTAATCTTTATGTTAATTTAGCATAATTGTGTGAATTACGTGCAAATAAATATGCAGACAGGATCTTTTTTTACTGAGGACACAAGGGCTAATTGTAACTTGAAAGCCACATATACACACACACACACACACTAATACGCACATTACTATATTTGTGAGGACATTTATGTAGCCAAAATTTATTCCCATAAAAATAGTATCTCCTGGAAAACTGAAGCATAAAACTAAGCCACACCCTAAAAGTAAGCGTAACCATTACCCTCTAAAATCTATATCTAACCCTAATTTCTAAACCTTGCCCTATACCCTAATTCCTGATGCCCAACCTGAAGCTTAACTCCAATTTTAACCCTTTACCTCAGTGTAGTACTGGGTCACAACTTCTGGTATAGTAATATACATTAACACGCCCGCACACACATGCGCGCGCACACACACACACACACAGTACTACTTCTCCAAACCAAAGGACTGCCATTTCAGTCCAAGCTCATTGTGGACTTGGGACATCTGGTCAGATCATATCACACAGTCATCTGGTCAGATCATATCACACAGTCACTCAGTCTAGCCAAGAGAGAGGGGGAAAAGAGAAGGAAAAGTGGATCATGAGAGAAGGAAAGAGGATGTCAGATGAGGAGGTGTGGAGGCAGATGGATTGGTGGGCTGAGTAAAAGGGTGGTTTGGGAAGGGAACGTAGGTTTGAGGTGTGGCAAAAAGAGGAGGAAGAACAAGGTAGAAGGGCTAAAGGTTGGGTTTGATTTGAAAAGGGAAGGATGAGAAGGGTTGGGGGGTGATGGGAGAGGAGGAAGAGAAGGGATGAGAAGGGTTGGGGGGTGATGGGAGAGGAGGATGAGAAGGGATGAGAAGGGTTGGGGGGTGATGGGAGAGAGGTGGGACATAACATTTAAACCACAGTGGCATTGGGTGATTTGATATTCTCTGTTAGGTGATTGCATATGATAGCAAATGGCCGGGTCATCAGATGGGTCCATACCACGCCAGGGTTGTCGGTTTGATTCCAGCAGGGGACCAGGAGTACTTGGGCAGTCACTACTGAAAGTCAGACTTGATTACAGCATTTGTTCAGTCTGCCAAACTGTTTAGTGTAGATAACTTATTTGCGCCTGTATTCAGCCTGTTTGTCTCTCCTGAAGAGGGAGTTTTTAAAGTTCTTCTGTCACCATCCGTCAAAGAGAATGACTCGGCTCACCTGCCCAGCAAGCGTGTGAGTGGGAGACAGTGAGAAAGTGACATGTCTATCATTGTTTCGGGCTTGACGAATCCCCAGTGTTACTGTTCCCGAGATATTTGTGAACCATCTGTCACTTGTAGATATAGAGACAGGACTCTGAGGAGGAAAAGCTCACAGAGAGTGGAGGACAGAAAGAGGGAAGATATGGAGAGAAATGAAGGAAACACAAGCTGTTCACCAACTCATACTCCCGACGGTCTTTAGTCAGGTAGGGGAGTGTAGCCATGGTAACAGTGGAATACGCTGGAATACGCCCCCGTTGGCAGAAGGTCCATCCAAGATGGCAGCTAGTCAACAGTTTGACTTAGGGCAGAGTCCTCGTAGGAATAATTAACATTTCAGAATATTGTCATGTTTGCTGGGCTTCTTTCTCTTCCGCCCCACCTCCCCACACGCCCATTTCTCTTTTTGTCTTCTTCTCTTGTTTGTCATGCCACTAGTTATCGATTTCCTGTAACTCCCTGTGGCATAAAATTGTGACGGGCGTCTATAGATCACAGCATGTGAAATCACAAAACGCTTTTTAATAGCGTCTTCATATTTCTCCACTGTCTCTTTCTATCTTGCCCAGGGTTGACATGCATGCATACACACACACACACACACACACACACACAGGACTATAATTTTCCCAGCTGTCTATTTTAAGAGGACACAGACTTCGATTGGACACACACTATAATTTAGCGGTGCAAGACCTCAGCACTGGAGAACATTATAGGTAAGTGAGCTCACACTGAAATGGGAGGAGTAGACAGCAGGTCACCATGACACAGTCACTTCTCCCCCCGTTTCTCCCCATCTCAGAGGAATGGTATGGCCCGGAGCAGACCGGGGTGTGTGAAAATAATTATGCAAGTTTAAATGTTTTTTTTTTTTTTGGAAGACTAAAATATGTACTGCAGCTTCATCTGGAAAGTGTTTTGGTACATTAGAGTTTATTTAAAGACAGGAACTCCGGTTGAGAATATATCTTGGGTGGGTTTGGATGGAAAACACCGACCAGACTAAATAATATCAGTAGACCTACTGATCTAGTCAGGATGTGGGCTTAATGTACCGACATCATCTCTTGTTATCTTGCATGTGTGGATTTTGACAGATGATGTGAGAGACAAGTGTTAGCATTGTTCTAATGTTGCAGTAGTAGTGGTCATGGTGACGTTGGATTTGTTGCAGCGTCACTTTTTCCCCCAAGACACTGAAGATGAACGTGATGGCATTCAAACACCTGCTGAGAGAAAAGCCTTCTTGAGAAGTTGAGTGCTTTTCAAACACATTGTTTGGGAGAAAGAGATCTTGTAAAAGGAAGACCCTAAAGAAATAATCCATTTATGAAACAGATGCCTCTAAGACTTGGATAGAAGATAGATAGAAGAGTGATGAATGGCAGATGTTATTATTGACATTATACATTTCTTGAGGCAGCGCTTCATCATGGTACAGTGGAGGAATTGGGAGCGTTGCAATATTTGTTTAATGCCAATTAATCCTGTGTTGGTTGGGCTACCAACTGGCAGTTTGACATGGAAATTAAAAGTCAATTAATTCAAACATTTGTTCCTTATGTCTGCTGGGACAAATTGATTTTAAATAAATGCAAGCAGGGACCTACAGCAAGTAAAGCCAAAGCTCTTCTGAAGAACGAGGCTGTCAGGAAGTTAATGACATAGGAAACCACACCACAACCTGCTAAGGAGATAGGTTCTTAAAGGGAACGCAGTCGGAGTGCTACATCCATTATAATACAGTCAAAGCTGTGTTGGTGCCGTGTTTTGTACCTGCCTTTAAAACAGAACTTGTGCTGAGTCGGTCCTCTTTCCCTCCCTTTTAAAACATACAGAGAGAAACACACACACACACACACGGTCGTAATACAGTCTCACATTTCTTATTTTCGACACCATCAAAATGTTAATTGAACTTTTTGCGCGAATAGTTCTGTACACACACACGCCCTTTTCGTGTGCCCTCAGCAGAGAGGAAAGAGCTGGGTCATCTGGGGACTGTAGGCCAGCTGAAGGCTATTGAGTGCCCAATTACACCCCACAGAACAGCTCGTGCCGTGTTCACACTTCAAACGCAGTCAACTCCCAATTGGAGTGTCTTAGCCACAACATCGTCCTAACATTATCCTATAGTTTGTACCCAATCAGTGTGCCCTGACTTCTCTTTTACCCTTTAACCCGGTCTGATTTGAGCTAGGCGACGTACACGCAAGAGGTGCATGCACTTGAGATACTTGCATACGCACTGTACATGTCTACTTTCTGTGTGAAAAGCTGGTGCAGCAGTGTTCTATTTAATAGGGTAGCGGATCAAGCTAAACCCTTGCAAGATAACAGCAAACACTTTGGTTCAATTAGCATCAGCTACCTCTGTAGCCAGTTCAATAAATAGCCTTCAATGATTTTGAATGTAATGAACACAACCATGTTTGTCCGTTGTGTTTTCTGCATTAGTAGTCATAACAATAGGATTGACTAAAGGTAGAAACCAACTGGAACTAAGACTGTCAAGTACAAGTGTAACTCTGTAATGAGTGTTTGTACTGGTCTCCTGAGTTAATATACTGTAGGTCTCTCAAAGATAAAGGGATAGGGTAGTGAAGACTGTGTTGTGGAGTCTGTATAGGAAGACTTCCTTAAAGCTGGGTTTCTTCTATAGTTTGAACACTCTCATTCACTCTCTCATGCACTTTGTCTCGCTCTCTCATCTCTTTCTTACCTCTCTCTTTCCCTTCTATTCACTACTTTCTTGCTCCCTTGTTCTTATCTTTCTCTCTCTCTTTCCCCTCTTTCTCAGTAAGTAGCTGTAAATTAGATTGCTGCCCTGATTTAATGGGTACATTTTATAGGCTCATTTTCTCCTAATGCTTTTCACTCAGTCGCTCTCTCCAACTCATCAACACTTGGACTGACTTTATGGATTTCCGTTTCCCTTTTCTGTCGTTCTCTCTTTCAGTCTCTATCCCTCCCTCCATCTAACAGTCTTGTCCCTCTCGAGAGTGCGTCTCTGATGGTTAAGGGTTTGTGGCCTTGCAGTGTCCCAGAGACGGCAGCAGTTGTTTCGATAAGGGGCGAACTCCTATGGAGTCACAGCTGGCGTCCATGTACACATACGCCCATCGACCAATTTATTAGGCACCCCTATCTATTATCGGTTATGTCCCCCTTTTGCCTCCCTCTGCTTCAAGGTTCAACACACTGGGTGTAAAGAGATGCCCTTCTGCAGGCTTCTGTTATAAAGAGTTGTTATTTCAGTATTTGCAGCCTTTGGGTCAGCTTGATCGCATCTTGCCATTTTCATCTGATCCCTCTCATTAATGAGTTTTCATCCAAAGAACTGCCACTCGCTGGATGTTTTTTTAGTTTGTTGCACCGTTGTGGAACCACCAATCCCGGCACCAACAATCAGTCTCACCGATCACTCACCTTCCCCATTCTAATGTGGTCTGTGTCTGCAGGATTTATATGTTGACTTGCAGCCACAAGATTTGCCATTTCACGATGTGAGTAAACAAGCAGGTGTACAAAAAACAATAATAATAGTGGCCAGCGAGTGTGTTTGTGTGTGTGTTTCAGCGAGTGTGTTTATGTGTGTTTGTATCAGCGAGTGCGTTTATGTGTGTGTGTATCAGCGAGTGTGTTTGTTTGTGTGTGTGTGTGTGTATCAGCGAGTGTGTTTGTGTGTGTGTGTATCAGCGAGTGTGCTTGTGTGTGTGTGTGTATCAGTGAGTGTGTTTGTGTGTGTGTGTGTGTTTCAGAAAGTGTGTTTGTGTGTGTTTCAGCGAGTGTGTTTGTGTATCTGTACACTCAGGCTGATATACAGACAGAGGAAGAGAACGAGAAGAGCATAACCCCCACAATCGGCATTTAATTGTATGCAAACGACTCATTTGAATTTGACGTTGACCCTCCCCACAGGAAGCATTTTATTGAATGCAAACAATTAATCTTCATTTAATTTGACTCTGCCCCACAGGAAGCATATTTTGATGTTGAGTTAAAGGTAGTCAAAGTTCCTTCCAATAAATTAATACCAATTACACCAGAGGTGAAACAGGAAAGTCTTATTCATTTGGCAAATCTTTTATCAAAATGATCTGTCACTGGTAGTTCAGCGAGCATGTTTAGAACAGCTGTGCTTCATTTAAATAACATTTACATAATATGTAAATACTATTCTCTTCTCACACCGTATAAGGATAAAGTTGCTGGACCAGAGGTATGCAGTAAGGCTTAACACCAGGGTGACATTCTTTGGGCTCCTGTCCTGGAAGGAGTATAAACCCTGACAGTGTTGTTTACCTGGTAACTAACATGGGGCTATATGGTGAAAAAGTGCAGCTGCTGGTGATTATAGACTGGTTTCGGTGTCAGTGTGAGATGTTTTCATTTGCTTCCCAGATTGTTCTGGGATTACAGAACCAGACTTTCAACTTCATTGCTCATTCCCCTCCAATACACACTGAGTGAGACATTGTCTACAGACCTCAGTAGCGGCAGGGAGTATCTGTCAGGAAAGTGTATCACGTAACCAGTGCTGTCGTTAGCCCTGGGCGGCCGGGGCTATAGCTCTGGTTCTTTTATGAATAGCCCCGGATCTCAAATGGACCACCCCCCCAAAAAATGGCCCCCAATCTATGAATCTGTCATTCTGATTGTGCTTTATATGGCAATATAGACGTCGCTAAGCCCCGAATGTATTATGATCCTAGCAACGCCTCTGCACGTAACTTCGGGAAGGTGGCACGCAACAATTAAGATGTTCACCTGTTTACACTGGATTAAAAAAAAGTATCTCTAACGCAAATCCGGCACAAGATATAATCGAAATCACCTGTAAAAATCCTACAAGGGGCTTAATCGTTGCTCCATACTAACTTCATGGCCAGTGCTTCTCCCAGAGACTGGTATCATCAGAGGGTTTTGTTGCAATGAAACAGGGATGTAGATTTAAGAAATGATGAAATTGGAGAGGAAAGGTGCAGAACAAACAGAAATAAAATTTCCCCAACCTATTAAGTCATTGTTACGACACGTTAAATTCTGAGATCGGAGACCGTCTGGAGCTTTTCCATCCGTCTTGCAGACACGTGTGTACACACACAAGCACACCCTCTTTCTGGTGCAGTTGTTTTATCAAAATGTGTGATAAAAATACAATGTAGAAAATCATCAGTGATTGAATCATCTGTGCATCAGATGTATCAAACCATGTGTAGGAGGAGTGTGACGTTCTAATTTTAACACTACAATATCTGTTCGATGAAAAAAAACAGATTTGCATCAGAGAAAGCATAAACGGATGAAAATGGCAATTGTTGCAGGCCCTGTACTGAGGTAATGTGGGAAGCTTTTCCAACCGGCAATTTAGGACAAACGACAGCATCTCACTTAGTGTGTATTACAGTGAAATAAGTTGTGATGTATGAAGTCTGGTTCTTTAATTCCTTCCAGCTTCACAGAGTCGGAAAAATAATACATAAATAGTTTTTGTGCAGCAACTAAAACATCTCACACTGGCACGGAAATAATCGTAGCTACTGTTACCAGCAACAGCACTTCTTCGACTGAGCGCACCATGTTAGTTCCCAGGTAAACAACCTATGTATTGGTAATGTATTTACAATGCGTATTGTATTAGCGTTTTATGTTAGTATTGTTTAAATGAAATTGTGCTAATGACAAATAGGCATTAGCATGCTCCCTGAATTGACTGACATTGAAATGGAATTTACCGCAACCCTGACTGCTGCCGTTGTTCTGGGGTTGTGGTGATGTTCTGATTGTGTCGGGCAGATGGTGTCCCAGTCCCCGTAAGCCTCAAAGCATCATGGGTGGGCAGCTGAGACAATGGCGTCTCCACAGGGGTCTCGTAAACACAGCGGCCGCCACTGCTGTCCAGTGACGACACTGCTCATCTGTAGGCTAAACCAATGCAAGCGGAGGGGATCCTTTTGTAGCGGAAGTTAAACCCAGTGTTTCTATAATGAGCCACATTAAGGGGACAGGCGGTGGCACGGTAGGAGGGAGCCAGTGAGCGTTTGTAGTGTCTCGCCGTCTAAATTATAGTTGCGCCCCTCCACCTACTCCGACGACATCAGAAGACACACGCTACAAAGGCGTTAGGCTGTTAATCGGACAACCATACTGATGATCTTAGAGACTGCACACAGCCTGTTAATATCAGTACTCGGTAGGACTGACTCAGTGCGCGGGATATCACATTGTGTAACTCGTGTTGACTAAGGACGGGAGCTTCATAGGCTTGGCGGGGTTCAGGCCAGGTAACCACATTTTTCAGCAGTACTTCCCGTGTCCTCCCTTTGCCTTTGGGACCCTCAGACGTGATGAGGGCTGCTCTGTCATCTTTTTTTGATCAGATGTTCGGTAGTACAAAAACAGCCAATTAAATCCACAGCTGGAGCTCAATACAAAACCCAGCACCTGTTATGGCAATATGCCTGTATTCCCATTCTCCTTTCCCTTGCTGTTTCCACATCCATTTCTCCGCCTCTCATTAACTGAAAACAGCGGGAGGGGGTGGGGGGGCACCAGGCTAGTCAATCATTAAAATGTAAGTTATATATTTTTTTTTCTTTGACTTTGTGTGTGCGTGTGTGTGTGTGCGCGCTGCTTAGTTTAAAGATATCTGAGTTTGTGCCCCAGCTGAGATGGGCTCTTTGACCAGACCCCCTGATTGGGAGGACGATGTCTTTAAACGCCACTTTAATCAGAGACTCACAGTGTGTGCGTGTGTCTGTGCGTGCGTGCGTGCGTGTGTGTATCCTTGTGTTGATGTTAGTGTCAGTTTGAGAGGCCCAGTCTCCTATGGCAGGCTCACAGGAGCAGCAGAGATCTGAGTTAATCCCTACACTTCCTCATCAAAGCTGAAGAACTGATCCAACTTAACCTGACCAGAATCCAAGTCCGACTATAAAATGACCATCAGAGAAATATGTGGACTAGAAATCCTTGCAAGAATATTAACCCAAGGAAAATCCGGTGAGCTGTTTCGGCTTTGGGTTGGAGTTTAGGATTTTATATGGTTAGGAAAAGGGGGGTGGGGTTGGTTTTACCAGTGAGGATATGGGAAAATAATCTCTAAAATGTCCTCGGAAAGATAGTTAGACAAACGTGTGTGTTTTTGTGTGTGTATGATATCCTTAAATCTCTGTCCCAGCGGGACTGTGAGACAGAAGGCGGAGCCGTTCGATCTGAGGGCGGATGACTGTGGGGAGGCGTAGAGAGCTCAAGAACGCCAGAGAACCATGAGACATGAAGGATTCATATTATATATGGACAATTAGTAAGAGCAAAGAACCAGGGTAGGAAAGAGAGAGAGAGAGAGAAAGGCAAGCAGAGAGAGATGATTCATTATGGAGATTGAGACAAAGGAAACCAAGTCAGATAGAGAGAAAAAAAACGAAAACGTTTGTGCACAGATGCGTCTGAGTGTTTCAGAGTTCGCCGTTAACTCCTCACGTTATACTTTGAACTTACACTACCTTTCGCAGTGTGACTTCTTATTCTGAGGTTAGAAGGAGTTGAGAAACTGTCACTTCCTCATTTCCTGTGTGTCACTGCTTGGTGGTGAGGTGGTTTAACATGGCGGGTTTTGAGGCTCTTAGGAGCCTTTGGGGAAGTTACTTCCACAGCATCTGATGGAGCGCGGACACGGACGAAGAGAGGCACAGACATTGACACACATTGCCCTCTATTTTTCTGTATCATTGAACCAATCAATCAATCAATTTTGTAATAAACGGACACACTCACACTCACATCCCACTCACTGAAATCAAAGAGGACTTCTGTTCAGTGGAAATTGCATGATGCGTCTGTGAGCTGGCAGGTTGAAGGTCTGCAGTATTACTGGGAAAATCACGCCTTGGTAACTCAGTTATCTGAGCGGTTCTTCACATTTAAATGTGTTTCTGTACTAAGACTCTTTTATGTAGACTCTGATCTATAGAGAAGCTCTTGTGTGCATAACAAGCCCATGTACATGTGTCAGTTCTACATCTGTTCCACATCCCTCCGTAGCAGTTTGGAAACTCTTTTCAAGGGTCTTTCAATGCAAGGACACCCATGGGCACGGTTATGACCTTATTCTCCAAAGCCTGAGGCTACCCATGATTGCTGAGCAGTACCTCGCTATTTGTTTCATCGTTGACCTAGGTAGGCCTGCAATCTGAAAGCCATGTACTGTCTGCCTATGAACATGGCCCAGTTTCTAAAATATCAGTTACGCAGGTTTGCAATTATAAATAATCCTCAGTCATTGCTGTAAATAACGATCTGTTATCAGCACACTTAGCCTACATGGTAAAACAATTGTAAAAGAACTCTCCTGTCTGTGTCACTTTGTGAGGTTCTACACTCCAGTCTGGTTGTACTAGTCACTGAAGACTGACCGGATCTTTTTGGGGACTGTATGTTCAGGGACATCTGGGGACTTCATGTCCACACTCGTAGAGTAAGTCCAGAATCACTCTGTAACATCCATGAGGGTTGTGTGGTTTCTCCCTGCTGGTTGTTGAACCCAGTCCGAATTCCCTTTGACTGCAAAATGAGGAGCGTTTTGAGACAACTATTCTAGCCGGACACAATACCATGATGCCTTAGAGGAGGTTGGAGGGGAACATTGAAAAGGCTGGTTGCTTTAAATCACCTCAAGACTCCTAAGGCCGTGTCTGTCTTTTTTTGGGTGGTCTTGGATTCTTTCCTTTCCCCTCCCTGTCTACAAACAGATCCTTGAAGGGTGCTCCTCATCAGATGACTCAGTGGCAGAGTTAGGCAGGAGGGTTAAAAAGGATCACCTCTCTGTGTCTAAGATATAACCAGGCTTCTGTTCTTAAGTCCACCCTCCGTTTACTCGTATTCACATTCTAGACTGCAGGGGTTACAGACAGGACAGCACAAGAGGGGTGCGTGTGCGCGTGCGTGCGTGTCACCCTCTGGGGTAACCCGCTGAGTGGGCCAGTGGGTTTGTCTGCTGTCTGTATCCAGGCAGAAAGGAAGGGTTTTATCACTCACTTCAATACCCCCCCCCCCTTTGCCTGTTAGGATTCTCCCACTGATCTAGTTTTCTTCCTTCCTCTGGGTTTGTGGTTTGTGATTCATACTTTGTCCACCCTTCTGCGTAACTGTGTCTGACCACGCTTGACCGCCTCTGACCGTGTCTGACCATGCTTGACCGCCTCTGACTGTGTGAATGTTGTCTCTTCGAGGCCAAATATGCGTTTACAACACAACCCTGTGTTTTCCCCTCCAACCTGCTGTGTGTGTGTGTATGTGTGTATGTGTGCGTATGTGTGTGTGTGAACCTTCTGTATATCTGCTTCCAAATTTTTTATTCACAGCTAGGATTTTTTTGCACTGATGTGTTGCTTAGCAACAATCAACTAATTATCTTATTTTGTTGAAAGTAAGAAAGATGAGGTCTCCCAGGTGACACAGCGGATTTCAGGAGCTCATTTTTAGAACCAAGCTGAACAACACAGTTTAAGTTAAAGCCTCAACTGTGTCACTAGATTACAAGCCCCACGGGTGATGAATAGTGTCAAGCATTGCCCAGGGAGGAGGGTGACATTGTCAGCAGGGATTTCCTTTTATTTTTTTTATGCTATAGCAACTCAATCAGATGGCTCAGCCGACTGCCAGGAGCACGCCTGGACACACATCGACCCAGGTGACTTCCTGGGTAGTTAGCTGAGTTTCAAACAAAGCAGAATGGCTTAGTAAGGGTGAGAGAAAGGACTGGAGCAATCTTCCTAATTCTCCCTAAACCCCCAAATCTTTTGGGTTGGGTCAGGAGATACAATTGGATATGACCAAATTGAGGAAAGGCGAGTGTTGGGGTGAACATTTAAACTATATTGTGGTGACACAGACAGACCAATATATCACCATCTGTGGTCATGTCCCACATTTCCAATGGTCCAAAATGGAATTCCATTCCTTTTTAGTGTTGGGAATGTTGAGTCAAGCGGTAAGTGGAAAGGCTTGAGTTGTGACTCAGGTTCCTCGGAATGGGGTCCTATCTTTGGGAGTTAGAGGTTTTGGAACCAGGAAACATTTAAACCACTTCTTCATTGATTCTTACTCAGCTTCATGAATAATCTTTTGATGGTGGCCCATATTCCCTCCTCCACACGGCGGTCTGACCCCAAACCCTACACACTGACCTCATAAAAGTAACAAGACCAAGAGACCATAGGGTGAAGCTTGGTGAATGTCTGGGTTTTATGCAGTGAGCGCCATGTTCCTGTCCTCAGTCCATTCCACTTTGTTTTTGTCTCCCCTTTCATCCCTCCCTCTCATCCCCCCTCTCATCCCTCCCTCTCATCCCTCTCCTTTCATCCGATACATTATTATATTTCAATTCATGATGTTATTACATTAAGGACAAAATGAGGTCCACACCTGATTTAAATGTGTAGAGAAAAAAGTAGACAGACTGACACAGACACTTCCATTCTTCACCAGACTGAGAGATGTTCCCATATTACAATGTGTTTTATGTCCATGTTAGTGATCATAATTAAAGGATTAAGCCCACAGCTAAATGAATAAAGAGGAGAAAAGAGCAGCCAATCATATCAACTGTTGTAATTGGGTTCAGCTAAGCCTCTCCCTATAGACACACAAACACAAAACTCACGTCCCCAACTATATGCACCACCTCACACACACTTGACAGGCCCTTATTGGGCCGTGTTTAATAAACAGGCTTAATCATCTGTCTTCTGTGCATCTATACTAGGTATGCTGTTCACCTGAATCCTAATTAAACAGCAGAATTTCAGCTCTGAGCAAACAAACACACAGACACACACGCACAAATGCACAGACACACAGACACATGCACAAATGCACAGACACACAGACACACATGCACAGACACATAGACACACATGCACAAATGCACAGACACCCTCTGAGGGTTGATTGTTTTCTGTGACAGACCTCCTGTAGAATCTCTTCAATGTGTGGAGGGGGTGTGTGTGTGTGCGCGCACATGTAAGTGTGTGTATTTATGTGTGTGTGAGTGGCAGTGGCAAGTGGATTGGTGCTCTCTTTGGGTAGGTAAGATTAGCAGCAGATTAATCTTCCACTATCCCCAAAATCCCTTGATAGATGGCTGCAGATTTTGTGTGATTAAAGACCTACTGAGCATGTGCAGAACAGACCTCTCTATTCAAGGGAAGCAGCAGGATTCATACAGTGCATACAGTGTCTCTCAACATAACCTTAAGCCACTCCTTCAGAAGCTGTTTTACATTACAGGCTAAAACGCTGACAACTTTCTGATGACTTTTGATCTGATTTAGTATATTTTGATTTGGTTTGGTTCCTATTGCTGTTGTTTCTGCTTATTTCTTTCAGTCTTTTCCATATATACGCAGCTTCTATGTGCTGAGGAGGAAAGTTAACTCTGAAATACTGGATCAAAGGTACATTACCAGCAGTAGTTACCCTGGTAGATCAGAGGGACATTACCAACAGTAGTTAAAGTGGTAGATCAGAGGGACATTACCAACAGTAATTACCCTGGTAGATCAGAGGGACAATTCGAATTAGAGATTGTTTCACTAATACCAAATGATGACATAACAAAGAATTCTTGGATTAATTGGTTTGTACAATTCCAGAATAGTCATAAAGCGTATACCTTAAATGGTTAATATCATTTATTTTTATTTTTTAAGATCCAGGGGTGTAGAATGAGGAATATTTCTCCTGGTATATGAGAGCTAGGGCTGATGGAATATGAAAGGTGTTGTGTGTTACCCTCGGAGAGTGTGTTTAATAGACCTTTATAAATGTTTTGATGTTTGTGGAACACACAGACGCTCACACACTCTGGATACATCCTGCCCACACTGGTATTTAAACTGGCACTGCAGCACTCTGTCCATTAACAGGAGAGAGGGAGAGACGGGAGGTATGCAAAGAGAGGGTCTAGTGGCGCATGAGCGAATAAGACAGATACAGAAAGACTGTGACAGAAATGGGGGGGAGGAATGGATAAAGTAGCGTGTGAAAGGAGAGAGAGCAAGCGTGTAGGGAGACTGCCTTTACTGTAATACAGTAACAGTAACCTCTCTGACCCATCAGAATCAACTCCAAGACTTACTAGCTCTTACTAGCTCTAATAATTGCATTTGCCGGCCAAAACAAGATGTTTTAGTTATACCGAAACATAAATTCTGGTCTTCGTTTTGACAGTTTTTTGCAGATATTACCTAATTTCTTCTTTTAGTTGTACATATTGTTTCATGCTGACATTCATGATGTCAATGCACCTTGCACAGAATTGGTGTTATATTGTCATCTCAATGGCGGGGTTCAGGTAACAACAAGATGGCGGTTCTGTGGATCCTCTTCATTATGTTTTGTATGCATGTTTTGTACTGGGCTGTGGCCTGGGTTCCCCATTTAGGCAAAAGGGCCAAGTTGACTCAAAATAAGTAGTCTCGTTCCCCAGGCACCTCCGGCCAAATTAGCGGAGGGTCTGGTGGAGCCAGGTGGAGCTAGGTTTCCAACTTGGCCTATTCGAATACCGGTCAAAATGTCCAGATCAATAACCATTGGCTCAATCGGCAAACTTGAACAACCAATCAACCACTACGCCCTCCCCCGTATGTTAGCAGCTGTTCTGTGTCCCCATTTGCAGTGGTATTGAGCTAGAAGATGCATGCAGGTTGTTGGATGATGCACCACGCTCCCGTTGACAATCCTGACCAATGGGCACACATTACTGTTCCATTGGAGAAGGTAACTTCTCCCACCCCGCTATCGGCCAATGAGGTGACAGGTCATAACCCCTGTTTAGCCCTAAGCTGGGGTAATAGAGCTGCCTTAGTATGATGGGTTGAGGCTCTAAAATTGGGTTGAGAGGTACCCTTTAAATGTTAGATTCTGCTTGGTCGAGTAAACCATAACAAAGCTGACAGATGATTAAGAGTCAGGTCAGAGTCACTGGTTGGGCTGTGTTAGTTCAACAACACAAAGTTAAGACGACAGGGATTCGAATTCCCCAGAACTATTAATATATTAGTGTCTGAGCATTCAGTGTAGATGAACTTAGCAGACACTACGTCCCATGTCCTCACCTGATTGGGCATTTGAGGAATGTGGCCAATCGGAAGGGGGCAGGTGTGATGAGTTGGCTGCCATGGTTACACCTCACCACGCTCTGTGACACAGGTGTGTTGGGTTACCACAGATTCCTTGGGGGGGGCGGGTTTTGGGGGGTGGGGGGGTCAGTGGCGGGGGGGGGGGGGGGCTTGCTGGTCTAAGACACAGCAGCTGTGACTGTACATGAGTGTGGGTGTATGTCTGTGTGAGAGCTCAAGGAAGGGAGTTCACATCCCACAATTTTACATCCTCAACGCCCCATCTATACGAGTGTACCTTTATGTCAGGCCTTTGTAGATTTAGTGTATTGTGTACCTATAATATTTACAGTCTACGACTAGCAGTACATAACACCAAGTAATATTCTGGGTGTCATACTCGATCTAACTGAGGGGATTTTAATTATTTTTCTTCATCACCCCCTTGGTCTGCAGTTCATAGATGCAGTACAGTAGAGGTTTCATATGTTTTGGCATGCATCATCATTAGCAAAGGGCCTGTGAAAGAGAGTAAGATACATTTCAGCATAGATTTGCGACCCAGTACTGGCATGTCCAGCTAGATTTAGAGTAAAAGATTTATCCTCCTCACTGTTCTGGTCATTCTCTTCTACTGTCAGTAATTACTCATACTGACATGCAGTTTTGGAATGCATACTTGCTCAAGTCAAGAGTTGAAACTCAAATGAACTGGCCATACCTCATAGGATGGACCAATTGTGTGACAGGAAGTACAATTTAAATCTATGCAATTCATAAAAATGTTCCTTAGTCACAGAACATTAGAGTTTCATGAAAGATGAGAGGTTACACTTTCAGATAAATAATATATCACGTTTCTCTGACCAGTGTTAATAAAACTCTTCTAACCTTAGTTCAACTAGCCAATTGTATGTTCACCAAGTAAAAGGGCTATTCATCTTTTACCCTAAGAAATATGGGGTCTGGTGGTTTTCAGTTCTATCTCATCATTTATTGATGTCCCAGGTCTAAATATTGGTGTCCCAGGTCTAAATAAGTCCTGATTAGATGGTTGAAATGAAAAAAATGGAGTGGAACTGGCTCCGAGGTCCTGAGTTTAGTTTCAGGGTCTTAGAGAGAAGTATTTTATTAGTTTTGTATTTCTTTTGTATAAATTGTTGCACTAACAGGCCAGAACAAATTCCTTGTTGGTTGTGAAACTTACTTGGAAATAAAGCTCTTTCTGAATCTATTTATGAGCCCAAAGGCCATTTCAGAATGGGGAGCACAATGAAGGACTTCAGCCATTTTATTTTTGTGAATGGGGCTCAGTGGGGCTTCCAGTTCATTGGCTAATTCCTGCTGACAGCAAGCATGTCCAGCCAGGAAATCAGGATGTATCAGACAATCATAAAGAAAAACATTTACTACTTCAAAATGGTGATCACCTCATTGCATTTACCGGTATGCTCACATACATCTTGATGGGAACTACATAGGGATGCTCCCTCTATCATTCTCTATGGTGTGACTGTTTCAACAAACCTGCGCTAATTAGGGACTAATAATTCACTCCTGGGTCACCAGATGAGCGCAAGTAACTGGCAGATAGAAACAACACAACACCCTGTTTATTTGTTTTAATTTATTTAACTGTTAACCTGGTAAGTCGACTGATAACATTCATTTTCAGTGATGACCTAGCTAAAGACGTTCAATTGCAAAACAAGAAAGTACACATCATAAATACTGTGAACAATTTCAATGAATAAATAAAGGCAAGGCAAGATTATTTGTATAGCACATTTCATACACAGGGGCAATTCAAACTGCGTTACATTATTAGGCCAACTGAAAAATAAACAGAAAACATTAAAATTACACTACAGTAAATACATCAGGACATACTGTGATAGTGTGTTGGTACCAATGAGTCTGGCATTGTGTGTGGAGCTGGGGTCAGTTTTCCAAAGTGTAAAGGTCACTGTGGTGAATGCTGAAGGGGGTAAAGGTTACAATCTGGATGGCAGTATTGTAAATTCCATCAAATGTAGCTTTTTGGTGGCAATCCTATGGACTCAAGTCAAAGATTGTCAGAATGATCAAGTGTTTATTTGGATGCAGGATACCTTGTTGTGGAACAAGAAACCTATTCATTCCATTCTTCCTATCTTTAGACTGCAGGTGGGTGATATGACTATTGAATGAGTGCGAGCAGTCAAGCTGAATACTAAGATATTCTTAGTTGTCAACATACTCCAGCTCAGATGTTTGGGGAGCAGGGAGGTTAAAGTAGTCTCTGATTTATAGAGCATACATTTAGCTTTTTGGTGTTACCAAGTAGTTGGTCAGAAAAGGCGTGTTGGCTGTAATTGAAGGTATGCTGACTCCATAGTTTTCAAGCAGTTCAGTCCAGAATGTCACCTGGTCTACTGCACGTATCTGTTGTTGTGTGAGAACCCCCGTCACACGGCGTACATGCACTCACACCGGGGGGGGGGGGGGCTCCAATTCACGCGCTTTCCTACTTTATATTTAGATTGATGCCCGCATTTATGATGCCCATCTGAGGGCGTTTTCACCCTTCACATTGTCGGCTGAAGGTTAGGTACAAATGAGAGTGTGCTTTGGTTCATTACACTCTCTTCTCACCAGGTGACACAAATTGCTGTGATGGTTTTTCCAGTGCTGAGCACTGACTGGGCTGGTAAGACACAGGACGTGGGTTTTTCTGCGGTTGGTTAACTTCCTCGTCTCACACTTGGCAGGCGTTGTTTATCATCACATCATCTTTGTCTTGATTTCCCACAGTAATATCTTTGTCCTTCCACCATATGGGATTAGATATTCCTTTCTTTTAGATCAGTGAGGGAGATGAAATGGAAAACATGGTACAGGGAGGCAGTGTAATGTATCGTTGACGAGGAGTCTCCTCTGTTTATCCAGCAGGCCCTTTCATCCAGTCATTTTAGAGTTTGTACCGTCTGGCTGGTTTGTGTGTGGGTTGCTGGAAGCACTGGTGACTTGTTTAATTTTTACAAATGTTTGTATGGATAATTATGCTGTGGCGATGCCTTTCAAGAATAGCGCTTCATGGTGATATACACTCACTGAATGCTTTTCAATTTAGCATTATTGGGCCCACTCTCTGACCCATTTTTCTTTAAGCTCAGACAACGTGATTGGACGTCAGAGCTGATGTGCCAGCAGTGTCGTTGGTTACTGATGGTGTAGTTTGTGTGGTTGGTCATTGTTAACAGTCCTCTTTGTATTCTCCCACAGTAATGCGGAGGAACACGTTAACGTCGGACATGTGCTGTAGGAAAGGCTCCCGCAATGCCTTACAGGAACTCTACAGCCCCACACAGGTAGGGTCAGGGAGTGCCTTCCTGTATTCCTGTCTCTTTCTTTAGTCTCTCTTTCATCTCTCTTTTTTGTCTCTCTCTTTCGTCTGTCTCCCTTTCATATGTGTCTTCCGCCTGTGTCTTTCTTTCACTTGTCTCTCTTGTTCACCTGTCTCTGGGTCCCTCCCCCACACCCTCCCTCTCTGTAAATACAGAGCCAGATGTTTTAGGCCTGGTTCAGACTCTGACCCTGTCTGTTTTAGGCCTGGTTCAGACTCTGACCCTGTCTGTTTTAGGCCATGGTCAGACTCTGACCCTGTCTGTTTTAGGCCTGGTTCAGACTTTGACCCTGTCTGTTTTAGCCCTGTCCTCCCTTTTCTTTGAATGTGTGTGTGTACATGCTTATGTGTTTGTCACAAACCTGGATTCCTGTGTCTTTAATTTCTTAATGTCAGTATGACATGATGGAGAAACACCATGAAAATCGCCATCCATCTTGTTGTCCATGGTTCTCAGAGAATTGCATTATTCAGCATATCGGGCAGCGCTCCTCTTGGGAGCGAAATGACTTGGATATATTTCTGTAAATACATCCCTTGGGAACAGGGGAGGATTGGCTGAAAAACTGCAACAGACGCGTTGTCTGGCCTTGCCCGGCTGGCCAAATTGCTCTGCCCAAATTCCATGCCGTTATCACAGACATTTATTTCTTCTCTTATGTAGTCTGGATCCGAACCCCCTGCCTGAGAACTCTACGGTTATTAAAAACCTGATTTGTCCTAGATGCCAAAGGCTTTCATCTGATTGGTCCCAAAAACAAAAGTTGTGGTTCACAGCTACATACTTGGTTAAAAGGACAGTTTCAAAATGTTGTTGACTTTGATATTGGTGAGAAATGTTGTCACTGCTGACTTATACAACACCCCCCCCCCCCCCCTGTTTGACCTCACCCAGGGGACAGAAATGGAAGAACTTTCAGCCTTCCATTCAAGTGAATCTTAGTACAGTAGAAGATTTTGGTTGGGTTTTCAGGCAAAGTCTGGCCTGGGTCAGAAAGCAATTACCTTTAGACATTATATAATGGTTGCCTGTCTTGTTTTGTCTCTGTCTTTGCAGATGTTTACTAACGCACTGTGTGATATACCAAGTTGCAGTATTATGAGGGGTTTCCACCAGCAGTATGGTCTATCAGTCAGTCAACAGTCCATCAGTCAGCCAGCACACTGCTACTATCACAGTGATGGACACGCTAGTTTCTCCTTCACTCTTCTCACACAAACTCAGTCTCTTGCTCTCTTCTCTCGCTTTCTGTCTTGCTCTATTTTCTCTGACCGTCTCGTCCACTCCTATGCAAGCCTATTCATCACAGCGCACATTTTAAAGGAAGGAAGGAATACGAGGAGCCATAAAGTGGTGTTCAGCAGCTAAGTTTAGACCGGGTGCACGTGGATAGACTACTTTCCGCTGAGGAGTTTTCCACACCTACTAACTCATGTAAACTTCCATTGATATGTTTGTATGTGTGAGCAATGAGCAGAGAGTACTGTAGCTTGTGTCAGTTCCAGCTGGGGTTGGGGTGGGGGGCAGGGATTTGGAAATGGGGGGAGAGAGTGGTCAGATTGACGTGACAGCATAGAGGAGCTTAGAGGATACATCCCTATTTATTGCCTAGTTTATGAAGGCACAGATGGCATTTTTCCATTTGTGTGTAGTCAGGTGTTTGGGACAGGCTTAAGTCCTACCAGGACAACAGGAAGCAAAAATTCCCTGGTAGTTGACTACATTGAAATCTATTGCCTTAAGTGATTATGTCAGCGATAAAATGTAACTTTGGCCTCAAACCCTCTCACATAATTAATGTAAAAGTGGTACTAAAGCACCACCATGTGAGCCCTGCAGTCCAATCTCAAACCTCCTGGCCAGCCATGTGTTTATGGCAGCACAGAGCTGTGTTCAGTTTCTCTGTATGTTCTTCAACCCTGTGCAACCATTTAAAGTTGAAAACCCATTTTGGTTGTCGTACAGGAAAACCGTTAGGATGACTCAACCATCGCTTCAAGCCTCACTTTGATAAATTATGAAACATAACCAACGTTCAAGTGAACTGAACGCACCTCTGTTTAAAAGGGGGCGATTGATTTCAAGGAGAAATGGTAACCTTTTTTCTCTCTGTCTCTTTGATCAATGCTGTCTGCCTGTGAGATTGAGAGAAACAGCCTGGGTGTTTTAGAGTTTGAGAGTGCGAGACTTGCTCTGTATAGGCACTTTGTAAAAAGTCAGAATGTTGAATAAACTTAATTTACACTTGGCCTGTTTTCTGTGTGTAGGAGGTAATCCCAGACAATATCCTCACAGATATGTACTACTAACAGAACTGTCAGTGGGCTGGTCTCTGTGAGGCGTTTGGCTTTTTGGTTTGTGTTTGTGCTTTTACTGTATCCAACATTCTGACTGCATCTCAGACGAGGTAAAAGGATGCAAATGAAAAGATGACGAGAGGCAAGGAAAGAAATGGTGTTGTGGAAGTGAGATGGGAAAGATGGGCGATGCAACACTCTGTAAACCCTTTGCCCAAGGCCTCTGTCAGGCTCTAATTTAACAGACCAGTTGACATTGCCTGTGAGCTGCCAGCTGTCTCCACAGTTCATACCGGGGCGTCTTAACAACCTCTACAGCGCTAATATAACACGGCCTTACAGCACCACACACACACACACACACACACACACACACACACACACACACACACACAACCATAACATTGCAATGTCCCTTGCATTTCTGCAGCGTCTGCAAAATCCCCAGTTATCTGATCAGGTCTAATATAGCATTCAGGCCAGGAGACACTTAATTTCCATTCATGGTTAATGCTCTCTCCTCCTGTATGGTAACGCCTTCGAGCAGCGTCTGTTCAACCAATGCTGTCATTACCAACCCAGAGCCCAGCAGTTAGACGCGGATGCAGATATGTGGATGAGATACGGGGAATTAATCTGTATGTATGCGGATTTCGGTGGCATAGCCCTTGGCTGGAACACGACAGGGATGAATGAAACTGCTATATTTTGAGCCGGAATGGGGTGTCAGTGGAGCGGGGAAGAATAATCAAATGTCCAACATGTCAGTGACAGCAGATAAAACCTCTCTGGGTAACACTGAGTCAGTTAACCCTCTGTGTGAGATTCCATGCATATATCGTCAGTGGTTGTATATTCTGTGTAGGGGCATGCGGGGTCTGTCTGTCAACAGCTTCACCGTTAAATACCCCCCTGGAGCTGATTTGATTCTCTATGTGCCTTTGGCTGGTTTTGGTTGGATGATTGGACGCTGGGTTGGAAACGGAGGAGGTCTGAGGAGGCACATAGTAGTGTAGCATGGAGCTGAAATTGAGGGAGGCAGATTTTGGGGCTTGTGGTTTGCATGATGTTGTGGCAGATGTCAGGTTGTCTGTGTCTGTTTGTCTCTGTTTCTGTGCCTGTCTGTTTGTGTGTGTGTGTGTGTGTGTGTCTGTGTCTTTCTCCCTCTCTCTCTCTCTCTCTCTAGGTGTTTATCTCTGGGTGTCACCATTTCCCCTTCTCTCTCAATTTTTCTCTCTCTCTGTTGCTAGCTGTCCAAAATAGCAACTGTAGCACTGAAAAAATAGAGAAGGATCATCAAATTGTTTCGCAAACATCCTTTCAGAAAAAAATTGTTCACTCTAATTGAACCAAATCTTCACAAAGATTTGAGGCGTGTCCTCCGATGTATAACCAAGCCATTTTGCTTCTTATCACACTGCTGGCTCAACCAACCAGTATACCCGCTTTGTCGAGTGTTTTCGCTGATTCCATGTAGCCCCATATTCCATGTAGATAAGGACGTGTGACACTTAGCCGGACCTCTTCACGCTCGCACTGCCACAAACAATGCTTTTCGTCTGATTTGACCTTTTCAGGGAGGGCTTGTGTTTGTGAAGCCGATGATTGGAGACTGAACCAGGTATCTGCTGACTGGATCAGGAGGAAATGGTACCTGTTAAGCAAGCATTGTGCGTCTGTGTGTGCGGCTCTATCATCTGCCCGGGCAAGACTCCACATGCACAGTGAACGGAAAGTCTGTCATGAAACAAGAGCACCACCTCAGCCTGGAGCGCATTACCTGTCTCACACATACAAACAGGAAGAGGATAGGAAGGATCCTAGTAAAGTACTACTAAACAAATCCTCTGTGGCCCACTGCATTGTGCGGGAGACTCATTGGGTCACAGGATAGCCCTCTTATGGACACAATACTTCAGCATAACCATTTGTATGACAGGCTTAGGTCTCATTTCTGCTCAGTTATACACTTCCTTTTAATACTGTAGATGCATCTGAGGAATAACAGCAGATTTACTTCTGTATTGGATGTCTATAGTGGAGGGTAAAATGCCTATCAGACTCTCAAACTAGTCACTAGCAGTAAGAATGAATGCTGTTGTACTTATATAAACTGGCAGTTTGCTAGGGTGTGCGGGTATGTATGGTGGATTGGTGTTTTAAGCTGTTGACTTTGACTAACGGTATGAATGTTGAAATCTGAATTCTAATTGTTTTCAAGCCTTTGCCAAACCTTGACCCTAACCTTAACTATGTGGATTAAAAGTCGATCCCTGTAATACCCAACACTAACCATAGTATTTAACCCCTACCACAGTACTTGGTCTTAATCTTAGCCATCCTTGTGCAGGGCCCATACATACTTGCTCTTAATAATTCCAACCTTTACTTCATGGTGACTTGCTTGTTGAGTGCACATTTATTTTCCAAATGAAACAAAGTTTAACCAGTGTAAACGGACCTGTTTGTCAGTGTCGGTAGACGTTGATAGCTAAGTGAAAGTGGGAGCAGTTTGTCATTATACTCTCTGTATTGTAATAATTATGACTTCCTCATGTCATCTGTGAGGTACACTCCCACTCAGTCTGATAAAGGCCTTCAGTATAGTGTTGTGTCCATACTGTCCACATTAACACAATGTCTGGTGTGTTCACTGCATGCATGTAATATTGGATTTATTAGCCGTGTACACCTGTTATTTCTCTGGTACAGCCCCTACCAGTCTGGGATAAGTGGAAAAACACTGGGTTATTTTCACAGTAGCGCACTCTTTCTTTTTTCACCCTCTGTCTCTCGCCTGAGAGAGAATCTCCGTGCTCTGGTTACAGGTGTTGTGTTTCGGTGTTGAGATATGGGGTAGTGGATGTATTATATATCCAAAACTCCTCTTATCTATATTGGCCATCTGGGGTTTTGGTATCACTGTGACCTGATTTGTCCTTGTATGTGTGTAATTCTGTTGACGTTTAAGTATCCAGATGGGAGCAGAAAATTCCCCCAAGGTAAAAAGAGTTTGAAAACCTGGCAGCGATGACACACTTGTCAGGCAGTGACTTGGATCACAGTGCCATTTGGGGGCGGTGGGGGGGGCTGCGAAATTAGGATTTTAAATGTAAATAATGTTTCCACACCACACACCACCTTGGGTGAAACCTACACACATACGCATGGGGCAGACCTTCGCTGTCAAGGTCCAGAAATACCAGTCCTTCATTTCACGCCTGAGCAGCCTCTGGTGTCAGGGCAGACTTGTGGTTCTGGTTGTTGACTGGTCGGCTCAGCCATGCTCACAGGTTGGCAGCCAGTAGCCTTCAGATTGCAGGCCTGATTTAAACCAAGGCTAAGCAATGAGCAGACGGCTCTTCTGTGTCAGTGCTGCTGGGCTTCATGGTGGATGGAACCATAATTATCCTATTCACTGTAATATGATTTATGGATTCAACTAAAGTATTTGAAATGTATGTGGTGTGAAAGACGGGAGTAAGTCAGCCAGGTTTGCCAGCGCCACTGTGCCTGTGTGAGTGTGCGCGTGTGTGTGTGTGTGTGTGTGTGTGTGTGTGTGTGCGTGTGTTTGCAGGGCAGAGCCAGTGGAAACTTCCTGTGTTGTAGACACTGCTCCCTTTCACCAATGGACTCTCTCACTCTCCTTTACCATCTCACTCTCCTCTCGACTCCCCTCTCACTCTCCTCTCGACTCCCCTCTCCCATCTCACTCTCCTCTCATGTTCTCTGTTCCATCTCACTCTCCTCTCGTCTCCCCTCTTCCATCTCACTCTCCCCTCTCCCATCTCACTCTCCTCTCGTCTCCCATCTCACTCTCCTCTCGTCTCCCATCTCACTCTCCTCTCGTCTCCCATCTCACTCTCCTCTCGTCTCCCATCTCACTCTCCTCTCGACTCCCCTCTCACTCTCCTCTCGACACCCATCTCACTCTCCTCTCGACTCCCATCTCACTCTCCTCTCGACTCCCATCTCACTCTCCTCTCGTCTCCCATCTCACTCTCCTCTCGGCTCCCCTCTCCCATTTCACTCTCCCCTCGTCTCCCCTCTCCCCCATCTTTTCCTCTGCCCTCTCTGTGGATTTCTACTGACCTCAAGTCCTGTTACACTGTTTCTCTAAGAGGGGGTTAGAGGGTTTTATGCAGCTCTCTCCTCCGTCCTGTTCGTTCACACTGCCCAGCCTGCCCTGGATGGAAAACATGATTTTACCCCATAAAACAGTGACCATGTCAGGGATTTATGGCGCTGGGACACAAAGTCAGGTGGTTTGGGATTCTTTCATTCAGAAAGAGAGTAAGAGATGAGGGGCTACAGGTGACAGTAGTGTTATAGGTAGACCTCTTTCTGCAGAATGTCCTGTCCTGGCCGTATGATGGTGACCTGAGCTGGTGCTTTGGAATCAGGTGAATTGTAATGGGAGTGGTGTGTGTGCGTGCGTGTGCGTGCATGTGTGTGCGTGCGATTGATACACTGGCAGCTTTATGCCTGTGAATGCCTGGCAGTGTGAGTGGAGAGGAGCAGTGGGGGTCAGAGGATACAGACTTGCCTCAGTCCTCCACTGTGTGTGTGTCTGTCTGTGTGACGTTATCTCGATTTGCTGTGATCTGTGTTAAGGAACATGTGTACTCTGATTTATGAAATGGGATTATTGCAGGTATGTGGAAGCCATCTTGATCTTAGCTGGATGCCAGTAAAGAAACTAGAGGTTACTTTTATGGAAAACAGTATGTGGATTCAGAGGAACTATGAGAACAGTTTGAGAAGAGGTCTAAGCTGAGCAAGATTGAGGCAGAAATAGTTGAGAGCTGGGTAGATATTTTGCAGGGTCTTGTCGGTTACAGGCTTGAGGCACTGGTACTGCATATCATATAGAAAATTTAGAACAATGTTTGTTGGTTGGAGTGGTTGACATTTTTTAGGGCATTCCCTTGACATGGCCTGGTATAGAGGTCCTGGAGGGCAGGGAGATTGGCTTCAAGAGTGAATTCTGCTGTTTATACCATCTGAAGGACCTTGACAACAGTGGAAATTTAAAGAAATCAAATAGTCAGTATTGCATCAAAGAAGGAATACAGAGAGAAATGGCAGACAGAGTGCAGATCTTGAGTGTTTAGATGCTGTATTGAGAGAAGCCAGGCTAAGCTAATTGTAGTCACTGATAAGGAGCAGTGGGATGAAGAGCTCATTAAAGATCTGGAGCAGGAAATCTGAGTTGGAGTAGCTCTCACACACTAAGGACCAACTTCACCTGCTCCAGAGTTTCCTATCCTAGGACACCCCTCCACCCACCAAGGACTGGTCTGAGATCTGTGATCTACGTGTAGCGACTGTGAGAAGAACTGTCTTTTCTGGAGGAAACTTTAAAAAGACATGGAGAAAGTCCAACTGAAGAAGATTCATCAGTACTCTGGACCCAGATACAGCAATTCCTGCAAGTGTAGAAATGAATCTCCCAGACCTTAATCTCAAGGTCTTATAGCTGTCGTCTTGTCCTTGCAAATGAAGGCTTCTCCGTCAGTACTATGAGATGACAGGATTTGATTGCAAGGGATCTAGGAGCGATCTGAGATGTAGAAATAGCCAGAGAGTATGTCAACAAAATCTAGGAGGGGACAGACTATCTCGACAGGAAGGGCTTATCTCTCAGAGGATGTATACTGGACTGAATGGCTAAAAATGGAACTGATTTAAAGAGGCTCTCACTAGCTCTTCATAACAGCGATGCCCCCGAAGGTTGGGGATGTTTGTGGATTTTGGAGAGGGTCTGGCATTCTTTGAGGCCAGGTCTCATATCCACTCCGTCACTGGCTACACCTCTGGAGATGCTCTGTCCACACCTTTGACTTGTCTGTAAAGTGGTGAAAATCCATCTGCTCTCATCATCTCCATTTTCAGTGACACATTTTCAATTTAACAGACACGCTTTTTGGTAGGGGCTTCATTGTTGAGTGATTTGAAGTGCACCAGAGTTCCTCAGATATAACATTGTGATAGGTGTGGTTACTAAGATCGAGTAAGGCGTCAGATCTAGAGGTCTACAACGAGTTGGGATACAGTAGGTTGTCTCTGCCATGTTTATAGCTGTTCCAAATGATATTTGCATATGTATTTTCCGAAAATGATTTTCATATTTCACATGTATTTTAGATCTTATCATGCATATATGTGGCGATAACAGCAACACCTATCCAAGCACCCAGAATCTCTACTAACCTATATTTAGTCTGTGTGGTGGACATTGTTTTGTGCCCAGATGGACTACATAGGCTGACTTTGAATATAGCCAGAGTGTGTGTGTGTCTGCCAGCCAAGCTCTCACCCTGCCAACTGCTGGCCTGCTATTCTGGGGCATGGACACAAAATGGCCGCATTAAGTCCGGGGCCATAAATTACGTCTGCCCCGAGACCTGAGGGCCGAGGGGGGTCAAGTGGACTGGGGGGGGGGGCGGGTTTGTGTGGTCTGCTGTTGCTGACTTGCATGCACTCTGGGGAGCTATGTCTGTGGTAGCGGTGCAGAGAGCCTGCAGCAGCATGGAGCAGAATGTGACACTGGGGATTGTAAAGCTCGTAGCATGCTGACGTGTTAACCCCCAGAACAAAGTGGCTGCCTTTCCTTTCTAGCGGGAAAAGGCAATTTAGAAGAAGAGTGAGAAAGTAGAAGATGGAATTCAGACAATGTCTCTGCCAACTGTTCAATACCTTGGTCTGCGCGGGAATAGTTTTTATAATTTTCTTCTGCTAGTTTCGCCCCGGACAATGTCGCAAAACCGCATTTGTATTGTGGTGTAAAATCAACTGTAAAAATCTCTAATGGCTTCTTAGCCGTGGTTTAAAAGGGACTGGGGGAAAGTTAGTGCACATGCACACCCACTGACTGAATGAGAGTTGTAATCTGATTCTAGTTATTGGTTTTATGTGAATTAGCTAGTCGTTGAATGATGTATAGTCCCGTACAGTGGATCTAGTAATTGGGTGGGTGGGTGGCTGGGTGTGTATTGGTTAATCATTGCTTTATAATGCACTAGAGGCATGCAAATGCCTTGTTGTATGGCTGTCATTATGGGAGGTGTAGGTTACTATACACACTCACAAATGGAGGTACAAAACAAGAACATGTACACTTTTGAAGAATGTTCCCTCAAAGGTACAATTTTGGTCTTTATGGGGACAGGAGAGCACCCTTTGACTAACAGACTAATACAAAAAGAACCCATTTGTACCGTTTCACCCCAGAGGGTAGGGTCTGCATGGGACCGTGCAGCACTGAAAACATGTGTAGATCATTTGCTGGAACAATTTGATAAGGTACAAAAATGGACTGGCACTAAAGGGTACACAATTCTCTCTCAAAAAGGTACCCCCCCAGCGACAAGCATTTGTACCCTTTTAAGTAGACACCGGTACATCAATTTCTGAGTGTGTATGCCAGGGTTAATATACATGGCTATGTTCTCTAGGCTAATGTATGGGATGTTTAAGTCGCATGATCATCCATCTGCAATTTCATTTAAGCTGAAGTGTCACACCTTACCAATGATGAATTAGTTCAGAAGACAAATCTGATTCTAGCCTTTAAAAACAGAGCAATGACACGCCCCTCCTCTAAATGACCTGCTAGTCATCAGAACTTCATTTCATTGCTGGGTAGTGATATGTCTGAGAAAGGGTGAGGTCACTTTTTAAAAGCAGTTTGTTTTTGGCTTGGCCGTTTCATTGGGGCATTCATGTTAATGCAGCGTCCTTATGGTATAGTGTGTTTTGTCTGTACTTGATTGAAATGGGGTGATGTAAGGCAAGTATATACAGAATTTGTAGGCCTAAAGGAGATGTTTGGTGAACCTAATGGTTGTGACATGTAGAGGACGGAGCTGGGTTGTCGGGTGAACCAAATAGTTGTGACATGTAGAGGGGTAAACTGGGTGGTTTGGTGAACCTAATGATAGTGACATAATGGGCGTGGCTGGGTTGAGAGGGCGTGGCTGGGCCCATACTGAATATTCAACCACATGCAGTACTGTTTGTAGGTTTTCAAGTCTATAGAGCTGGGGTTTTTAACATTTCCCCTAAGAAATCCAGAGCCTGCTGGTTTTCTGTTCTACCAGGGTTAAGTAAGCAAATAAGCTTTTGAGGATGCTTCCCTTATGGTCCACAGTGCCACCCAAGACAGTTTAGAGCACGGGTAGAGCACAAGGTCCATGGCCTGCTGGTTTACTGTTCTACCTTAGTATCAGCCACCTTAGTATCACCTGTTGTACCAGGTCTAAATAAGGGGGGTTGAAATGAAAAAAGGAGTGGAACTGGCTTTCAGGGCCAGATTAGAATACCACTGGATAACCGCATTGGGCCAGTAATCGAAAGGCACATGTCATCCAATGCACATCTTGCCAAGGCTTCCTGCCTCTTATTTCACTGCTTGCACAAACAGAAAATATTCACCGGCTCATATGCAATGGATTTGATTCCGTTCCCCGGCCAAAGAACACACTTGAACTAGCATGAGCCCAACCTACACCAACATGTCACAGAATTCCAACAAGTCAAGGCTGCTCAGTCCTGAACATTCAGTCCACACAGCGAGCCAACCCCTGCTATCTGGGCCCTGTCGGTTTGCCACAAGCAGGAGAGAAGCAAGCTTCACTGCAAGGCCGTGACATACATCACTGCGCAACTAAGGGGCCTGTCCCGTTTACACTTTAACATTTCCTTTTACTTTCTCTCGCCATCTGAAGCCATCTTTCCAAAACACACTTTAGCATGTCTGTTTTTCTTTTGAAGAGAGTAGGCTACATGAAGTTGCACTGTAGCTTGCTGCCAGTCTCTGCATTGTACTTTCCACCTCTTCTCCCTTTCCACCTGTGCCTACGAAGAGTTTGCGCCTATTGTGTTTGTGGCCATCAGCCGAACTGTGAAGGGCTATTTACTCTAGCTGTGCTGTGCAGAAGAAGAGCCGTCACCCTGCCTCCCACCATATTTCAACATCAAAACCGCAACAGACTTTAGTGGCACTTATGAAGCCTTGACGGGTCTCAGTGAAGTGAAATATGGAAACACAAATACTCATACCTCCTCATTATTCACACACTTCACCACAAAAGCTGGTGCTACTGAAGAGAGCAGTTTTGTGAATACACAGTCTCTGGGCTCCTTATCCAGACTGCCAAGCGGCCTACGATGTCTGAAACGGTGCAGTACGGCGTCGACTGCTTTGCCCTAGTCTTTGTGGAGGACTGGATGCACTGCAAACCTGTGTACAAAGCCCAGACTGCCAAATGACTCTACCATCAGTCTACACCTAAGATGTCTTAATGGGCAATTTGTATTTGTTTTGGTAATCAGTGTCAGGATTGGTGGGGACTGGGCTTGGTTGGGGACTGGGCTTGGTTGGGGACTGGGCTTGGTTGGGGACTGGGCTTGGTTGGGGACTGGGCTTGGTTGGGGACTGGGCTTGGTTGGGGACTGGGCTTGGTTGGGGACTGGGCTTGGTTGGGTCCTATAGACAGTCATCAGCCTTTTCATTTCTCTAGGGATGCAGTAATGTCCAAAATGAAGCTTTGCAAAAACAAAGACAGTTCTGTCAAGGAAGAAAATAAATGAACGGCTCATTTTAGTTATACTTAAGTGGAGCGTTTTTTTTTTTAATATATAAATAATCTGATCTCATTTTGCGCTTCTGTAGCTTTATCTAATTAGTTTTCTATCCCTGTTCGGTCCTGGTAGTTTTTACAGATGCTCTCCACCCGACGTCTGCAAACCCTTCTAATCTCCTGTCCCCATTCCGCACAACCCATGTGGAATTTCTCTTCTCCCGCAGCGCTTGGAACTGTCGAACTGCTGCCAACAAAGCAGAGTTCATCTCTGCTTGACCTTTTAGTCATGAAATGTATAATTTTAGGAATATCTTCAATATCTTCTGTCTCATAGTCTGAGAGTGTCTGGTCGTGGTGGGTGTAGAGCTACTCATCAGTCCAGAGTGGAGGTTTTCTGTCTTCCCACCCACTCACCTGTCTATGGCCTTTTCTTAATTCCATGCTTTCAATATCATTTCTCCCTACAAGCCTAACATTGTCATCCTCTAGACTTCCTCGATGAAATTGATACCTTGCTAATCTCATTTTGTGATGAAGGAAACTCCCTCTTTCCCTCCCACTCACAAAGCAGCCAGTGACCTTGAACACATCTTTGGTGCTGTCTGACAACTAATTGCACTACAACCCTGCCCCCCCCCCCTCTTCTGGGTCCCTTTCCATATCCTATGACTTTGTGTCCCCTTTCCTCTCAGCCAGCTTATCCCTGTTGTTCTCTCCTAACATTGTGACTTGCTCCTTCAGGTTCATGCTCTCCAACATTCGTACAGTACCACCTTACCTCAAAAAGAATGCAGTGCAGGTATTTGTCCAGACACTCATCATCTCACGTCTAAAGTACAGCAACTTACTGTTGTTACACCTCCTAGCCTGTGCCTTCAAACCCCTGCAACTTATTCAGAATGCCACAGTTTGTCTGGTGCTCAACCTTCCCAATTTTCCCAGTGTCACCATGTGGCTTTTTCAACATTTTCAACATAATGTTTTAACAGCGCTGTTTCCGTACGTTTTGGTTTCAACGAAAGTGAGCTTGCCCAAGAATGTGAACAAGTCTGAATTATTTGAATGAAATTGTGGGAATTAAGATCCCTTTCCTAAATAGATTTCTGGCTGTACACAATCGTGATGGGACAAGCTTTAGGGTTGAGAAACGTGTTCATCTTAGGCTACTGAACTAGTTAAGTACTTCTCTGGAGTAAGTTTGGAGACAGACTTAGGATATTGTCTGTTCTATGTGAACAGCAGGACAGAATTAATCCCTAGGAGTTGTAACCATAACTGAAGGCTGTTTCTGGGAAGACAGTGCTATCTTCTCCTCCTGTCATTTCCTCCATATAGCGGCTTCCACGGTCCTCAGGAAAGTAGATAAAACAACAGGAAGTTGGCTATCTGACAGTTGGTGAGAATCATGAAAAGATTTCCTTTTTCTCCTGCTCTCACTTTTCTGCTCCCTCCTTTAATTACAGCACTTGTCCTCCACCAACGGATACAGTGATGTTCTGTCTCTTTGTGAACCCAGGCTCACGGTGAATCATGGCCTTTATATCCCTGCGAGGAGCAGAAGGGAAATTCCACATAACAAAGAGCTGGTATTCACAAAGCCCCCCCCCCCCCCCCAGTCAACTTTGATGTAACCTGACATGAAAAGGGAGGAGAGGATAGAAAAAGAGAGGTAAAGAAAAGATGTTGATGAAGGTTTCACTTTTCCCTACAAACAGGTTCATTGTCCATCATCACTTGTTTGTTCAGTCACTCACTGAGGTCTTTGAAACAAATTTATGGAGAAGAGAAAGCTGATGAGTAGAGACAAACAGTAGAAAGATAGAAGGGGGTAGAGGTAGAGGAGCATAGCATGCTTTGTTAAACTTGATCAATCTTGTCCCTATTCAGTGAATGAGTGGATCTTGTAGTCCTGTCTGTCTTCTGTGAAATGGATGGAGCTCAATAGTCCTTTCTGTCTTCTGTGAAATGGATGGAGCTAACACCCTAGCTTTTCAACTATTCTACTATAGTATATAAAAAAAATGACTGTGTTCAGGAGGAAACAAAGGGTGACCCACTGGACAGGAACTCTAATGAAGACAGGGCATATTCCATACAGGGTGCTATTTTGGTCCCATCGCCGAGTGAAAGGTTGTTCACTTTAGGGGCCCGTCGTGCCATTTCAGAAGAACAGCAGACTGGTACGATAACAACAGCAGGGGTGTTCGAGTTGACCTCTCATAGACCACGACCATCAGAGTTACTGATGAGCTCCTAAAGGGAGTGAGCTTTTATTCTGCCAACCCCACGGTGAAAGCTGAAAAAAAACATGTTGAAGTTCTGTTCTGAATTAAGATCGAAAGATCTCTGCTGAAATATAGATTTTTGGTTATTGAACTACGGTGAGTTTAGTGGTGTTACTCTCAATAAAATTAATGGGTGTCGGATTTGTGCTAAAAATACCTGATTATCGATATAAATGTCATTCTTCATGTTTCACACATTCAGTGATCAGCTTTGATGGTGTTTCGATGTATGCATTTTCTAATACCGTCTAATACTTTTCTGTTAGATGTTCTCTAAGCCCCCTTTTGCAAGCATTTTCCTTCATTTCCACAAAAGACAGGCTTTCTTTTGACACCAAATTTGATGTGCTCCTATGAATGTCACATTTTGTCACTCCTGGGTCTCTCTACATGGAAGAAGGCCTAATGGACTGTGACAGTGGGTATAACTGAGAAGCCTGGCACATCTGCTCTTTAAGCTGTTGGTTTAATCACACTTCCTACTGTAACACTGTGGAAGGCTAAACATTATCTCCTCAGGGGCTGATCGATCTTAATAGGCAGAACCTGTTGCTGAGTTATATTTAGGTATGCAAATCATGATTTGTTTTCTCAGAATGCCGTATGGTCTACTAATCACAGGATAAATGGTTAAGGAGTTAAATACTTTTTTTGGGGTCTGGTAAACATTTTCTAAGTACTGAGTGCATGAAGGTTGTTTTGGACAAGAGTTATTACTGCAGCCCCCCTCAAAGTTTCATTTTGGCACTGAATGGCTCTCATTGATGTGTGTGTGTGTGTGTGTGTGTGTGTGTGTGTGTGTATATCTGCACAGGCGTCTGAGAACGTGCACTGACACGACATGGCCAGATCGATTCAGAGTTCCCAGGGGAAAAAACGGAATTCCCTGAAATGGGAATTAGGGCCCCGAGCAAAAATAAACCCCAAATCTATGAAAACATTCCTGCTTTTTAGATCCAGAGCATGGTTGGCCCTCCCTCCCTTCCCTCCTTCCCTTCATTCTCTCCTTCCATTGATCCCGCTCCTTCACCATCCTTTCTTTACACTGAAATGTTCATGTGAGTCAAAACTACTGTTTTGAATGAAATCGGAACTTTTACGTGTGGACTGTGCTATGCTTATTATTTTACGGATCTTCATTTGTATTTCCTTTCTCTTGTCCCTCTCCCTCTATCCAGTTGGAGTTCTCCAGTTCGGCCATCCTCCACCAAGTAAGAAGAGACCAGGTAGCCGAGTCTTGTCGGGCCCACAGTGCCTCTAGCCGCAAGCGCCGGGTCCTGACCCCAGGTGACCTCAAACACCTGGTGGTGGACGAGGAGCATGAGCTTATCTACTGCTACGTGCCCAAGGTGGCCTGCACCAACTGGAAACGTGTGATGATGGTTCTCACTGGGCGTGGAAAATACAGGTCGGTAGCATGAGTAGCAGATATCATCACCTCTTCGTTGTGACAACCTTAACGTTGTTGTCATTGTGTTCCTCTTTGTTTCATCTCCAGTGACCCCATGGAGATCCCGTCCAATGAGGCTCACGTCCCGTCCAACCTGAAATATCTGAACCAGTACAGCATTGCAGAAATCAACCACCGCCTCAAGAGCTACCTCAAGTTCCTGTTTGTCCGTGAGCCCTTTGAGAGGCTAGTCTCCGCCTACCGCAACAAGTTCACCCTCAAGTACAACTCCTCTTTCCACCGCCGCTTCGGGACCAAGATCGTCCGCCGCTACCGCAAGAACGCTACGCAGGAAGCTCTGCTCAACGGCGCCGACGTCAAGTTCCAGGAGTTTGCAGAGTACCTTGTGGACCCGGCCACGCAGCGCGATGGACCACTCAACGAGCACTGGCAAACGGTTTACCAGCTGTGCCACCCTTGCCACATCCACTACGACCTGGTGGGCAAGTACGAGACCCTGGAGGAGGACGCCAACTACGTGCTTCGGCTGACTGGTGTGGGCGAGTCGCTGCGCTTCCCGACCTACGCCAAGTCCACGCGCACCACCGACACCATGACGGCCCAGTTCTTCAATAATATCAGCTCTCAGCAGCAGGCCCAGGTTTACCAGTTGTACAAACTGGATTTCCTCATGTTCAACTACTCCATGCCCAGCTACCTGCGGCTGGATTAATGACTGGCAGAACAGGACATAACACTGGGCAAGGTCCATCTTTGTGAAATTGGAGAAGCAAAAAAAAAAAAAAAAACATCTGACAGAGGAAAATGTGATATTTTCTGCAAATGCAAAACTGTCGTCGCTGTTTCTGTCAGGGGGTGGGGGGGTTGACAGGAAGGTCTGGAAGAGAATGTGTGGGAGAGGTTGGGAAAACGGTGCTGATCTGATTTGATGTGAACGATTCAGAGCATTGTTCTGAAGGATAAAGCTGGAGCTGATTCTGTAGCGTCAGAATTCAGGGTTAGGTTGGGGCGGATGTCTGAGATTTTCTATGAAGGGATGTAAATGAGGTGGGACTCTTGGAGAAGAAAAAAAATATGGGCTGCTTTGGATTCTGAACAGCTACCGGCTGCCACATATGCACGTGTCCTGACCCCAAAGCATCATGGGAGCTGAGCTTATTTTATAACGGTCAATAATGAGAGTCCGTCGAATTGTAAAACCCGTCCATGCCTGTCATTGTGCTGTATCCTTGGTGTGTTTGATAACACCAATCAACCATGTTTTTATTAGAAATCATATTTGAAAACTAAGCTCCAACTCAAGCCCGCTGCCTGATTGCTGGCCTTTGACCTTGCCCTAAAGACGTCTTTACAGCCATTGGCCCACCATCAGGCTTAAGCAGTGGAGTTAAAATTGTCAGCCAACTGCTCTAAAGGAGTCGCTATGGTGTCATGATTTCCATCATGGATGAAAGAATTCCACACCAAGCAACTTACTGCTAACATTAATATATCCTTAATACTGAGGTTTGTCCAGTAAGGCCTCAGACTCCCACAGCTGTGTGGGAAACTGGGTCATTTTTGACTGACTAAGCACCCCCTAAGACTTTGAGCCGCAGGAATTGATCAGAAGGATACAGGAAGTGTGCTTATGAATGGATGTGATTGACAGGTGCCTCCCACTGACATAGAAAGGAACCCGAGAAATGTTGGCCTGCGTGGCTGTGAAGGTGTTATAGGGACAGGATCTCATAACCCGCCCACACCATGCCCTTAAACCTGGGAGGGACCTAGTGGACACACCTCTCATAACCCGCCCACACCATGCCCTTAAACCTGGGAGGGACCTAGTGGACACACCTCTCATAACCCGCCCACACCATGTCCTTAAACCTGGGAGGGACCTAGTGGACACACCTCTCATTGTGCCCACACCACACCCTTAAACTAGGGAGGGACCCAGTGGACACACCCACAGGCCACACTGATCCCCCGCTTCCATGACCAAACATGTATTTTAGTAAATTAAGAATGATTTCTTTTTTATCTTATCACTTGTTATTGTCTTATGAAAATATTGCTGCGAGCAGCAATAATAAAATATTATTTAAATTTACTTTTACTGTGTGGGGAAAAAATAGGTTTTAATTTAAACAGTTTTTACTGTTATGAATTTTGATTTTCATGTTTTTCCTGCCTGTCTCCGGTAAACTGTTTATGGTAACATTTTAATTCTCTTCCTTTTCCGAAGGGCGTACAATACTAAACAGTTAAGTCGATGGCTTTGGTTTCTATGGGCTGGCTGAGCTTAGATATCCCATGTGATGTCATAGTTATTCCCTGTCTCTCATGGAGTAGTGAACACTCTGTTACTCCCTGACAATGTCAGTGAGTGAACTCAGCTGTTAGCAGCACATTGTCAAGCATCCAACTCACTCATTTTTCTACACTCCTCGGTTCCATTGAAAGCATGGGAAATGGCAGACAAAATAGTATCATATATATCTCAAGTCAAGAAGAGCAGGCTACTACTTGAAACTGGTTACAACAGAGGTGGTTGATACAACTGAAACCCTTGTTGATAAGGGTGGTTGATATGATTAAAACTGTGATACAGTAGTTGACAATAGGCAATTATAGAACCATCTAGCTTTGAGTCTGGTAATTAAAGTCAGGTCTGTATCTGCCCTCCACAGGTTCAGCATCTAGTCCTTGCTCTGTGTAACCTATCGGATCACAGAGTTGTGTATGCAACCGACTGGGCGAGTGAGTGAGGAAGAGAGCGCAGACTGAGAGAAAATCCAACTTAATTAGCCCAAGCTTATTAAGGTACAGCCATTTATTACATACCTTTTGTAATTCCTCTTCCATTTCAATAACAGAAACACCCCAGGTCGTAAGTAACGGCAGCGCACAAAAGTTTCACTTAATTTGTTTGGCAGACTGTTTGTTTAGACAGGCCTTGAGACTGTGGTGGCATGCTTTAGCTTGCCTCATTCGCTCGGTTTCTGAAAACTGTGTGTGTGTGTGTGTGTGTGTGTGTGTGTGTGTGTGTAGAATTATAATAAGCAACTGGTTTGGAGGAGCAGTGCTGTCCACATCTGGCTCTGATGAAGGGGCAGGCTACTGGTTTGGCCTCGATCTCCAACCCCCATCCACTTTAGGAAACAATAGAAGCATTCTGAGTTCTCCCTCTGGAGCCACACACATACGTGCCGATGTCGATGCCACGCCGTCTCCTACATGAAGGGGGGTCGGGAGGGTACATCAAATAACACCACACGCTCAGCTGAAATCTAACAGCACGTTTAGCCTCCCAAATAAGACCCACAGAGTACAAAACCGGTCTGACAACCCCTGTTGACTACTAGTTATGGAGGCCTATCTTCTCTTTTGCTGTCCTCCTGACTCCAACCTCTCTCCCAAAACAGCCCCATATAAAAAACCCAACTGCTTTTTTTAATTTTCTTCTCTCTCTCTTAGTGTCAGTGATCCCTATGCTCAAAACAGGAAAAGGGCAACCTTCGTACATAAACAGAGCTGTTAAAATCCCGCAGGGAACCAACCCAGCCTAACTGTCCTTGTGGAAATACTGACCTGATTTAAACCTTTTTTTAATCCCTATTCTCATTCCATGACCTCTCATAGTTGCTATAAATGCAACCGAATCCCATTTCCACGTGTCCATTTGCTGGTCTGGTGCTTTATAAGTAGCTGTTGACAAGTGTGAAGGCGTATATTTTGGTGGAGAACGATGTCTGTTGTTGGACTGAATCCCATATTTACTGTTTGGATAAATGTAGAGGCACAGGAAGAGCTCAGTCCTCTGCACAGCTGTACACATGTCCACTCTGTATCCAGGGTTCCTAGGATGGATGCAGCAGTTCTTTTGAATAGTTTATCTGTTAGTGTTTTTCGTTTGGCTATTATTTCAGGCACTGTGGTCATGTTGAATAGGATCAAAATGACTGCAGATGATTGATCTAAAAATCACCTTTTGTCATAAGTGACAAATCTTTTATTTTAAGTAACTCAGTCAAAATCTGCTCATAATACATCGTGGTTTTGGTCCTGCCGAACACAACTTTTTTGTCCCCACATTCTCCATTGTATTTCTCTGGGGTACTTATTTTGGTCCCTATGACGTTTCCCGCTGTCATAGTTATGAATAAAGCCTTTGGCATCAATGCTGAGACCATGATGCTTTGCCAATTTTTCATAACTAGAATATTTGATCAGTTCTAACTCAACCACACAGAAACCAAAGCACATTTTTGTTTTTTCCTGTGCTCTTCCGTGCTGAGTTGTATGGAACCATGATCTGCCTCATATATGCCTGCAGAACCACCGGGCACTCCAGTCCTCCCATACAGTGCCTTTTAATAGGCTCACCACACAGTCACTGGGTGCTGAAATGATCTGAGTGCCTTTTCACCCCTCTCATTGGAGACTTTACTGTCATCTGATTGGTCAGACCGTCACATTCACACATACACACAGCGCCTGAGAAGCAGTTTTGAGTAGCAGAAAATGCTTCTCAGATCTTCCCTATTTTCTTCTAAGCCTCTGGACCCTTGGTCCTGCTGTGGCTCAGAGAGGTGGTATGTACGCCCTTCAAAACCACGTTTCAACCCTTCGATCTCTGCGGGCTGATTTAGCTGTTTTCTAATCTGTTGCCAGATGGTGAGTGTGTGTGTGTGTGTGTGTGTGTGTGTGTGTGTGTGTGTGTGTGTGTGTGTGTGTGTGTGTGTGTGTGTGTGTGTGTGTGTGTGTGTGTGTGTGTGTGTGTGTGTGTGTGTGTGTGTGTGTGTGTGTGTGTGTGTGTGTGTGTGTGTGTGTGTGTGAGTGTGTGTGAGAGCGTTCTCTTAAATCGTTGGTCAGAGTCAGGGCTGCTCTGTTGTTTAATACCATGTCATCATTTTTGTTTCCAGCTGTATGGGTCTCTGAGCATTCTGTACTGTACATGCTCTGCCTTAGAACTCTATGAACAGAGACTTGTTCAAACAGGTTACATCTTATTTATTTATTTATTAAATCACCAACAACTACCCATTAAACAGTCTTCATAGCGGTCTCCATGGCAACCCTTATTTTCTATCAATATTTGTATCTTTCTCACGGGACAAACTGCCGTTTCAACATCAGGCACTCACCAGAAACCTGAATAATTGAATACATGGATTGCCGGTTGGATGAGAGGGGCTGTGGTCCCCAGCAGGGTTCTATAGGTCATTCTGTCTGATGTTTTCACAATAAAACACCTCAAACTCCTGATGCCCTGGCCTCCTGTTTGTTTTGACTGTATGCCTCTACACAAAACCTACCATAGTGAAATGCTTCTCACCATTTTATGCTGGGGATCTGTAGAAGCCCTTATAAAAAGGCTATGGAAAATAAATGTGAATTGACTAATCTAGTCCCATGTTTGACAACGCCTTCTCATTCCTTCGGCCTGCCTCCTGGTTTCATGATAACAGTGTGGTTGGGATGGAAATCATGTCCTTCACCCATTTCGAGTATGGCGTTACAACACATGCACACTGTACAGTCTTGTGAGTCACCATGCTAACTCCCATGTTACTGTCATGTTTCTAGAACGTTTCCGGTAGAAGTCTGTAGCTGCATTCGACCAGACGATGCACTCCCGGCATATCAAAATACTGTTCATTAAGCATGGCTCTGTTCCAAACCACCCATATGCGGTTCACCAACACGTTTTGTCTTAGTTCCCTAAGGCAAACATATCTAGCTTGGCTTCTGTCATCCTTCAATGACTTAGTCACTATGGGGTCCCTGACTTGCCAATAAAGAACCCCATTTCAGCTTGTCATCTTCCACCTGTATATAATTGAATGACAAATTCCATCCGTCCATCTTCTTCCGCTTATCCGGGGCTGGGTCGCGTGGGCAGCAGTCTAAGCAGGGATGCCCAGACTTCCCTCTCCCTAGACACTTCCTCTAGCTCTTCCGGGGGGACACCGAGGTTTTCCCAGGCCAGCCGGGAGACAGTCCCTCCAGCGTGTCCTAGGTCTTCCCTGGGGTCTCCACCCGGTGGGACGGGCCCGGAACACCTTCCCGGGAAGGCGTCCAAGAGGCATCCGGAACAGATGCCCAAGCCGCCTCAGCTGACCCCTCTCAATGTGGAGGAGCAGCGGCTCTACTCTGAGCTCCTCCCGGGTGACCGAGCTTCTCACCCTATCTCTAAGGGATCGCCCAGCCACCCTGCGGAGAAAGCTAATTTCGGCCGCCTGTATCCGGGATCTTGTCCTTTCGGTCATAACCCAAAGCTCATGACCATAGGTGAGAGTAGGAACGTAGATTGACCGGTAAATCGAGAGCTTCGCCTTGCGGCTCAGCTCTTTCTTCACCACGACAGACCGATACATCGACTGCATTACTGCAGAAGCTGCACCGATCCGTCTGTCAATCTCCCGTTCCATCCTTCCCTCACTCGTGAACAAGACCCCTAGATACTTAAACTCCTCCACTTGAGGCAGGAACTGTCCACCAAATTAATAACAAATTAAAATGTAAATTAACTTCCAGTAACTGTCAAAACATTTTCCAGGTATTTAAAAAGTCTCTAAAATGGCACAGATATCTTACATTTTGTGCGCAACTGCGCAAGGCCAAAAATAACATGAGGCTTTCTGAGATTCCAGTCTGGAGCAAGCTACACTGATCCCAAGGTCGTGGGGGCAAATGTATTTTCAGGTACATTCTGCAACGTCAACTAGGAAGTGCACTTACTGTGAAGGACTCTGGCCCTGGTACAGGGGGTCATGCTCCAGTAACATTTCTGCACATGCTGGTCTCTGGAGTTTGTACTGCATTGGTAGGGTCAATGTTTAGGCTAGCCACTAGGGGCAGTGGTGAGGATGGTAAGAAATAAATAGTATATTGGCTTAGTAGGGTGTAGTGGACGGGGTTGGTGGCTGGGCGTTAACAGCAACGACCTTCATGCCAAAGGTTTCGAGTTCAAATCCATCCCTCAAACTAATTATAGTTTCTTTCTATAAAAAAAAATAATAATAATTAAAAGAAGAACAGGTAGGATTTGAACCAGCAATCCATGTACTCCCACCTCAGCCACTTAGACCATTCAACTAACAGTATCCTTCATTGTGAAGGTTTCGATTTCATATCCATCCCTCAAACTAATTATAGTTTCTTTCTATAAAAAAAAATAATAATAATTAAAAGAAGAACAGGTAGGATTTGAACCAGCAATAGACCATTCAACTAACAGTATCCTTCATTGTGAAGGTTTCGATTTCATATCCATCCCTCAAACTAATTATAGTTTCTTTCTATAAAAAAAGTATAATAATTGAAAGAAGAGCAAGTAGGATTTGAACCAGCAATTGATGTACTCCAAACACAACATCTTAGACCATTCAACCAACAAACCACAATATTATCCTTAATTTGTAACATTTTATACGACACTGTGATCAGCACATTTGCTGGCTAGCCACTAGGGGCAGTAGTGAGGATAATAAGAAATCAATAACATTGATGGGTTTAGTGGATAGGGATGGGCATAAACAGCAATGACTTTTGTGCCAAAGGCTGCAAGTTCAAATCCATCCTTCACCTAACTACCGTGTTTAAAAAAAATATATCTGAAAGAAGGGTAGGTGGAATTTGAACTATAACACCCCAGCAGTCCATGTGCACCAGAGTTTTCTAACTCTAATTCAGCACACCTGATTCTAATAATTTGCTGGACGACAAAAATCAGGTTAGTCACAAACAGGGTTGAAGAGACAACACAGGTCAATAGATCAGGGCGGGGCAGCCCTGACCTAGACCATTCAACCACCTGTAAGTCACAAGTCCCCTTAATTCATAAATTGGTCAGGGATGGGGGTAAATGCAAGTGACTCGCACTGTGGGTGGTGACTCAATTTCAAATTAGGCCTTCGTTTTCTATTCTTAACTGAAGTACTTTAAAATATATAACTTTGTGGACAAAAATAAAAAAAATTGCTGAAAGAACAGTCGCTGGAACTTCATCCCATGCCACGTCAGCCCATGTTCTCCAGCCAACAGCCGAAATCACGGCGCCTCTGGATGCCACAACCCTACATCTGTAACATGATTTTACAACCACGTATAATCAGCTGTGATTCATCATAGTAGCATGTGTAATGTATGAGAAATGTGATTGAGTAGTGCAATTTAATGGACGCTAATGTAACATGTCATGCTAATTTGTCTGTGATATAGACACACTATGCTACATTTACCACAGCTCAATCAACAGAAGGACCAAAAGAAAAAGTGATTAGGATTGAATCCACCGGAATACATTAAAGCTGGATTCAAGTATACATTGAAGGGATCAAACAAGTCACACTTGCCAATACAAACTAATAATGCACAAGCATGATGTGTGTAAAACCTCTACTATCATAGATTAATGGACAATTTGCTGTGTCACTGAGGTGTCTGCTGTTTATTGACCCCTGTAGTTCATACAAGGGACTTTCTCATGTCTACAGCTGGGTTTGAATGTGCTCCCAGTACAGCCTTTCTGAACAGAGGTTTTGATCTCATTACACAGAACTCGTGCTCAGCTCTGCGGGTCCTTTTCAAGTGGGCACTTGAAGAAAACGGCCATGGTCATGGAATACACCCAAAATAAATCTCTCTCTCAACACCATTAAGATTCTCCAACAAAAAACTGTGACCTACCACCTTCACAGACAACAAACAAATATACCCTGAGAACATATTACCCAACCAGATAATTTTCTAAATCACAGGAGGGTTGAAACTCCCCTTCTGAAACATCCAGTCTTTCCCCACAGAGTGGTAGCTCTCCACAGCTGCCTGCAGTAACTGACCTTGTGTTTAATTTGTCAAAAACACATCCAGCTTATTTCCACGGCCCTTCCTTTGCATTGGTTAGGCACCCTGTCATTAGAGGACGGCTGCCCACACATCATGCGCACGTGTGTGTGTTTGTGTGTGTTGTGGTACATTACTAGCAGGAACCAGAATTACTCAAAAGGCCTCATAAATATAGTATGGCCCTTTGACTTATTAGGGCACTGGATTTACAGTACTTATTTATAGAAGCACTTTTGAGGAATTCTTGTCCTTGCTTTTAGGAAGGCTATTTTCCGCCCAGGGGATCAAGGTACAATGAAGGTTAGGATTACGTTTTGGTTTAGGGATTTTTGCGGTTAACTTTAGGGGTTAGGAGTCCGAGATACATTTGACGTTTAGGCATGTTGGAGGTTAAGATAAGGGGAAACAAGATTTTCAATGTAAATCCACCCCTTCAAGGTGTGTCGGTCTGTGTGTGTGTGTTTTAACTCAAAGCTACACCATCCCTGTGAAATGTGTTACTGTGGTTTTGGGATTTACTTTGATCGGACTGGGCTTAATTTATGCTTAAGGCAAATCCAACACCGGGCATACTGTAGTGTTGTATACGTTGTCTATGGTGTGTGCTCTGATCTGGCGCGTCAGTGTTTCACGGCCACTGGCTGTCCCTCAGGATCCCATGAATGCAGATGTGTGATTCTCACCTCAGATAATGTTCCTCACACACTCTGTCCCTTGACTTTATCTCACTCCCACTCATGGGAGATTGATTAGGGTCTAAATAAAGAAGAATTTCACTTTCTCAGTGGGACCCTACTCACACTTTCACTCAATTTCTCTGACACCCTCCAGAGATCATCACTGGTGGGCAGATTCTGTTTCAGAGATTACCTCAGAGATACAGTAAAGATAACAGCTACAGTAAGATGTAAGGGCAAGAGTTAGTTTTAGCCCGTCCAACTGCCATAAAGGTAAATGCAGACATGGAGGAAGTTCTTTTTGGGGGTACTGTAGACCTTCAAACTTGTTGGATATCCTAAGTAGCAAGGTAACCACAATTGTAAAACCTGTGCCCCTCCCTACCAACCACTCGTCCGTTGATCAGTCACCAAAGAATCTCACATCTCGGTGATAGCGACCTCTCTCTGTTTACTCCTTCATTCCTCTCCCCCTTCTTTACCATTATTTCCCTTCCTTTGCGGTCCATCCCTGACTCTCTTTCCTCCAGTCACAGTAGTAAAATACATGGTAACGTAGATTATAACTTCTGAATTTCCCATGCGGTTTAATCAGATTTTTGGCCAATAGTTCATGTTCATTTTTTGAAACTAAGATTAATTTGTTTCTGAGCCTCCTTTGGCCTATTTTGGAATTTATTTTTAGAACAGGGATCAGATAGGACAGTCTAAATCTCACCCCCTAACCCAACTGAACAGTCATTGTCTATCGTAATCAAAACACAACGCCTCTCAGCCAGCTAAGCAAAAATACATTTAATTTCAGAATATTATTTAAAGCTAGTAAACAATATAAAACATTTGGATAATCATATTTGCGACTCCATTGGGCCTTTAATGACCCTCATGTACTACAACCCAGACAGTCATTCTCTGTTACAATATATAAAACACTGGGCCCATTGAGCCACTCTAGCTGTGACTACCGTGACATCACTGACATTTTTTTCATTTAATAATCTGTTTCCTATTAGCTCCCAATGTGAATCAGCTATTGTTCTCCCTGAGGGGAGCAGACACCTCAGTGCTTGGGTATGGAGCACTTTTTTCTGGGCTACCTCCCGATGCCTCAGTGCCTCTCTGTCTGGAGCGCGTTAACATGCTGTTAACAGGCCAGGGGCCAAATAGAGCCCCTGGGGGTACTGGTTGGGCTAAAGAGCACCCCTGGATTAGGTTTCACATACATGCATGCATGCACCACCCCCCCCCCCCCCCCCGAAGCAGTCGGTGCTCCTTTTACTGAGCCACAAGTCAACTCAAACCATTCCTGACTGACCCCGGATTGCCTCCTTGGTAACACCAGGGCGCCTAGTCATGAACAGCCAAACAGAAGCCCGATACTGTACCCCCACTTAAAATCCCAGGGTTACATACACCAGCTGCACATGGGCATTCACACACTGGACAAGACCAGAAGCGTGTAACAGAGACATTACAGTACAGTTCCTCCATTTAGCCAGACAGAGACATTACAGTACAGTTCCTCCCTGTAGCCAGACAGAGTCATGGGCCATCACTGGAGACATGCCATTTCATAAAACCAGAGTGGTGTAATTGCAGTAAATCATGCTTAGCATCTTAACTGTAATATAGTAGGAGTTCACACTCTAAACAATCTGAGACTACCTTTTTGCAACATGTCAATTTTTCCTAATTTATTATTCATTATGAATAACAACTAGCAAATGCTGCACAGTTCTGGAAAACTCAGTAACTCGTTTCTGATAAACTGTTATAAACCTGAGGTGTACTTAGAAACATCCAGTCAGCACTGCAAAGTATTCAAATGTGTAAACACTTCAAAGGGAGATAGTGACTCCGTGTCTGATGTAGAGAAAGTATTCTTGCTTCAGTGCTATGAAATTATTTTGTATTTTCCATGTTAAAAGCTAAGAAAGCCCATAGCAACCACCATATCTTGCTAGACTTGGCCGTACTACATGGGGCTTGGTTGCTATGAGCCAGATACATTTATTTTAATACTCCAACAATCACCCCTCTTTTCACAAAGAACTGTTATAGCAATGGCATCCAAAATAATAGCCAATCATGACCATGACTGGTGTAAAGACACACCAGTGAGGAATAAGACCATATACTTTGTATCTCTCATTTGTTCCTTCATTTTGGCAGTTACTTGAATGGTAAGCAGCATTCATTATTTCAGAAGCCATTTAATGCTTTTTACTGAAAGAGGATAGATTTTTTTAAAACAGTAGGCGGAATGTAACATCACTATATACGCACTGGAGGCAGCGGCTTAGACCACTAGATCAACCTGAGACACGCAGATAAATGATTTGAATGTCTTTCACTTTCTTCCCTCATGCATTAAGTAATTTCAGAATGAGTATTTAATGAGGAAAGTCTAACAGAAACCACCACACAAGTATAGATGAAAGATATCCTGATCCTTAACTCGGTCCTGTGGTAAGCAGGTGGACAGCCAAGAGTAACTCTGTTCCGTGGGTTACTTGTTTCTCGGTAGGCCCTGCTGGTCATTAATTTGCTGGTAATGACACTTCAGAGACAACAAGAAATCTGTGCAATAACGGGGAACACACACAACCGCACATTAATAAGTCAACCTCTGAGCATCCTGAGAAAGAAAATAACTAGAAAAATAAAGGAATATGATGGTATCAGAAACAGAGTGTAGAGATTTAAAGCGCACACAATCAGAGCTCAAAAACAGAGAGAAAAGCTCAGCGAGAAGCCATGACAAAAGGAAACAAGGGGTAGCGCGCGCACGTGTGTGTGTGTGAGTGTGTGTAGGCATGTTCACAGAATGCGAAGGTCATGAAATGTGACATAAACACCAATGTAACCATGGAGACTAAGAAAGAGCTAGTGATTGTCTAGTGATCTCCTGGCAATCAGGAAGAACACTACATCTTATACCATTGTGACGCTGACTTGTAGAAATGTGTCCTGTTCCGTACCTTCCCTCTGCGTATCACAGGAGGCTGGTAGGCTAATAATAAAGAATGGAATGGAGCAAATGGAGGGGAGAGAAATGCATAAACCATCCTGATCTAGTCATTAACATGAACCTGTCCTCCCCAGTTAGGATCCCACCAGCCACCGTGGACTACAGACATTGGCCTAAGCTTCTTTAGACGAAAGCTTCAGCAGACACAATCCAATCAACCGCTCTCTTATGCTCCGGCAAAACTATAAATCAGACATTGTTAGGCAGCTTAGAAACATTTACGAAATGTTGGACATTATTTATTTATGAAAAGGTTTATATATGTCAAAAGTTGGCAAACAGGACATTCATTGTTTAGCTTTTTTTTTCTTTTTTTTGGAACTGATCATTAGATTTTAGAAAAACACAATAAATCAACAAAAGAAAAAAGGAATATGGCATCAGACAGAGAAACAGCCTTTTAACCAGTGAATCTCTGGAGGCACATTTCAATGGAATATAAACGTCCGAGTCAACATGGTGAACATAAATACATGGAAACAGAGTGGGCCTGGCGTGTAAACGTCTATGGTGACAACCACATGATCGTACAAGACCTGACTGGAACGTCGCCGTTGTTCTCTACTCTGTGTTTGTGACCGGACCTCATCAGAGAAAGGAGGAGGGAAAACATAGACAGGTTGATAGACAGAGCAAACAGGAGACCACACAAGCTAGCAGGGGTGAGAGTGAAACAAAGCGAAGAGAGAAAGACAGAGCGAGCAAGAAACCGAGTGAGAGAGAGAAGGAGGGAGAGAGAGCAAGAGTAAGAAAGAAAAGAGAAAGAAGAGAAAGAAAGAGTCCGGGAAAGACAAGGAAAAAAGTCACGAGGGACACAAATACCAAGTATCCCGTACATTCCTTAGTCCCTTTGAGTACCATTAATCAGCGTCACCATCACCCTGTCCTTGCGACTAGTCCTCTGGTGATTATGCATAACGAAGACATACGAACAGTCCCATCAGGAAAAAAAACTACAGACGTTCAATGTATGGCTGAGCCTTATTAAAACGACATGCCTCTGCAGTGGCCTGGGCTCAGGGTGTATGTAGTTTGGAGCAGGCAGATCCAGGCGTTTGCTCCAGACCAGCTCTAAAAGGCCTGAATCAGCTACTAGGACTGTCACTGGCTGCAGGGCTGGAACAAAACGTTCTGCAGGCCCAGCGTTGACGCTCTGTCGTATCATAACCCTGTCAGTCTATGAATCCCTCCTGTCAAGAGAAATACTGCAGCCCCGCTACCGCTACCAACTACAGGCTTGCAGGAAGTCCTGCAGTGTCCGCTGAATTGAAGTGCCTTTGTGCAAACAAATAAGGGTCAAATCTCTTTATAAAATGCACTGTAAGAAGCATCATTTGGCTAGATTACAGTGCTATTGTTTGAATGTAAAAATGAACTAGATGCAGAAAATTTTATTCCAGAAAATATATATATATATTTTTTTTCCCCAACTCAAAATGTGCTCCTGGTTGGTTAATAAATAGCTAAGCAAGGCCAACTGACTTCACCGCAACCACCCTGCAAAGCAGAAAGGGGGAGGGTGTAGAGTGGGGTAGAGTGGGGTAGAGGCATGGGCGTAACCCCTCCTCCCTTCCGTCCCAGGTCCTCTCAGTCGCCCACATCGCTGTCCTGGTCACCGATGTACCACAGGAACTGGAAGCTGAGAGCCAGGAGGGCAGTGCCCAAGAGGTCGCCCAGGGCCGTCAGGTAGGGGATGGAGAAACTGTCCGGGTCTTTCCCACTGCCCCACATTGAGTACACCATCCAGTCAGCTATACACAACAACAGGAACACCTGAAAGACATGGAGGAATGACAAAGATGTCCCTCTTGAAAATACAGTGGTGTAAATGTCTTAGCTAGACTTAAAACACAGCAGCAGACATCAATGAATGCCATTCCTTACAGAAAGAAACCCCATCCATGACTATGGAATACGTCGCACGCGCTGCCAATATAAAAACCCTGAGAGACACAATCCTCACGATTCACACAGCCAGGCAACACCCAACTGACAAGCTGAAGCAAATGGGGAGAGCGAGAGAGAGAACAGAAAGTGAGCAGAAGGGAAAGGAGGAGAGAGAAGAAACAGTGAGAATAGAAAGCAAGAGATGAAAAAGAGAAAGGGTTAGAAGAGAAAGAGATCAGATGTTTGCCGGAGAAAATAAACTGGGTTCCAGTGACAGGTGTTGTTCACGCTTCACTGTCCAAAAAACAAAGAGCTTGCATCTCTGCCAACTACGATTAGGACAACCAAAGACAGAGACACAGTATGACAGCTTTAATAGGATACCATAAAGCATCCACTGATAGCAATGTGCAATATTTGACACAATCTGATGCAAATGCATTTTTGGGAAATGGACAGGTTGCAACAACAGATACGATATCACATAGATTGCACTAGGTTATATAGATATATTGCATAGATAAGATAGATTGCATAGGAGTCTCTGAAATTCCTTGCTTAGAGGCGACTCCGCGCAACACGACAAAGTCCATTTGCCTCGTCATACGCAGTAGATAATGGGGAGGGTGGGATGCAGACCAAAACTTCACTCCTTGTGACAGAGCAGTGAGTCAAACTCTTCTCCCAGTCCCCATCTCACAGCCCTTCTCTCCTTATCTCAGTCCATCAAGTCCAATCCCCGGTTCCAACTCCATCCTTTTACCACAAGTGACTGGTGACCAAGTACCACTCTGACACACCCATGCAAACACCAATCAACACTAACATGAACTAACACTAACAGTCAGCACTGTCCAAGAAATTCTGTCAAAACAAGTTTAAGGAGAACATCAACACATCCAATCAGGCTCTCCTTCCATCCCCAGTGTGTTAACAAGAACTGTCAAATCAATGCAGAGATGAGGGAGAATCTCCATGATTGAACCCAGACACTGTTTGATGTCCTGATGGCTGTGGGATTCTTAACCAACCCTTTGTTTCTGCCTGTATAATTAAAGGGATTTACACAGGAAACAAGAGTGCTTTGAATGTTTGGCAAAAGCCTGAGTGCTTTGAATTAGCCCATTTTCAGATCCTTCCGGTTCATTTTGTTTCCATGTTTGTCTATCATCTGTGGGCTGATCACTCTGCCTCGCCGCTCCACCTTTCAGTTCCTCTCCGCTGATACGGAGAGGAAGAGTTGTTCAGATCAAATGGCGCTTCACACCATGTGAGCAACAGTGAAAACCTTTCCCATGTCATTCCAGCCACCAATCATCAACACTATACTGAATGATCAATAATATCTGGCCTGATTGACAGAGATTACCAGGGGGGCAGAGTTTAACCATAATCATTGAGGGCAGGGCTAATCAATCAATTCTCTTTGAAAGTGCAGATGTGAGAACCTAGCCTCAACATCGTAAAATAAGACCAGACCCTCCACATAATCCCCAAACACCCCCCCCCCCCCCCCCTTCTGGGACTTCCCTGTCAGGGTGAGAGGAGGGGAAGGTAAAATCCTGGTACACAATCCTGTACTGATTGAGTGAGGATTGAATATGACATCTCCCTGCTGGAGAACGGACCCTGTGGCCACTCCTAACTCCTCTTCCTCCAGAAGAGACAGCTCACGTAGATCACACATCTCAGACCAGTCCTTGGTGGGTGGGGGATTGTCCTAGGATGGGAAACTCTGGAGGTGGTGAAATTGGTCCTTAGTGTGTGAGAGCTGCTCCAACACAGATTTCCTGCTCCAGGTCTTTAATGAGCTCTTCAGCCCACTGTTCTGCTTTTGCTCCTTCTCAGAGACTGCAATTAGCTTAGCCTGGCTTATAGAGCATCAAAACACTGAAGCCCTGCTCTCTGTCAACCATCTCCATATCTCTCTTACTGAGCTCTACCATGTATTTGACCTAAACATTCTGCAGTCAATTCAGGACCATTGCTGTATTTCTGTCACAGTCCTGCTCAGTCAACACATCATCTATTGCTAGTGGGTTAGCTCCTTGGGTTTTGTGGTCTATCCCTCCTCAACCACATGGAGAACTTCTTGAGAACTTCTTTCATGATGGACAGCGGCACAGGGTCACTGGTATTCCTGTATCCACTGATAGAGGCCATGCTGATGTAGTGTCCACATGCAGTAGAGGCAGGCTCAGTGAAAACATTCAGACAGACAACACAGGAGCTGCTCTTCAGACACAACAGTACTGTAGGTGGCCTCATCTAGACAGGGGAAGGGAAAAGTGAAACCGTAAAGCATGACCTTGGAAACTGCTGACTGACCACTGTGTAATAAATAGATGACTCGATAGAATCTAGCCTTTTTGTAATCAGCTAGATTGGACTGCCATGACAACTTGAACCGGAAGGAACAGAGAACTGACTGCTTGTAGAAAAACCAACTATCCTGAAAACTGAAGCATAGTGAAGATTCCCAGCATGAACATTGTCTGGTGACCTTCTAGCGTCTCCTGGCAGCGTTTTGTGAAAATGACGGACACCCTAGATAAATGAGCATAAAATGCGGTATAAAATAGTTTCTAACAATAATCTACGCTAAATACAATAATATTGAATGCTAGTAAAAAAGGTATCAAAAATGTACCACTTTTTTTATGCCTTTCAATCCCTCAACTTGCAAGATGTGTGTTGTCACAAGCGCAAATAAATGTAGATCAGATGTTCAATGCAGTTGGTCAGTCCAAATTGCTCCTCAGAAACATACAAATCCACATCATTGCTTGGAGGAGGAAATACAAGAGATTCATCAAAGATAAATAACCAAAAACACACCAGGTTTTTGTTTAGTCTGTAATTCAAAATCACCAGGCCGGGCCTGTGGCACAGTCTAAAAATGGTAATGGCTGTCATTACGGGTTCCCTCTATCTTTGGGAGATTTTTACCGTAATCCCGAAATTCCTTCCCTTCAAATAATTTTAGGGAAAGGAATAAAGGTTCCTCCACTCTGACTGCAATTCACTTTGGACCCTTCTAGAAATACCAGCAGAAGAGAACCCCATACTTACTGATAAATACACAAGATCACCTGTGTACGCTCATGGATTTAATCCTTTTTAAATAAATGTGTCACTTTATTTAGAAATACATGTGTCTAGTTCTAGTTGATACTGGAAATCACTTAACAGTGGGCACCAGATCTTTCAGTACCAAAAACCTTAATCCAGTTAGCAGTGGTCAACTTGAATGAATTACCTGTTTCTTCCGCTGACAAAAGTTACTGCATGATGTAGTAACTGACCAACAATTCAAGACGTCTTTGTGCAATTTAATATTGAATACTACATAGAAGTATAAAGTTGTACTGACTTGAGTGTGAAAGCAGTTACTTAACTGCACTCTGAGGACGGGGGGGGGGGGGGGGGGGCAATACGACTGTCCAAGGAAATATCAACAGCACACACCTTTACCAAATAGCACACATTCCAGCCATGGCAGGCAGTGAAATAGCTATCACAGTAAAAGCATCGATTCACATTTCCAGCCTTCGCTTCGATAATTGTTCCTAATTGCTATCAAAACAGTGAAAGAAAACACACAAGACAGACTTCTGCAGGGCTAGCCCAAAGCCACAGGGAAAGGAATGCTTAGCTTCTCAACTGGTGGGTAGAGATTTTATATGTGTCTATAAAAAAACACTCCAGTCTGAATTTACACAGCTAACACCAGGCAGAAAGTGTGTAGTAAAGATTTTAAATACTTTTTTACATCTTGGTTGTTGTTTTTTTTAAACGCATTACGACGCAGCACTTTAAGCAGATGTTGTGGACATAAAACGTTCCCTAACATGGACTATATCAGTGTAGGATGAAAAGAGTGTGTTGGGAAAGTGAGCAGCGTGTGGCGACAGCCGCATCTAGAAGGTTTTATGTGACGTTAATCAAGGGTTAGGGGCACTGTTGGAAAATGAGCCTCAGAAGAGTGAAACACACCTGGTGAGGATACCCTCTGGATGAGAAGCCCCCATTCGCTCATGCTGTGACAGGCTTCCGAGAGGTATGTAGTCTGAGTAAACTGGAATGTAATTAAACGAATGGTATTTTTTAAATTACACCGTCATGCTTGAACCTCCTCGGTTTCCCACGAAGCAATTAGTATTCCTATATATTTCATAGTACATGCTAGGCATCACACACCACAGGAATAAGAGAACGGCCGGGATGCCGAGACGGACCGAAGACAGGGTGACACCAAATCAGCTAGCCATGTGACGCGGAGCTCTGATGAAGGCCACAGTTGGAAGATGCAGAGTTCCCCACTGACCTGTAAGAGGGCTGCAGCCAGGTAGACGGTCATGAAGATCGGCGTCAGGGTGGTATGGCCACTCTTCATTAGGTGGATGGTGTAAAGAAAGATCAGGTGACCTGGGAGCACCAACAGGAGGAGAACCTGAGCCGAACGGTGATTGGCTCCTGACGAGACGAGAGAATAGTTAAAGAGTTTAAACTTTGTAACAGTGCCTCACAAGAGGAAAGATGTGAAGAGGGTTCATAACCTGTGTATCTTAGCCTAAATACTGACCGGGGATGACTTCCAGTGTTTGCGCAAATGAAGAACAGTGGATTGTCAGGGTTTGTCCACATCATAACATGGACAACTACTTCCTTTACACATTTCTGTGTTTTGGTCAGAGGTCTAGGAATTGACTTATTGTCACTATTTCAGAGAGTGATTAGACCAGGTGGATTACAGGGAATGGTGAAAGGCCTGAAGACCCAGCTCTTACTGCTGAAATAAAACTATTTCTCCACTGCTGGCTCCGGCCACTACTTCTCAACCAATCAGGAGTCCCCATTAGCTTACGTTCTTCCAAATTGGAAACAGCTAGACCAGATGTGTCAAACTGGTTCCATGGAGGGCTGAGTCTCTGCAGGTTTTCACTCTCACCTTGTACTTGATTAATTAGGTCATTAATTGGTTAGTTTCTACCCCCACCTGGCTGTTTAGGTCTGAACTGGGAACCAGTTTAAAGGAAAAACCAAAAACCTGCAGACACTCAGCCCTCCATTGAACCAGTTTGACACCCGAGCTAGACTTCTGTTTTAGTAGTTAAATCCTAAGAAGTGAGTGATAAAAAAACAAAAAAACACAGAACATCAGTCATGTAGCTCAATATTATTTTTAAGCAAACATAATCCAGATCAAGAAGTTCAAACAACATCGCCACAGTCACAAAGAAGTCTGCACACAAACAGATCTAGGGTCTGGTTGCGAGGACACAGATTACGCCTAATCTCTAATCTAGGACTAAAAACGGAGCCCTCCGGGTTCTGAATGTGGCCCTGTGTGTATCGGCCGTGGATTAACCTTCAGGGTTTAGTGACTTCATCTGGACGTAGAACGGACATTCTCATCCAGTGCTGGTTGTGTGTTACCTGTTCCACAGAAGGTGCGGCAGGGGTGGTAGCAGCCCTTGGCCTCCTCAGGCACTTCCCCAGGAGCACTGTGGAAGTGCAGGTGGGTGGAGATGCGGCTGGACTGGATGGCTACTAGGTTTCCCCCGATCCCTGGAGAACAGACAGAGACAGGCTTATGGTTGGAGTCAGTGGGTCAGGGGCGGACTGGATTCATGAGAGGGTTAAAAAGCAACGTAAGGACTAATACAAGTAATTTAAGTACTTCCCTGAAAATGTGATGCCTTCCTACTAATGACTGGAAGCAGACAGACCATATTTTCTATAAGCTATATCCTCCTTGACATCTACTGTACATTGATGTGGGAACTTATTACTCGACACACTGTTCTCAGGTCTTCAACTAAAACCTAACATTAGAACATGTGAACCTGAGTAAGCAAATAACACTGCATTTATCTGCATTTCACTTAATAAATAAACAAGCAGTTACCATGGCATCACTTAACAGGGACACACTGGAATGAAGATACTAGCAGTAGATATTCATTGGCATACTGTGCAGTCCAACATAACATTCTCATAAGAAAACCAAAACGTACTACAATTCTGTTCACGAGTTATGCAACTCCCCAAAAACTTTTCCAGCTGAACATTAACAATCTGAGCACAAAGTAGTCCTGGGACATTCAGTAATATGGTCTGGGAATGCCCAAAGCATTTTTCCTTTTCGCCGTCTGTGGCTTCATAACTGTCAAGCATTTGGTTGAAAACTAGTCCATAAATGAATCTAAAATAAAGGCAAAGAAGGTTTTGGCTTTCCATCCTAAAAGCAGCCAAGAGAATGGTTGTCTTACGGTGCAAAGCCCCGCCTCCTCTTCAGTTTCCATGGTGTAAAATTATAATAAATGAAACTACAGGATAATACCAAAATAGTCATTTAAATTAACTGACATGAATAAGCAGGTCCTGTGGGTGCCAAGAGGAAGGGGTGGGAGCATACATGTGTATTTATCATCTCTGCTGGTCTGTTTTTTTCTGTCCTGTATGATGCAATTTATAGTCATCAAATCAGTCATCAAATCAGACCCATGTCACACAAAAAGTTCACTCAAGTTTTCTAATAGAACCTTGGAAGAGTGTGCTATGTCCATTCTATATTATAACTTTTTGGACAGCAACTGGTGCTTTTTTAATATCAAGTTTGGATCAAAGCAAAAATGCAGAAAGAGAAAATCTAAAGAGAGGGAAAATAGCCTACTTTTCACAGACCGGTTCCCCCTTATGCGGGAATGTACTGTCCTTTCCACATTATTTCATTCAGATCCATAAGGACAGACGAAAGGATGTGAGTTTTGGTTTGGAATGCAGCCATGCCCAGCTATATGCATTTTTCAATACGTCATGGCCTGGCCTCGCCAGCTAAAGATAGCATGATACAGTAGTGATGAATCACCGCATTGTCCAAACGCCCTATTTAATACCGTTCAGCTTCTCCATGGAGATTATAATTTGTAGCAAGCACAGGATCATTTCTCATGAGGAACAACAGCACAAGGCCATTTCATATTCTCAACAGAGACAAACACAATTTCCAACCTGGTGACTCAGAGTAGACCAGATATATGAAATGTACTCAAGTAGAAACCGTCAGAGTTTCCAGGTGGGCAGCCCAAACAACAACTATAAACCAAAAGTACTAGTTACTGGAACAGACAACACTGACAGAAAGGGAAAAGATGGGTACTGAACAGGGATGTCTGGGTAGGAAGAAAGAGTTTGTGCAATCAAATAAGGAACTGTAGCCAAGAGGTTATCCAGACCAGGCAGGCCTAAATCAGGGCAGCCAATTAGTGGTCACCCGATTAAATCTTAGCATTCTCCACGTCTCTTTACTGACATTCAGCTTGTTAAATGCAGAAGTAGATGAAGTCTGAGAAACCTTCCCACACCTTACCCATCTACCGCCCCCACCCCATTCAGTTCTCAGCTCTTTCCACCCTCTCTCAGCGTCCCTCCTCTCTCCTCTTCTTGTAGTCTATTCTGTCTGTAATTTTAAAGTGAGGATCAGGGCATGTTCTGAAGAAAAGCCTCAGTCTTGTCATCTCCTTCCAGTTGGGAAGTTTCCACCTCTGTGTGTTGTTAATCACTGAGTTGCTGGTGAAACCTCCATTTTCCAACCCTAGAGTTATTTGTATGTGTGGTCCCCTTACACATGCACACATACTGTCAGATTGGATGGGGTGTATAGGTGAACTGAAATCTGTAGATCTCCACAGATGTTCAACAGGGTTCAAGTCTGGGTACTGACTGGGCCACTCAAGAACATATCAAAATAGTCCAGAAACCACACCGGCATTGTCTTGGCTGTGTGCTTCAGGTTATCGTCATACTTAAAGATGAATCTGCACCCCACTCTGAGGTCCTGTGCTCTCTGGATCAGGTTTTCTTCAAGGACCTCCCTGTAATTGTTTGATATTGGTCTCATTAGACAGAGGATCTTCCTCCTCGTGCTATCAAAGTCCTGTTAAGTGTAGTTCGACAAACTCCAGATGGCATGTCATATACGTTTTACTCACTACCAAAAAGGTCTGACTGATACAGCCGTCCTACTGAATTAGTATAGGAATAAATAATGTTGTGTACATTTCTCCCATAGTCACTGCCCTGAACGAGGCCAGTTTTGTCTAGTAACTTAGTTGTGGCCTGGACGGCCATCTCTAGAAAGAGTGTGTGGTTCAAAACTTTTTATTTCATAATGGAGCCCACTGTGCCCCTGGGAACATTCAATGCTCTTACCCAGATTGATGTCACCACACAACTATCTGCGACTTGGTTTGGTTTTTGCTCTGACATTCACTGTGAGGTGTAGGCCCTTATATTGACAGATATGTGCCTTTCTGATCAGTTGAATTTGCCACAGGTGGACTCAAGAGTGGGTTAGAGCACCCATTTCCCAGTGTTCCCCACCATATAATATTCTTAAACGTATGTAAATTATTATTTAAATAGTCATTTTGTTTCGTTTATATTTTTTCCAGCATGACACTAATCTATTGTAGCCTACTGTAGCTATTGAGTTGTGACAGTTGGTTAGCTAGCTTGCTTATTACCTTTGGTTGTCGCTCAGACGAAGGCTACCTTCTTTACATCCATGTCACAGCCACTTACAGCTCAACACAAACGTGCCTGTGCACAGACAAAGCCAGTTACGTTTCTTTGACCTCACTCACTAGTTTGATACTCCGAATGTCAGGTGTAGGATGTTGTTGCTCTGCTCTGATGCTGTTGCAATAGTATACTGTGCTCAGCTTGGGGAAAAACAAGAAAAGGAACCGGGCAAGCATAGTTCTGCTGGGCCGCCATTAGAAGGGATGAATGTTGTTGCCCCTGGCTAGATTAGATCTGCGGTTTCTTAGGTGGAAAACTGTCTTTAACCACTAGGCTATTTAAACAGTGGGTGTTGTTGCACGTGATACGTGTGTACAGATGTAGTGTCTGTTTACTTCTGCATGGTTAAACCAATAAGCCCACGGATTAACTCAAGGGATCTACATTAGCTAACATCCAAACCAACAACAGGCATAACACGGTCACTACACTACATTCAATGCTTTTATTACCATATTACCATGGCTAGCTAATAGCGATACAGCAATGAAAACGATGACTCCAATCACTCCATGGTTGGATCCACTATGCTATATGACCAACGCTATGACGGAAATCGAAATCCAGAGGAATGTGCTCGGTGTAGGTGCAGTTTGTCCAACGCGATATAACCATAAACAGTTTAACTTTTAGCTTACTATAATGTAGCTACTGAAGCTGTAGCCAGCGAAGATTTAGTCTAGCTATACAGTACCTACAATGAAAACAATGACTGCAATCACTGCATGGCTGGTTTGTTTCTTTAGAAAACAATGACAGTTGAACAGCCAACCACTACGCTATGTAACTCGAAATCAAGAGCTATATGTTCCTTTGTCATGCAGTACGTCCACTGGAATATTATCGTAAACAGTTTTATTTTAGGCTTACTATAATGTAGCTACTGAAGCTTGTAGCCAGCAAAGTTATAGTCTATCCTGAACAAATCCTAATGTATAATTTGTTTTGTCCATATGAGGATCGAACGCCGGTTGCCTACGTGGCAGGCAGCGTCTCTGACCACAACGCTGTTTAACAAGGGGTAGTCAGTCAGTCAGGCACTCACTCAGTGAGAGACATTCACTCTTCTTGGCCGGCTCCCCTTACGCACTCAAGCAAAAATTGTATTTCATACAAATATTCTGTTTTTCTGCGGCAGAGCGTCACAATTTAGCAGCAGTGTTATTACAATAAGATGGAAACAATGCGCACCCACGCACACATAGACATATTAGCAGAAACAGTGATTATAGACACAGTGGTCGCCTTCCATATGGTTAAATGTCTCCCAATAACAATGTTTAATTAGAAACAGCCATGGCAACGGCCCCTGGATAACAATGGCAGCTACGTAAAAAAAATGTAAAAGTTGTGTTTTGACCACTCCACATAACTTTTTTTATTCTAAATAAACTTTCATTTAAATTGGTGCAACTACCGGTGTCCGTAATTTACTCCAATAGAAAGTACAGCGAGACAAGCATGACAGGCATTGGCTAAATGGGCTGAGCCTACTAACCAATCACAAACCTATCTCCTGTGACACTTTCCTCCAAGTGTGTTGAGGGAAAGCTGAGTCTGGATACTGATTGACTGGGGCAGAACATGGCAGTTAACTGGAATAAATGTCTTTCTATACATTTCTGGGAAACTTTGTAAGGACAGGACAGGATGAAGCAGAGGTTAGGGACACAGGTATGTGGAGGGAGACAGAAAGCAGAGTCAAAACTGATTTATTGTGATAATATCACTACGGTAGCTAGCTAATTGATGGAACTCTGCGTAACATCGTAAGCTACCAGCTAGAGTTTCTCGATTCAACTATGAAGTGGCTGGCTCAGGCTAGACTAGATGTAATGGACAAGTGTTCGTTTTAAAAGCTCAAATGCCGGAAACGAAGCCACCAAAGGATTTGCTCAAATAAAACGGTGACCAACACGTTAGTCAGTGAGGTCACTCCTATGGAACTGTACGATCACGCCCACAAAAACGATCTCACGTGGCCGTTCTTCCAGCCGGGGGACCAGGTTAGTCACAGTGTGTGTCTAAGTGGTCAGTGGGATCGTAGCTCACCGTTAATGACAGGGGTGTACACCACAATGCCAGCCAGGTTCGGGTCCGACACCGTTTTGTCCAGGATGAGTCCGCCAATACTGCAGAGGAAATAAATGTACACATTAAATGACGGCAGTTATAACCTTGTCATGTGTATGTACGTCTGTTGCAGATTTTCTATGACCATAATCAAAGTCTAGTCGCAAGTCCCTGAGGTAATGTCAGTGTCCAAGTTAGCAGTACCAATGGTTGAGTCTCAACTCAAAGCTGGAATCTGAATTGTAGATCTCCTGAGTCAAGGGTCCAGACTAAAACATAACAATGAGTCGGCCAAATACATTGTAATGGCAAGAGGGTTTTAGACACTAAATACTGGATACAGTCACGTGACAAAGTCAGTCCCCTGAAATGACACATCATATTTGATTAATGAATTTATATAAAGTGCAAAAAAATATATTAGGCGAACACAAATCACACATTGGGTCTCGCTGAAGGAAACATAAAGATCAAAAACTTCACTGTACATTGTGTAATTTGTTGAGAACAAAAGGACATCGCAACGGTCAGTGGAAACTCAAACCGGCAACCGATTGAGGGCTGGATTTAAACTCACACCGAAAATCCAAGTAAACAACTGAAATCACAGGCTGTTCCAACTTGTGTGAATTTCTTCACAGCAACTCATAATGTGACTCAGCGTGTACAGCGCCCACATGCCTGTATGCACTCCCGACAATGTCCGGGCATGCTCCTGATGAGATGGCGGATGGTGTCCAGGGGGATCTCCTCCCAGATCCGGATCAGGGCATCAGTGAGATCCTGGACAGTGTGTGGCCCTACTTGGCGGCATTGGATGCACCGATACAGAACATACCAGAAGTTCTGAATTGGATTCAGCTCTATGGAATGTGAGTATCAGTCAATTGCATCAATGCCTTCGTCATCCAGGAACTGCCTACAGACTCCGTCCACAAGGCCAGGCATTGTCCTGCACCAGGAGGAACCCAGAGGAACTGCACCTGTGTAAGGTCTGACGATAGGTCTGAATATTTCATCCCAGTACCTAACACCAGTCAGGGTACTGTTGGCTAGCACGGGGAGGTCTGTGCGACTCTCCAAGAACCTGCCTCCCCGGACCATCACTGACCCACCGGCAAACCAGTCATGCTGGATGATGTTGAAGGCAGCATAGCATTTACCATGGCGTCTCCAGACTCTTTTTGTGCTTAGTGTGAACCTGCTCTCATCTGTGAAGAGAACAGGGCGCCAATGACTGACCAGCCAATTCTGGTGTTCCCTGGCAAAAGCTAATTGAGCTGCATGGTGCGGGGCTGTGAGCACAGGTCCCACTTGAGGATGAGGAGCCGGACTGTCTGTGCAACCTGAATGGGCTGCAGGTACCACCTCATGCGACCAGTAGTGACAAGGACACTACTGGTCAGAAAATAATTAGAAAATAATCAGTCAAGAAGGATAAGGAGAGAGCAATTGTCTGTGGCCACCACCTGCAAAACCATTCCCTTTATGGGGGTTGTCTTGCTGTTGCCTCTCCAGTGCACCAGTTATCAATTTCATTTGCACCAAAACATGTACAATGATTCACAATCGCTTCCTAACTGGACAGATTGATATCCCTGAAGTTGATATGTTGTCTATGTACTATTTACTATTAAATATAGGGTTTAAATGATTTGCATATCAATGCATTCTGTTTTTATTTCCATTTTACCCAGCATCCCAACTTTTTGGAAACAGGGTTGTACATTTTCTGCCCTATGCCACTGCATTTCAGTTAATTATTGATTAATAAATTATTCTAAGCATAATCTTTCAGTGTCATTTGTAAATTCAGGTTACCTATTATTTCTCAATAGTGTGGAAATGCAGATCAAAAATACATAGGTACAAATTATATATACACACACACACACACACACACACTTTCCAGGGGTGTACTTCACATGACTGTAACTGTTCCTTTTCCTTCTTTTCTGAGACACCAAATGTTTAAATAAACCCTATACTACTGGCAGCTTTCCACAAGCTGAACAAAACGTTTTAGTTACAAAAAAACACTATGCAAAAAAATAAAACTGAGGGACCTACCCATTATCTCCCCAAGAGAAAGCCTATTTTGCAACTTAAACGTTGTGTTTGGCAGAGTGAATACACCCTAGGGCCAGGTTGTTACACAAGTGAAGTGGGTGTAGCATAAACCAAACTTAATTGAAGCTAAACTCATTTTAGAACTGTATGCACAATATGCTTAATTAATGTATAATTAGCTGTGAAGGGCAATTTCTTCTGAACAGTAAGGCCTAGAGTCGAGCCGCTTTCAGACGCACACGCATACACCTACCTGCTAATGACCATGGCGGTGATAACGGGCTCCCAACCAGAGTAGAGCAGGGTGCGGCTGGCCGGGTGCTTGGAGGAGATCACCATCCACAACGGAGTCAGAGACAGGAAGAACGCACACACCAGGGACGACACATATGGGTGAGAATCTACCCAGAGAAAGTGACAGAAAGGTGCAGAGAAGGAGGAAGAGGTAGCAAAAAAGGGTGGACGATGAGGAGGAGATGACGGAGAGGTGGGGGGAGAGAGTAAATAGTGAGAGTGAAGGGAAAGGGGGAGAAAGAGAAACAGATGGTGGCGTTAGGACAAACAGCCAATTATCAGCCACAGCTGCAAGGTGGACAGAGGGGAAGCTGCTGACAGTCACCCCAGGAGAGACAGCAGGACACAGGAATAAAACAACAGAGTCACAACAACCGAGGGATGGGTCAGCCAGTACAGTAGCTGGAAAACAGGAACTCCACTGGGCATGTATGCACAGTGCAGCATCTGCCCGGCAGGCGTTTCTGGCTGACTGTCTAGGTGACTCAGAAATAGACGCAGGGTCTTATGTAAGTGAATAGGCCGTCTGGTGTGGTTGTTAAAGCCTGCTTGGATAAACACACCACTGACTTAGAAACTACCATCACTCACCATACTCTTCTGAGTGCTCTACTTCATGTCAATGTCTCTGCTATATAGGGGTCAATGTCTCTGCTATATAGGGGCCAATGTCTCTGCTATATAGGGGTCAATGTCTCTGCTATATAGGGGCCAATGTCTCTGCTATATAGGGGCCAATGTCTCTGCTATATAGGGGCCAATGTCTCTGCTATAAAGGGGTCAATGTCTCTGCTATATAGGGGTCAATGTCTCTGCTATATAGGGGTCAATGTCTCTGCTATATAGAGTCAGATGTCTGGAAAATTCAAACTTATTTTGAGCCAAGCAAATTATTATTATAGCCCTGAAATCAAAGCCATTAAAGGAGAACAGGAGATGGGGAAACACCTGTTTGCTGCCAGGTGTTCCTGCCATCCTCCCCCCTCCCCATTTCACCAGATATTTATCTCACTACCAAGCAATTGAGTGCCTGTGTTCCTGCCTGGCTCATGCCACTGTTTGGACATTGGTTTCCACCACCAGGCTAAAATTGTTCACTTTAGCTGTGAGTAAACTTCCCATTAGTCCCAATTAGGCAGAACACAGTGGCCAATAGGGACACAACTGGGCCAGTGTCCTGACTCTCCGTGTCCCAAATGGCAACCTATTTTCCATGTAGTTCATGAAACAGGGGTCATTTGACACAGCCGGTGTTATAGCAAACAGATTTACTACACTGAGCTGCTATAAAAATATGAAACAACTCTTGTATTAAATTAGCTGAGAGGTTTTACTGTAGCCTTTCATTGATTTGTTGTCTCTGCTGTGGTGATGAATGCTTGTTTCATAGGGCTCAGACGAGTCAAGGTTAGTTAGCTACACTTTCCAGAGGAAACGCTTGCTGGGCCAATGTGTGCTGGGCAATGTAATGTGAGGAAGCGTATGTAGGACTGTGCATGGCATGAATTAAATACGGACTATGGAAGGAAAGCCTGTTTTGATGACTACGATGAGCTCCGCTACCAGGAAAGAAAGCAAAAAAGTAAGAGTGCCATCTAGTGGCCGAAAATTGCACAGAGCTATTCCAAAACAGACCATTCACACTAGCAGACAGATTAAGTGAAGAAGTTGTGTGGGAATTATTTTCATCTGGAAAGAAAATCAAATAACTCGCAGGCTGCAAATGCATCTCTTATCAGTCCATCCCACCCCGCCCACCCCCCACACCCCTCCCCCTCACCCAGGCAGTTGTAGAGGCCCTGGCTAATCCAGGCCAGGATGGCCAGGGTGATGAGGTCACCAAAGCTAGCAGCGATGGGCGTTGCCACATTGTCTGGATTGATGCCAGTCTTCTTTGAGCCCACAATTACACCCACCATGATGAAACCTGAGGGACAGAGGGAGCAAAGCTCAGGAGGCCGTTACCTCAACCAACCAATGATGATTAAACACTACGATAGTTTTATGTAGATGAACGAGACCTGATGCCAGATTGGCTTCTGATCGTATTTTTTTTTTTTTAATAGTCAAAATGGGTGGAAATGTCAGGAGTCACATGTCACAGTCCAAGGTAAGGTGGAACACTTTTTAGACCTATGCTCAGACAAGATCAGGGTATGGGAAGTCAATGAAAGAAGTGAAAGTGACCTAATTGACCGAGATTGAAGATGATGTCTTAGTTAGCTCAACTTGTTCTTCCTTTGATGGAATCATTGACAAACTGACTGTTGAAGAATGACCTTGAATTTGAGGGCCTGAACATGTGCAGTTGGGTCTAACGCCCTCCAACCAGTCAGAAATAGATCTAATAATAATTAGTTGGATAATTAGCTCAGCAAGCTAAAAATGCCTACAAGCATGATCTGGAATATCTATTGGAGAAGCTGTTTTTAAGCAGCATCACTCTATCTTCTGTGTGCGCCTACACTTTGTTTTATGGATGGGCATTGGAAATTCTCACTGATCAAATATATCTGGACAGTAGATATATTTTCTTTAAATAGCCTATGTCTAAAATAATACACATCCGTCAGAATGAAAATAAAATGCACATGGTAGAGCTATAAAGCAGAAAAACACTGCATTTCTCTGTAATTGTTATGCTAAAAGCCCCAGTGAAAGCGAGCATTTCTGACATGACAGAACGGATTCTTGTACCAATGAGCTTACTGGTTTTGCATTGATTGGTTTCAGGTCTTGTGGAAACTCTGTTAGGTGAACGCCTGTAACTGCTGCTTGGAGTGGTGGAAAACAAAAGGTACCACTGTCAGGGCAGTGGATGTGACCGGAGGGCTAATGCACAGCGGTGGCTAAACGCACGGTTAATCAAAACCACATTCAAAAGACGGCTAAGTAAATTAAGTCTTTCAAATGTCATGACATATCTTTCATGGTAACAATGTCAAGGATAATCTAATTAAATGCATAACAAAGCCTGTTTATTGCCGAACGGGCCCACCAGGAAACCTCATCCAATTATATCAGAGCGTGAGGGTGTGTGTGTGTGTTCATCTCCCGACCCTGCAGCATGGAGGCTATGAAGGCCGTGGCCACGCTGGCGGAGCAGAGCAGTACAGCGTGACTCATCTGGAACTTCCCCTCTGGGATCCAGCCGAGAACCACGGCCGCCACGGCCGCCAGGAAGCCCACCACCGTAGCCTGCACCTGGGGATGGGACAGGGGGACAGAGGCTTGACTGACTGTCTGTCTGGGTGACATCAATGTCTCAACAAAGGCGCCCCCTCCCAACACGCCCACCCACATAAAAAGACATTGCTTTAACATAACCTCACTTGACCAACAGGCAGAAAGACAGAGGTCTGGAATGAACAGGAATGAGTCAGTGTAACATAAACTGTTTCTTTAACGGTTTCTAAGGATATACACCATCAGCATCGTCAAAGGCTCAACAAACTCTGTGTGTCTAAATATCAGTCACACTGTCAATGATTACCAAGAACTAACTACAGGTACAAACATAACGCAGATAAACAGAAAAGGGCAAATAATCATACCGCAAAGACCCAACACTGCCTGTGGTGAAGAGGGCTGTGTGTGTGTTTACCTGTTTCAGCGCCAGGTTTCCTATGATCAGATTCCACTTCTCTATGGGAGAGTCCATCTTCCCCACATTCACCTGCACAAGGGAAAACCAGCACCAGTAACTCCCATCAGTCAACGTTCACCTGAATCTAATGTAAACTATGACTGGATAAACACCCCCACGTTGCACAGCATGCAGGAACAGCTAATCCTGTTACGGGGATTGTTTCGGACAGCACAGTTTATGACTTCTTGTTTTCTCAGCTAAAGTATGCCGAGCAGAGCAGTGTATCGTTGGGAGAAGAGAGTGTGAGCTGAGGAAACGACTGAAACTCAACACTGAGGTTCTCTGTGTGAAACTGAACAGAATGGTGGGATTGTGGATCTGCTAGGCGCCAAGCAGAGAAGGAATGGGTCAAAACTCATCAACCTCTCCATGCCCACATCACTTGCATAGAATCAGAATCCCTCCAATTAGAGTGCATTGACAAATACCCAGAATGTTACTTGGTGTTTTGGTACTCCTAGAGGTAGACAACATATCGGACAAAATGTATGTAATAGTTGAATACAGTGGGTAGAGAGTTCAAGACGGGATATGAGAGGTGAGTGTATCCTATATGTTAACTAGCAGTTAAATGCAAGTAAATGTGTCACTCAAGATGCAGGGAGATGATTATTGTTATAGGGTCGGTTTAGGGAAGCTGGTTAGTAAACAGTCTGTGCAGCTGTGGGACAGATGGCCAGTGGCTGCGGGGCACAGAGAAGAGAAAAACTCTTCAGATGGTCCTGTTAGACCTGTACTGCCAGCCTGCTCTCTACACACAGGACGAGAACGGCCAACAGAGAGAATAGGAGGGAGAAGACAACGCGGTGAGGACAGGAGAGCACGATGACACTTGAGTTTTGAGGTGGACGACCACAGAAAGAATAGTTCAAGTGAGATATGGCCAAGAAGTTGTTTAAATTTCGGTCACATAACACGTTTCACACTTAACAGAAAGTGACCCAAAGTCCAGAACAGAAAACAGTTCACCAATCCAACCTATTCCCCACGCACTACTGTCTTGCCTTCGAGAATAGTTATTTTATCAAAATCCCAGTACTTCAGAGAAGCCCTTACTCCCCACTGTTTCCGTGTCTGTTCCCACTCCTCTGGAGTTCCCTCTACTGTCCTCAGCCCCCTCTCCAACAGCCCTACTCCTTCTCTCACACAGCTTGTTTGCGCTCTCATTTCGAGGTGGAGCGTCAGATTTGTCATCAGCCTGCCGGTTCACTGTTGTGTCTGCAGTCCACTGAATCGGGCCAAACTTTAGCCGGACCCTGGCGCACTATTCCAAGGAGAGATGGGAGTACGAAGGACAGAGTAGTGGGGCTGTACCACAGACCAGTTCCTCAGCAGATTCAACACATACACATCCGGTTTCACAAGCTCACGCACTCATGAGGGGACAGGCAGGGGAAAAGTGCTGGACACATACTCACAGGTTATTAGCTTAGCTAATAATCATATGTTAATGTGGTAAATATGCATGGAGGTTTCATAGGGGGAAACAAGCTAAATCCTTGAAACTGTACTGAAACATGGAAACATTGCTATGTTGGAAAACTGGAAAACTGTCATGGTCATTACATGAAATGTAAAAGACAAACAAGGCATGGCTGAACACAAAAGCAATAAACAAAAGTTTGTAATTTACACTCTACGGATATAGAGCAACTGTTATGGACGTCACAGAAACCAAAACGAACAATGCCCCCTTAAAAGGTCACGCATTAGATGTCATTTGGGATGTAAAGGGTTGGCAGAAGGCCCAGCTCAGTACGTTAAGAGTGCCTAACTCCAGCTAGGCTGAATGGTATACACAGACAGGCACCACCAACCAATGACTCATTTGTTTGCCTCTTACTCAACAAATATATATACAAGCACCAGTTAAAAACAGTTGCAATATAAGCAAATAAGACAATGTTCCTGAAAAAACATCCCCAGGACTAAAATACATGAAATGTGAAAGGAAAAAACAGATGTTTTGGGACTGGAGGTTCACCGTATGAGGTGTCCCAGGCACAACGCGGTGTCCCAGGCACAACGCGGTGTCCCAGGCACAACGCGGTGTCCCAGGCACAACGCGGTGTCCCAGGCACAACGCGGTGTCCCAGGCACAACGCGGTGTCCCAGGCACAACGCGGTGTCCCAGGCACAACGCGGTGTCCCAGGCACAACGCGGTGTCCCAGGCACGTGGTTGAAGATAAAAACACTTGCTTAGAGATGAGCCAGGGCATGACAACAGTAAACATGACGGATCACTGTAGTCCCCAAAATCACACACACTGCCATTTATTACCACCAGCGTCACCTAATCATACCTGCCTGCCTCCTGTAGAGAGCCAACATCCTCATTTAAACCAATGACATCACAACTGTAGAATTAGGCCAATAGGAAACCACCTTGATATGTGAAACAGGTTTGGCAGAAGAGAAGCTCTCAGATAGCTGTGGTGCAGTAGAGCATGAAGGAATGTGTGTGTGTAAATATTTTGATCGGGATGGTGCTTGTGGGTTTGTGTGGGTGTTCACAAAGACAGAAAAGAGGCACGATTTGACTTCTTTTGAACGGGCCGTTTTCTCCACAAGGGAAAGGCACATTTTTGGGAAAACTTACAATTGGGGTTAGAATTATTGTTCGGGGTTAGGTTTTGAGGGTTAATGTTAGGGAACACAATTTTGAATTAATCAACTCGGTGTCCTCACGAGGACAGACGCCTAAAATATGCGTGTCCTACCGCAGTGGATAGTCGTGACGCGAGGGTCATCTCCAGATTGCCCTTCAGGCCCAGAAGAGCCGGAACCAGGATGAAGATCTCCGTGATGTACTTGAAGGCATCCCAGTGCTGGGGAGAGGAAGGAGAGAGAGAGAGGGAGATGGGAGAGACAGGGATGGAGAACGGGAAGGAGATTGGAGGGTGAGAGGGGGTGGGTGAAAGAGGTAACAGCAAGGTTATGCGAGAGAGATAGAGGAAGGGAGATAAAGGAGGGGAGGGAGATGGTAGAGAGACAGATGTAGGTTATACATAATTGTTGACAATCATCTGTAGCTGGATACTGGTACAGAGTAGAAGGGTCTTCACCATGGGTTAGGTTTCAGTCTCTCTAAACTAGAAATGTGTGCCCGTTACAGTATTTACATTCTACATTCAAAGGTTCTGTCAAGAAGCAGAGGAGTCAACCTTCTCCCTAGCATTTGCTGAGCGACTATGCATAATCCTTTAACCAACACAATTTCAATAGACCGATATCCCTGTACCACAACTCTCTTCAAAAAACCCTTAGCGCCATTAACTATAGACAACACCGGAAAACAAAGCAGAAGTTAACAATTCCAACCATTTGCATTACATTGTGCCAAATCCATCTCATCTAATTCATGGCATACCATCCTGTTTCTGAGCCTCACCTGTACTATGTCCAGGACCATCCCTGCCGACACAGTGCCGAACCCAGCCAGCAGGAAAGGCACTACGATCTGCAGGGCCATGGCCAGGGGCGACTCCTTGGGCATGTTCCGTGTGGTGGGCCTCTGACCCTGCTCTTCCTCCTCCTCCTCCTCGTCCACCTCCACCTCATCACCATCCCCCTCCTCCGCTGATAACCTCCCCTCGGGAAGCATGGGCTCGGTCTCAGAGTAACGAGCGTCCCCACCATCTGACAGGCTGACGGACGTCCGCGCTACACGGTCCGAGTGCCGACGGGCCTCCAGGTGAGGCTGGTCGGGCCGGTAGCCATTCCCCTCCGGTTTGGGCCCCAGTTCGGCCATTGCCATGCCCCGCTCCTCCTGGAGCTTGGTGTATCCCGTAGGGACCATTGTCTGGAACAGAGACGGTATTCGCCCAGTGGGCACTGGCTTCAGGGATAGACTGCTCCAGATGCCAGCGGCTCCACTCAAACGCACTGCCAGGCTAGGGCCTAGTGAGTCCCCGAGCGTGTGAATGCTCATGCTGCGCTCTGCTGCTGTATCCACGTCTTATCTGCTTTCATCCCGGCTAGTGTAGCGAGAAACGGGGAAGGCGGAGCTTGTTAAATAGGCAGATGGGCACCCATATCCACAAGGTTCAGCCCTGTTATGTCTGGCAGAGATGAAAAAATACAAAAAAAAACACAGGAGAAGAGCAGAGAAAATACTTTGTGAACATAAAAATGTATGTTCCTGAGTGTATGGGATCGTTACCTCTGGATCATTCAAGCAACACAAACAGAAACAATATCGGACTACTGGCAAGCTATTCACCCCAGAGACTAAGAAACAACACCACAAATAAGCTTAGAAAGGTTATATGTTAGTCTTGGTGCAGTTATGCTCAGAATGATGCTGAAGATAGGATGATCTGTCTATAATAACAGAATATCTGGTTGGTTTTAGGTTGAATACCTGTTACAAACCTTCACACATTTCATTGCGTGGATACATACTCTTTAAGTTTGTAGACACCAGCTCTCAGGTCGAGTCCATGCTAGCAGTTTTGACGCTCTGACCAATATAATTCAACATAACCTGTTATCAGAGGTAAATGGTTGTTTTGGATAATGTACTGACACTTATCATATCATTTCGTATGTATTGGCTGGGCTAGGCCTATGTCACCAGGAAAAGGTAGTTTAGGCAAAGACACTCGGATATCTACAGCCGTAACTAAAAGTACTTTCAAGCTTGTCTTGTCAAGCTTGGCGGACAAATATCGACACATATTTCACACCAAACATGACTGTACGTCATTAGAATGGCTAGCAAACTGAAAAGCAATTTTGATGACGAAGTGGAAATTAGCTTGGTTATTTTGTTTTCAAAAACATGGAGTATCACCGGTTGTTCTAAAAAAAAATAAAAAATGTATGAATCTTCTTTTGCTACGCAAAGCAACTGCATATGCTAATATAGCCCGAGCTAATAACGTTAGCGAACTACAGTAGTCAATAGCTAGATGGCTAGGAGGAGCGACAAAGTAGGACGTCTTAGAACTAACGTCAGCTAATGAAACAGGGAAATGCGAAATGTCCTACCTATAGCTAAAGCGATATGAACCATTTACTTACATGTATCAGGAAACTGATTCTCATTAAATATTGTTTTTATTCTCCTCTTCGTCTTTCCGAAAGATGCCCGTCTATTCCTTGACAACCAGGCACTGCTACTACAGCATCCAGTTACAGACCAACCTGTCCGTAAACACCACTTCTCTCTAAACAGGACGTAATTTCCGTCTCGTCACTCCCTGAACCACTCTTCATACAACCATCTCTGGTGTTGCAAGATTGCGTCACTTGAACGTTCAACCAGTTATATTATTGTCAATATCTGTTGCGTTTGGCTATACAGCAAGTGAACCCGCTCGTTATTTTAAGTAGTAACAAATTATGATTTGAGAACACAGCAATGGGCAACATTTTGAAAAACATGGACAAGAAGATGCCAATCAGAAGATGCCCGCGTAAGGGCTTTCTTAGTTTAGTTTTTCAGAAAACGTATTCACTTCTATGCCTTCTTCATCAAATGAAAGCCTTCCAATAATCAGTGGACTCTACCAACCCTGAAATTGTCTTGGATATTTTTGACAATCGTTCTACCATGGAGAAAACTACCCAGTCTACCAAGAAATAGTATGGAAAGTTGAGGCTAGTAGATGCATCACCAAAATATGGAAGCACTAGATAACATTAAGTCAATGGATAGATTTTACTTAGGGATTAGAAAAAAAGATATTAAAGGAAAATGCAAACACAAAAAGCAGAAAACCTTGTTTTCCACATATTATTCTTTACCTTACAATGCTCTATTAACTCTAATGATATATCGTTGTGGGGTGCACCCCTTGGCGTTTCTAGGAGTAGTTTTGGGAAACACTTTCATAAATAATACAACTAGCAGCATAAATAAAGTTCACTTTTAAATAGAAATAAAACCAAACCCTTTGTTCATAGGTTGTTGTGTATAAATGAATGGAGGATTGTGATTGGATCAGATGTCAAAGTAAAATAATTTGCTTTTGCCATCATATCAGCTGAATAATTCCAACACAACTTTAGGCAAATGAATGCAACACTGCTAAATCACCACAAGATGGTGGCATTTGACTACATGGGAGGAAATTGTTAACATTGTCTTTTATGCCAGAAAATAGATGAGGCAGTCAAGACAATGGTCATTAGCCAACCAGATGTCCTCAGACCCCAACAGAGCAATTGTGTGTTGTCAACTCCTCACACCCCCTTGAGAGATGTCCTATGTGTCTTATAAGTGTTGGTGTCAAATTACTTCCTCTGTATGACAACTGACAGAAAAGGGACTCTCTTTGTCCTCCTCTCTATTCAAACTGTAGGTTTCAGTCAGTACTCTCATGCATTGTGTTAAGCTTACTTTTATTACATTTGATGAAGATATTATTACAGTCCCCACTTCTCACATTATAATAATTATTTGTTATATTTGTAGAGCGCTCTACAAATATAATAAATTGTAGGGTGCTCATTATTCATAATAATCTCAAAGTGCATTAAATTAAAAAAATATATAACAATATATTTTTTAAAACATGTAAGGACAAAATTAAACAGGGTTATCAACCAAACACCAATCTAAACATTTCTTTAGGCCTGTTTTAAATAAGCCCAGTGTCTGTGGTGACCTCAGGTGGTTCGGGAGGGCATTCCAGAGGCTAGGAGCGATCGAGCTAAAAGCCTGATCCCCTAAGGAGCAGGAGCAGGCTATCACTTGACTTGAGGATAAAGGTGGGGTAATGGAGGGATAGCAGTTCCTTGAGATATAAAGGGGCACTACCGTGACTAAACTGGTAGTTCAACAGGAGGGCTTTGAATCCTATCCAGAATGAGAAAGTAAGCCAGCGCAGAGATGCCAGTTGAGGTTGATGTGGTTACGTTTCCATACTCTCATCAGGATCCTGGCAGCTCTGTTTTGGATGTATTGGAGTTTATGGAGACTACCGCCAGGGATCCCGACGAAGAGTGAATTGCAATAGTCCAACCTTTAAGAGACTGAGTAAGTCTGCATCAGACTGAGTAAGAGAGGGATGAAGTTTGGCTATGTTTTTGAGATGATAGGACACTTTATACAGCTGTTTGATGTGGCTGTCAAAAGTCAGGGAGGAATCAAACTTTACACCCAGATTGGAGACTGATGAAGAGAGAGGGATGATCTGTCCTGCAAAGGTGTGGTGTGTTATTGGGGTGTACTGGGCCTGGGGGGTGTCACCTGCGGTGTGCTTCTGTCTTGCTGCTGAGCAGCTGAAGGACGTGTTGCTTCATCCAAGCCCTTATCTCCTCGAGGCAAGTGTTCAGACAGGCACACCCATCAGGGTTAGGGGAAATGTTGACATATAGCTGGGTGTCATCCTCATAGCAGTGGATGGACATTCCATGCCGACTGATGACACCCAGGGGGAGCATATACAGGACGGACCAAGAACAGAACCTTGTGGCACACCGCAGGTGACATGATTCTCAGTCCTGTCTGAGAGGTATGACTGGAACTTGTGGCTTGTCCAGACAGTCCAACGGTGTCCCGGAGAAGTTCTAGGAGGACGAGGTGGTCGACAGTGTCAAAGGCAGCATTCACGTCTAAGAGGATGAGGGGACACGGGGAGCCTGCATCAGCTGCCATCAGTAGTTCGTTGGTAACCCTGAGTAGGGCTGTTTCACTGCTGTGGGCCTGCCTGGAAACCTGTCTGGAACTTCTCAAATAAGCTGCTCTGTTTGAGATGATCCTGAAGCTGTATAGCAACCACTTTCTCTAACACTTTGGAGAGGAGGGGGAGATTGGAGACTGGCCTATAATTGGGCAGCACCTCTGAGTCTAGGGTGGGCTTTGTCGACAGGGGGCTGATGACGACAGTCTTAAGTACAAGTGGAACACATTTAGATTGGAGGGAGTGGTTAGTAATCTGGGTTATCAGAGGGCTGAGTGCAGGCATGCATGATTGGAATTGTTCCACTCCTAATTGTTCTCAAATCAGCATCTCTAATTGTTCTCAAATCAGCATCTCTACATGTAGGGCAGCCATTCCAGTGTAAATTCCAACACAGGCACACCTCATTTTACTTAATGAGGTGCTGATTAGGTGATTACCTGAACCAAATCTAATTTAAGGAAAAGTATAAAAAACACTGTTGTGGTCATTACTATCCTCTTGCAATAGGACCAGCTGGATGGCGAAAACAGTGCAAGTAGTACCTCAAAGGTAATTTGGATAAAAAATAAAAACACTATTCAGCATGACAAAAAAGTTGAAAAGAAAAGCTGAATGAGGAAAAGAAGAGTTAAATTCTGGCTTTACTGGCAGAGGGATAGAGTGAGCGTCAGATTGCTTCTATCCTGAAAATGCAACAGACATCAGGGACAACAAAGCTACAGACAGGTAGAAGGCGAAAACAACCACTGACCGAGATGACGGTCAACTACGAATGTCACTTAACAACCGTAGGATGACATCAAGTGACCTACAAAAATAATTGTAAACAGCAGCTGGGCTGAAGTGCACGACAAGGACCGTTCGAAACAGGCTCCAAGGGGCAGGGCTGAAGTCGTGCAAAGCTAGAAAAAAAGCAATCAGTGAGAAGCAAAGAAGAGCCAGGCTAAAGTTTACAAAAGACGATAAGGATTGGACCGTAGAGGAATGGAGTAAGGTCGTCTTCTCTGACGAGTCAAATTTTAATCTTTGCCCAACAACTGCAGAGGCCTACAAGCCACAGTGTCTCGCACCCACTGTGAAATTTGGTGGAGGATCGGTTAAGATATGGGGATGCTTCAGCAAGGCTGTAAATTGTCTTTGTGAAGGACGCATGCATCAAGCCAAGTACAAGGTTATCCTGGAAGAACACCTGCTTCCTTCTGCTCTGACAATGTTCCCCAACTCAGATAATTGTTTTTTTTTAGCAGGACAATGCTCCATGCCACACAGCCAGGTCAATCAAAGTGTGGATGGAGGACCACTAGATCAAGACCCTGTCATGGCCAGCCCAATCTCCCGACCTGAACCCCATTGAAAACCTCTGGTTTTGATCAAGAAGATGGATAGTCACAAGCCATCAAACAAAGCCGAGATACTTTAATTATTGTGCCAGGAGTGGCATAAAAATCAACAGCAATGTGACAGATTGGCGGAGAACTTGCCAAGACGCATGAAAGCTTTGATTAAAAATCAGGGTTATTCCACCAAATATTGATGTCTGAACTCTTCCGAAGTTAATACATTAGTATTTTGTTGTTGAAAAATTAATATGAATTTGTTTTCTTTGCATTATTTGAAGTCTGAAAACATTGCATATTTTTTTGGTACATTTGACCAGTTGTAATTTTCTACAAATAAATACTGGAATTTGGGAGTAATGTTGTCAGTAGTTTATAGAATTAAAAAAATTCTATAAACACATTACTTAAACACATACCTATGTGTAACCAGAGAAACTGATAATTTTGCACTGGTCTGGGAGGGATCTCCTCCCAGACCTGGATCAGGGCATCATTGAGCTCTTGGACTGTCTGGAACGTTACTTGATGGTGTCAGATGCACCGATACATAACGTCCCAGAGGTTCTCAATTGGATTCAGGTCTGGGGAATGTGAGAGCCAGTCAATGGCATCAATACGCTTCTCATCCAGGAACTGCCTACACACTCCGGCCACAAGCCTGGGCATTGTACAGCATCAGGAGGAATCCAGGGCACGATGCACCAGCGTAAGGTCTGACGATTTCATACCACAGCAATCAGGGCACCATTAGCTACCATGTGGAGGTCTGTGCGACCCTCCAAAGATATGCCTCCCCAGACCATCACTGACCCACCGCCAAACCGATCATGCTGGATGATGTTGCAGGCAGCATAACGTTCACCACGGAGTCTCCAGACTCTTTCACATGTGTCACATGCTCAGTGTGATCCTGCTATCATCTGTGAAGAGAAAGGGACACCAATGGCGGGCCTGCCAATTCTGGTGATCTTTGGCGAATGCCAATCGAGCTGCACAGTGCTGGGCTGTGAGCAAAGGTCCCACTTGAGGACTTTGGGCTCTCATACCATCCTCATGGAGTCTGTTTCTGACAGTTTGGTCAGAAAAATGCACACCAGTATCCCGCTGAAGGCCATTTTGTAGGGCTCTGGCAGTGCTGCTCCTGTTCCTCCTCACACAAGGGCAGATATTGGTCCTGCTTCTGGGTTGATGCCCTTCTAGGGTTCTTTCCGCTCTCCTCATGTAACGGCCTATCTCCTGGTATCTCCTCCATGCTCTTGAGACCGCTGGCTCCCCCATTACAAACCTTCTTGCAACGGCACGTATAGATGGGCCATCATGGAGGTGCTGGACTACCTATGTAACCTGAATGGGCTGCAGGTACCGCCTCATGCTACCAGTAATGACAAGGACACTAGCAAAACACAAAGCTGGAGAAGAAACAATCAGGAAGGATAAGGAAAGAGAAATTGTGGCCACCACCTGCAAAACCATTCCCTTGTTGGGGTCTGTCTTGCTATTGCCTCTCCAGTGCACCTGTTGTCAATTTAATTTGTACTAAAACAGGTGACATTGATTCACAATTGCTTATGTTTCCAAACCGGACAGATTGATATCCCTGAAATTAAACTGACTTGGTGTAATACTGTGATGATTATGTGTTCCCTTTATTTTTTTGAGCAGTGTATTTTCTGTAGCCACCACACCTATCTGTTATTTGCAATGATGTCATCTGTAGCCAGTGAATGCTAAGTGGTTGTTCACAAACTTACATTGACAGTTCAACTTCCATTTGTCAACAAAACTGGCAAACATAGGAACCATAGGTTTGGTCGAAAATGTGGTTTATATAGCGAAAATGAAATTTTTTTGTGAGGAATGTAATATTGCCAGGTTATTTAGGGTCAACAACACAACTAGTCTTAGTTTGAAGCATTTTGGAGAAGGTTTCAGCTTGCAATGCAGCTTTTGTTGCTTTGGTCGCACAGTTTAAATTCATGAATTTGGACGATGCTAATAATGCTAAATCCAGGCTGGGACATGGCTTGGTTTGAAAAATGACTCGATGGGCCTTCAAGAACAACTCAGGGTAATTGAATTTCCCCCAAAGATGAGTCAAGGTCGAACAGCGCCTTAAAGGCTAAGCAAAATCGTTTCTTGCGAACAAAGGCATATTCTTTGTGGACCACTTACCCAGCAGGGGTTTGAGTGTTAATTGCAATCAGCGAACATGTTTGTTTTTTTAAATCACATTTCCCAGGCTACTATTATAAACAGATTGTGAACCGGAAGTTCTGCACTTACTGAGAATTTTTATAGTGTAATATTAAACATTATTAGGTCAACAACGTAGCTATATTAATAAATTATACGAAGACTTAATTCAATTAATGCATTGTTTTCCAGTAATTAATGAGTGAATATAGCTTCGGCCGAAACTACAGTAGCTATTTAAACGTCTTGACAGAAGTTAATTACAAAACGGCCTGACAGAAGTCAATTACACCAACACTCATTAACGCTCGGCCACGTTTCTCGGCAACAAATGCATGTGTATAATCTCTATGGACTCTACTTAATCCTTCTGGGTTGAATTTGTTCGTCAATATCAACAACTTATTAAATCAGTTTGATTCTCAGCTTTTTCATGTGTGTTTTGTGTAACATTAACAATGGACCATTAATTGTCTCATTCACGTCGAGAGTGGGTCCGGACGTTGTTGCTTTCTGTGACTCCGAACTGTCGCGCAACCGGAATACAAAATGTTTATCTTCGAGTGACCTGCCTCGGTTAATCTGCTGTACTGTATGATGGAACCTATTTCACTTTGCCTTACGACTAAGTAATATAATTGCCGTGTTAAGTCTTGGTTTGATTTCATTTTCTCAAATTCGGATTTGTTGTGAACGCGACTTCAGACAGCCAATTTATTCAGGTCATAGGATTACCATAATGACTAGTAAGTAGGCAAGCGCAGAGCACACCTTACCCCTGGATGAGTTGCTATCGCAGATCTTGGACGTCACTAGTAACCCAGAACTTTCCTAACCTTAGGAACATAAGATATCATGTTCATAGACCTAACATTTAGAAAATGACGGCCCGAGCATTTTGGATAATTCTGGCAACAGACCAGGAATGCCTTGACCAGTGGCTAAAATACCAGAATGTCTGTAGGCCTAATTCATGTATAGGACACACAATTGTACATTTAGCTATCACTTCTAACTAATGATTTCACTTCGTACCTACAGAACCAGCATCTTTTTCACAAGGGACAAATGAGGCCATCGGAATCTACTGGTTAGGTGACCATCGACCTCATGTAGAAAGTCCTATAATCACGAGTTGGGAATCAAATTAAAACAGTGTAACTATACAGCATGATACTATTTTGGTATATGGGCGTCAGATAAGTGGTCAAGAGCCTGGTTCTAATCCCCGAATCCACAAGCTAAAAAGAAAATTAACCGTTGGAACCGTTGAAAGTTTTGCCGTTGGATGTCAGAATGCAAAAAAGTATCATTTTTATACAATACCGTTGTCGAAGCCACCGTTTAAAGCTAAATGCAGAAGTTTAGTATATGGTCGCAAGCCAGGCAAAATTAATGATGTAGTTATAATAATGACGATAAATAAGTTACAGCAGCAACCACAAGGCTGTCATTCTCAGTAGGCTATTTCATAATGGTAAACACCATTGACCAACGTTAGCCATTAGCTAGCGCACAAGCGAAATTAGTATGCAAATGAACGAAATTGCTCATACTTAGAAAATGTAGCTAACATGGCTCAGTATTTCTGCAAGCATTTAATAATGAATGGCATATACGGTAATATATCTGTGATATGACATTTACTCTACAAAATAATTGGAGAAGGCGTCCGGATGATCCATATTCCTAGGTTGTTGTAAAGAGATCTGACAATGTCAATTTGGTCCACTAGTGAGGCCCCGCCCACAAAATACGTAATTACTGTTTACTAACAAAAAAGTTCTGTAAATCACTTTGGATCAGAGTTTTACACTCCCCAACAGTAGAGGGCGAGTTACAAAAATGTGAGTCACTGTTTATAGATTTAAACCTATGACTCGGATGTGACTAACATATTAAGTAAACAACAAAACATGTCACGACATTTATTTTACCGAGCTGCAGATATTGTTCAACTCATCAGGTTGACAGCAAGGTCTCTTTGCACGCAAAATCCGAAGGAGCATCTGACTCTCAGACAGCAAATCAATGGAATAAGGTAGATCGCTATCAAAGTTGTCAGCAAGCTAGCTAGACTGATGTAGGAGTCTTAGTTACACAATTCGGCTGATGTGACTTTGGCCATAGGACTCCATACAACCGTTAATCGTGAAATTAATTAAAAACGCCACCAGCAACTAACGTGCATTTGCTAATAGGTTTAGGCCTACTTCATTCTCCAATTCGACCAAAGTTGTAACTGAGCCAAATAGCCCACCGTATGTATAGCATCACCTGACTCTTCTGGTCTTCAAATCCATTGTGGCCAGGCTTCTGAGCTAGAGGGAATGCGGCGAAATTGATAAAAGTTGTAATCGATAAAACATGTGTCTTCAATACAGTTATAACTTCTTGCTCTCACCGAATTAACCAGTCACGTCCAATCAGTCTTTACAATAACAATTATAAAATCTAAGCCAAGGCTGTTCTGCTGAGTCGTGTTGGTCCCAAACCCTATTGAGACTATATTTATTTTTACTCTATTTTGGCATTACCCATATCTATCTAGCAACAGATCTTATAAATCACACAAAATATGTGATGACCTTTTTCATCTGCAGGAGTATTGTCCTGAACAACCCTAAGAAGAGAAATGCCCTGTCCCTGTCCATGTTGGACTCCCTGAAAGATGACATTCTGGCTGACAACAGTGATGACCTCAGAGTCATAATCATATCTGGTAAGCTTTCATCAGAGCACTCACCCATGTTTAGGTGCCCCCCCCCCCTCCATCAACTCACCTGGTTTGCATGTGTTACAGCTAAAGGACCTGTGTTCTCCTCTGGGCATGACCTGAAGGAGCTGACATCAGCACAGGGCAGAGATTACCACACTAAGGTGTTTCAGGCCTGCTCCCAGGTGTGTAACACACACACACACACACACACTCACTCACTCACTCACTCACTCACTCACATGCATAACCACACTCATTTTGGGTGTTGACGGTTATGACCCTGATTCAAGACATTCCCGTGCCTGTGATTGCCATGGTGAATGGGGTTGCCACAGCAGCTGGATGCCAGCTCGTCGCCAGCTGTGATATCGCCGTAGTGACGGACAAGTCCAGCTTTGCCACGCCAGGGGTCAACATTGGTCTCTTCTGCTCTACGCCAGCCGTCGCTTTAGGAAGAGCTGTCCCCAAGAAGGTACATGTACACAGTTATCTTAACCCTAAAACATTGCCATTCATAGTCCTATTTTCCTTAACCCCCTTAACAGTAAATCTAACCATAACCCCAAGATAAGTTTGACCCTAAACCTATCCCAAAAAAGAATCCACTCGGGGTCAAATTCTTCATGTTTTACTATCCTTGCAGGGATTTTTGGGCCCCACAAGGTTAGTAAAACCTGTACGCACAGGCACTGTGACACTGATATTTTTTGTCATTTTACAGGTAGCCATGGAGATGCTGTTCACAGGAAACCCAATATCAGCCCAGGAAGCTTTGCTGCACGGGCTGGTCAGCAGGGTTGTTCCAGAAGAACGTCTAGAGGAGGAGACATTAGCCATCGCACGGCGTGTCTGTCAGGCCAGCAGGCCAGTCGTTGCCCTTGGCAAGGCAACCTTCCACAGGTATGGCTCAATCCGCAGAAGCTTTACAACAACTGGAGCAGTCAGGCTTGTTGTGCGTTTATTATTGTGTCTATACCAGAGTGCAAAACATGGTTTGTGTCGGCACAGCAGTGTGGTAGAACTTGAGCCATTTTCCACCCGTCACATTCAGTTACATTTGAATTATTTTTGTCGTTTGAGTGATATGCACTGATTTGACTGAATGCAAAAATACATGATTTTCTCTTAGATAACTACTACATACCATGTGTAGTTGTGTGTGTATATAACTTGATAATTTAATTACAATCCCAGGCAGATGGCCCAGGGGAGGGACGCAGCCTACGCCACAGCCTCTCGTGTCATGGTGGATAACCTGGCTCTCAGAGACGGACAGGAGGGAGTACGGGCCTTCATAGAGAAACGGAAACCTGTTTGGACAAACAAAGCCGAGAAGGCCCATGAGTGACGTCTGCTAGACTGGCCTACAGGGCCATGTGAGGGGCCTGCAGCCCCCGGAATAGATGGTGTGAAGTGGTGAACCTGCCCTCAACTGGACCTGAAACCACCACAGAACACACACGCTTGAGGGGGACATTTTGAAGTTAATTCCCTGCTAATTGTTATTATATGATGGGGATGGATCATGTATGGCTGTCTTCTTCAGTGCCCTCAGGAAGGAACTGACAGTAGGTGAAAAGGTAGACTCACTTGATGTGGGGTTTCTAGAACAAATTGGGCACTTCTTGTTGAAAAAAGTGCTTGGTCTGAGACAGAATGTAAATGTTTAATGTGTATAATCAAAAGTAATAAATTTAGTTCAGAATTTAAGCCAATCAGCTGATAAATATGTACAGTGGGGAGAACAAGTTTTTGAGACACTGCTGATTTTGTATAATACCATTACATTACTCTATGCATTTGCACTTTCCTATCACATGAGGGCACTATTGTACATCAAAGCAAAGGTTCTGACAATATAAATATTTAACGTTAGCTCATCGCAATGACTGTATTCCTAGTTTGGCTGACATAACACAACTAGTGGTGCAAATAGACAAATTTTACTCTCCTGGTGAATACAGTAAAACCGTAATAAACTGCTACATTTTGTGCAGCCAGATTAGCTGAAAGGTGCATAGGTTTGGAGGAGAACGCAATTATCTTTGAAAAGTTTCTCTTCATTACAGGGTTGAGTTTCCTAAAATGAGCTGATGAGTTGGCACTTGTTATTCCCTTCTCAAGGACACTAAACCTAGAGCTTTGTGGATCATTCCGAAGAATGTGTGTGAAGAGACTTCACTGATATATGAATGGAATAGCAATAACAATAACAATCCTACTGACATTTAAAAAAAGAATCCATACTCACAAGATTATACATACACATGAACAGAGATTTTCACCCCAAGTTGTTTAATTAAAGCAAAATCTCTGAAGAATTATCTGATAAACCGTTTAACAATTAGTTATTTAACAAAAAAATTAATGACTTCTTAAAGAATGCATGTTCAAATAAAACAGTATCAGTATACGGTTGGAGAATGAACGTGTTGTGTCAAACAAGTACATAGAGTATTAGAAACCAGCAAAGAAGTAGGTGTTTGAATAAGTATTGAAAGGTATGAATTTCATACAAGAAATATGTATGTATTCATCAGTAAGTATTCATGTGTGCAAGAAATTATTTTATATAATTGTGGAAGTGCTGGTAACTGAACAGTAGTGAAGTTGTCTGGTGCAAAATATAAGACTGTAATATGACTTGATAGAAATATGAGCTTGTGATTGGAGCATATTGCTGTAAGTACAGTACTTCAATACTGGTATACATTCCCCTCTATATAAACTAGTTGCAGTTGACAATCACTTTTGGTAACATAAAAATACTGTACTATTAATATTAAACCATATTTTACCATTAATAATCAAGTCATTAGAGGGAAGTTATTCAGTACTTTAGGGGGAGAAAATGGGGAGAACAAAATGTAGTCTTGATATGGGGTTTACACTGGCCTCAATACCCAAACATACAGTACACACAGCATTTGGGTTACAAAAATGTACGGTGATTATTTGAAATTAGTCGTTGCAAAAGTGAGCAACTCGTTATACAGTGGTGGTGATTCAAATAGCTGCTGTATTTGACACTTCTGTGTAATTCTATTATTTCATTTAATCTCTGAACAAAAGATATTCACAATCGTAGCGTTAATGGAACTCTAAAGTAGATATCTTGGGAACGAATTGATAAAAAAAAAAATAAAGATGGAACAGAAAAAAAAAATATCACTGAGTTTGTCTCGCCAGGAGAAAATTCTCCTATTTATGGATAGTTTTTAAATAACTCTGTATGTTACCAAAAATCTTTTGCTGTACATTTAAGCTCTGAAAGAGAGAAATACATATTTATACATACTTTTTAAACGCCTGTCGTTAATTAACATTCAAAAAATAAAATAACTCTTCATTGGGTTTTTAAGGGGGGGTCAGTAAAAAGGTCAGAAGATGTGGTGTCCTGCAGCGTTCATGATGCTGAATGGGTGTTAAGGTCGGGACATCACACAAAAAGCACAAATAAAACAAACAAACTCCTTCCAACACGCCAACAACCCGGCCGTTTTCTTCTCCTGCCAGTGTCAGTGACTAACATCTCAAGTGTCTTGGGAACACTTGCCTCTCCTCTCAAAGCAACATAGACTCCTGCATGGCAAAAGCCTCTGGTGCATGCCTGTAGTGTGGTCCTCCAAACAGAGGGGGGAGCTGCTGCCTTATGGTTGGATGCTGCCCCTGAAACGGTGTCCTGTAGTGAACAAGGCCATCAGGGCCGGTCGGGAAGGTGAACTCCTGAACGGGGGACATCTGGGCCCTCTGGAAGCTGGGGGAGCGGGGCAAACCGCCGGGGGAACGGGCCGCGTCACCACCCTCCTGCTGCCCCCACGGCTGCACCTCCACTGCTCCTACCCGGCCTGGCCCCTCAGGGAAGTAGGGCAGGGTCTGCTCCCCTCTCCTGGACCCCTCGTACCTATTGTAGTCAACGGGAGGGTACCCGGAATGGGCGGCCACAGGGGAGGTGAGCCGGGTGGGCTGGCGGAGGTACGCAGAGGAGTTAGCGGCAGGGCTGTTGATCTGCTGCATGGCGGGGAGTTGCATGGGGGCTTCAGTGGTCCGGGTGGGCTGGGCCGGGCTGAAAGGCTGCCTGCGGTAGGTGGCGTAGGTGTTGTTCATGAGGCCCTTGTCTGGGGACAGGCTGGGCCGCTGTGTGGTAGCGTACGCCCGCTCCCCATACACCAGGCCCATGGATGGAGCCCCTCTGGAGGACAGGGGGGGGTATTTCCGGTCGTCCCCCAGTCCCCTCTGTTCCAGGCTCATGTTGTAGGGGGGATAGTGGAGCGGCGCCGCAGAGGGCTGGCCGGGTGAGTACTGCTGGGGCGGTGTGTGGTACTGGTACTGGCTCTGTGCGTTGGGGTGGACGTAGGGCCTACCCGCCGCCGCCGGGCTGTTGAGGGACCCGGGGGTGTGGTGTTTGGCCGGTCTGGCTGCCGGCCCCACAGAGACCGTTCCCCCTGTCAGGCCGGGGGGAACCTCGCTGGGCCTCACCTGCGAGTGCGGCCGCTCCGGCTCCGGGGCCTCCGCCAAGTCCTGCTCCCCGGGCACGTTGTCATACTGGGAGGCGTTGGAGCCACGGTTGGAGCCTGCGGTGAAGCCCCTGGAGCGTGGCCGGCGGTGGAGCAGCTTGACGTCGTCGGGGCTGGAGGGGGCCGGGGAGCAGTTCAGCTGGACCTCCCGAGCCGCGGCCGCCTTGACCGCCTCCAGCTTGGTCTCGGAGGGCTTGACCCAACGCGGGGCCACGTCTCGGCGGGAGCTGTTGAGGCCGACGTTGGTGTGGTGGTTGCCCTGGGGCTTCCCTCTGTCCACCGCCGCTGCGGGAGGGTTGAAGCGTGGCGAGGGCGTGGGCACCGGGGACGGTATCGGCGTGGGGGTGGACCCGCTCTCCGGGGTGGCCAGATTTGGGACCTGGGGCTGTTTGTAGAGGGGGTCGAGGGACACGGGGATCTCTCCAGACCCCCGCGACCTGGCCTCCCTCTTCTCCCTTTTTTTCTCCTCCCTTTTCTCAGCGAACTTCTCCAGCGAGTCCCTGCGTGCCCGGCTAGGGGGCCGGTTGTCCCGCTTGCGCTCGGGGGAGGAGCTGGGTGCCTTCGGGGGCGGGGGCTCAGCCGGCTGGGAGTGGCTCTGCCCATTCGCCACATGGTTGTGGTGGAACGCCGCAGCCGCCTCGGGGGGAAGCTGCCCAAGAGGTTTCTTGGGTTTCTCGTCGTCTTTACCTACACCGACAGAACAGACGGAGGGCTGGTTAGAGCACCTGGCGCGACGACACCAACGACAAAGCCAGGTTTAAACCATGAATATTCAACAAGGGCAATATGGATTCATGCAACATTACTGCCGACGGGGGGTTGAAAGTAAAGAGAGAATTACATTCACCACAGACAGAAAAAAATACAACATCTGAAATTTATTATCATCCATTCTCAGAGTGTGGGCCAGAGGCGTCCAATTAGGAAATGCCAATTCAAAAGGTGTAGACTCTGAAATGACGCTCGGTTCCGCTCGGTTTCATTAAACTGTGCTTAGCTGCAGCAGTAGACCCCGGCATCAGAAGGTCAGACTGAGATTGTTCTTGGCTAATGGACTGTCCTTAAAGACTTTATAAACACTTGTTAGAGGTGAAGTAGGGAACATGAGGTCACAAATCATTATTAAATCCACTCTATGCGGTCTAAACTCTATAACTCAATGAGTATATCATGATATATTCTTATATTGCCTTATCGACCCTGTGTCAAGAAAGTAAAATGTGGTGTACAGGCGACACACAGATACAGAGAAACAAACAGTGAAGGTGTGACGCTGAATGTGTTGGGGTCTGGAAGGAACAGGGTGTCCACAATCGCCATAGAAACCAGGAACTACAAGCTGGAGAAGAGCAAGTGACGTGACTGGACCAGGAAGTGTTGTGAGCTTGAAACTGGACGCGCCTTCATCGGCTGCCTTTAACTAAAAAAACCTCATAGTGATGTTCCAGTAATACATCCTCTCTCTCCATCCTTCTGCCCATGTGCAAACAAAATGGAGACACTTGGCCTGTTCATCACAGCATCCACCTCAGCCCTCTTATTGGGGATCCAGCAGAGAAGGACAAGAGTATTTAGGATTCCAACCAGGAAATACATGGATTCCTTGACATACGTGCTTTAGTGTTGCCGAGTTAGAATGCAGTGTCTACCCCAAGATAAAACGTTAACACGGACATTAACCTATTCAAACGTCTGTTTAGGCTCAAACTGAAAACCTCATCCAGCAATTTAGCTGTCAATGTTTGAAGTGTTTTGGCTCCTGAATGCCAATTTCTAAATCACGACATGACATGCGGCTGGTTTACTGGCAGCAGATTGGTTGAAGATGGAAGCTCCACTTACTACAGTTGAATAAAAGCCTCCAGTGGTGGGTGCTGCTTATTATGCTGTCACCAGGAAGAGAAAATAGCCCTGTCACTGTGTCTCGGTGTACAGCACCAGGAAGAAAGGATGCTACAGTTAATTTTGAGGTTTAGCCATTATGTAGCATAGAAATCCTCCCACATATGGTAAGAGATGTCAATTGGTGACCAGACATATTTTTAGGTAAGATGAAAGTACTCTCTTATTAACTGAAATTACTGACTCAAAGTACCTCATTAGAAGAAAATATTCACTCCAAGTAGCTTAATAACTGAAAGTACTGACTCAAAGTACCGTTTCTTCTTAACTGAAATCTTATTAAGTGAAAGTACTGTATAGTGAACCAAAATACATAACCTGCAACAAGTTGAGCTGCAGTTCATTTATGGAAATTAGTTAACTGAAATAAATAAATTAGGCCCTAATGTAGGGACATACTGAAAGTTTCTTCCTAACCTAAATAATTGACTCAAAGTATACCTTATTAATGGTAGATTCAGACTTAAATGGTCATTTCTGTTTATTGGTAATCCCTGTTTATAGTACAGCAGTGTAGCTTTGCCATATGCCAGCAGAAATCATGAAAGTGGGATGAATAGAGAACCCATCCCCTACAGGACCCCAAAAGTACGCTTAAAGACAACAGCGGTCTTGACCGAGTTCCAGTTGCGCTAGCGTTGTGAGAATGTTTTGTAAAAGGGAACCCCAGGGCTCCTGGGACAGACAGGCGACAGACAAACGGACGGACGTAAAACGGGGGGAGGGGGGTTGACGGGGGGACGGACGGACAGATGATGACAGAAGGGAAGACCAGTCAGGGAAGCCCACCGGTTACTGCTGTAGGAGGGGATGTGGTCCCCCCTCCCACTCACACATTTGTAGGCTGGGCCCAACGATTGGGAGAAGAAGGAAAAAAGGCAGATTAAGCAAGACAGAGCAGATTAGACAGACACAGTCTATCAATAATTTGTACCAGAACTAATAGGACACAGCGGGTAGCAGGGGAACTGGGTGTATCAAATGTTATCAAGTGGTTAAGGCTGAATACACTGTGAAGTTCCCTATGCTGGGTGTGGACATCTCTGAGCTTGCATGTGGCAGTCTGATCTACAGTACGTGTGTGTGTGTGTTGACTGTATAGTGTAATGGAGGGGTTTTCAAAGTGGGAGACAGCAGGCATCCCTTTAGAGAACACTAAAGACAACCCCCCTCCCCAACCAACTAGTAAATGCATGCAATGATGTAATAAAATGAAATCAGCATCATTAACTAAATAAAAATAAGTCAATCCATTTTTGTAGTAGGCCAGTAAAGAGCAAAACAATCGCCTGGCTTGTGGCGAAGAGGTTCTAGACACGATCCTATCCACTACTGCACACTGGCTCCTTCCAATTCACGCGCATTTACTGACTTTTTCTCCATTTAATTTTCCAAATTTGTCTAAAGTGAGAACTGTTATTTTCAACACTGTGTTCTTAATATACAGTTTCAATCAATCAAATGTATTTTAGAGAGCCCATTTTACATCAGCAGTTGTCACAAAGTGCTTTTACAGAACACCCAGCCTTTAAAAAGTCTACATACCAGTGCTGTGTAAATAAATTAATCCACCATTTTCACCTGCTTGCCACCTGTTCACTTTCTCCTTATAGCTATACATAATAACATGCTTTAGCGAAATTATTCGATCAGTCCTGTTTATAAGCAACACCCAGCCACCGCTTTCTCCATCTCACAGTCAACATCTGGAAAGTTACGTACGCTCCACCCGTTACAGGCTGAATAAAAACGGAGAAGAAATGACAATGTCAGGTTATTAAATATTTATCTGCTGTTGATATGTACTCATTATTAGAGAACGGCTTCGCTTGGGCTTTACAGTTACTTTTCCAATCTCTTTACCGCCTCCCCTGAAGGTCTCTGACGATCCCCTGGGGAGCCACGCCTCACACTTTAGAAAACACCCGGTCTAATGTTATTTGTGTGGGTGTGGGTGTGTGTGTGTGGGAGACATGAGAGAAATGGTTGACTACCTGGTGCGGGCAGTTCCAGTTTGGCCTTCCTGAGCTCCACCATGTTGTTCTGTAGCTGCTCAATCACAACATCATCCTCAAAGAAGAAGTCCTTAGCCAGAGTCACCTGCAGAAACTCCACTAGCTCCTCCATGGACAACCTAAGCAGGTGCTCTGCAAACACACACACACACACACACACACACACACAGTATCAAAGCGACCGATCAGATCTGACATTGCAAATTCACTGTGTGATTTCCTCAAAACGTCTAATCCATTTTTACTTTTCATAAAACACCCATCCCCGGGACTCCATCCCGTTTATTCATTCTAAAATTAAATTTCACACCCCAAAACACACACGGTTTGAGTTAGACTGAGGCCGGGGGGCTAAAATGAGCTGGCTAAAACATCCTTGTGGATCTCAGACAACCAGATAGTCACAATAACCAGAAGTCCTAATATAATGCTCTTACTCTTGTGCAGCTTGAGGACAGTGTACGACATAGCGGTCAGAACTCTCTCCCCTTCTAGGATATAGATGTCCCAGATCCTCAGTGTCAGTGTGAAGGGAGTCTGAGAGAAAGGAGAGGAGGAGTTCCAGAGAGAGGGAGTTCCAGAGAGACAGAGTGTGTGTGCGCGAGAGAGGGTGAGGGAGTATATAGAGAGGATGGATGAGAAACAAATAAAACAGCTTCATTAATGAAGTGACCACCGCTATTTGCTAATTTACTTTCATTAGCCCAACAGCGGAGGAGGGCATGTTGGGATAATGAGTCCTTCTTCAAAGCCAGACTTTAAAAGCTGCAGGGAATGAGACACTGAGTTAAGAGGCTGGGATTCTGACACTCACCCTGTCTAGAAAACACTGAAAGAACCACTTCATAGTGTAGAGGCTGCTGAACACCTCCTGTGAGTCCTGAAACATTAGAGGTCAATGAGCCATTAGCACTGTGTGTGGGTGCCTGTCTGTCTGTGTCTGTGTGTGTGGATGCCTGTGTGTGTGTCTGTGTGTGTGTGAATGCCTGTCTGCCTGTGTGTGTGTGTGTGTGTGTGTGTGTGGATGCCTGTCTGTCTGTGTGTATGTATTCCTGTCTGTCTGCCTTTGGGTGAATGCCTGTCTGTCTGCATGTGAGTGTGGATGCCTGTCTGTCTGCTTGTGGGTGAATGCCTGTCTGTCTGCTTGTGGGTGAATGCCTGTCTGTCTGCTTGTGGGTGAATGCCTGTCTGCCTGTGTGCGTGTGTGTGCTATAGTTAAACACAGCAGTGGTTGTGGTTTAACAAGAGTTAAACCACAGCCACATTGCCCAAGGCCTCATATTAAAAGCAAAATAATACATAGTCCTTTGCTGTGTGTGTGTGTAGTGTAGTGTGTTACACGGGCCTCACCAGGTGGGACTTCAGCTTGGGCAGCATCTTCTTCAGGATGCGGTCATGGTGCTCCTGGAAGCGCATCAATTTGGGAAAGCCGGGGATGAAAAAACCTGGGGGGGGGGTTGGAGGGGCGGGCAGAATGAGACACAGACCGTCAATTCAAATTCACGTCGACAGGTGGCAGTGTTTTCGGCCGTTCTGGACGTGTGCGGGCCTGAACGGAAAGGGACGTGAGACGCCGTGAGCTCCGGGTATTCGGCGAGGCGTGGCCTTGGGTAAATGACGTCCAAAGATAACTTTCAAGTCGTTCACAGGTACGCGTCACAGGGTTAATGTGAGGAATGTGTCTGGAGTAGAAGATCATAGATAATACCGTCTGTACGGGAGCCGGCTCGGCCACGCCTACTCGGTGTGTATCGGGTGTGTTGGCGTGGAGCGGTATTCCTTACAGGGCTTGCGTGACACAGTTTAGGCGTGGCCCACTGAATAACAGTAACATGGAGTGTTTCCGGTGTTTACCGTGCATGGCGTGTCTCTGTCCAGACAGTAGCTTGACCAGGGCCCAGAAGGCATCTTCTTCATTCATATAGATGAGCAGCAGAGCAGTGATCTGACTCATGCCCTGACAGTATCCCACATCCTACACACACACACACACACACACACACAGACACACACACACACACGACTTATTCCTCATACATCTTTCTTGGAAAACAAAAGGATGGTAGATGGAGAGAAAGCGGGAAGATCAGGAGGAGCTGGAAGAGGGAGAAAAACTGGGAGGGAGGTGAACAGGAAGAGGGTGCTGACCACCGTTGACAGGGAAAAGTAAAGAAGGTAGCAGTAGACAGTGAAGGCCATGTGACTCACAGTGTTGTATATAGAGTAGGCTGTTAGGACGTGGAACAGAGCCTGCTGCCTGAAAACAAATGAATAAACTGTCAGAACCTTTAAATGGCTAGACATCCTTTATTGAAACAACACAGACCACAAACAGTTACATCTCTGGAGCTTTCCAAAATAGAGTACAAAGGCTATAAAAATCATGTTGTCATTCAATATTGGGTAGGGTTTCTAAGCGAAACAACTACATTTGAATATGATTTTTACTTGCTATTTTGGGCTGCCAGTAATGGCAATCTTTGAGATAGTTGGTAGTGTTATGGTCCTACAGTATAGTAGTGATTGAGGTATTTGGTAATATTATGGTCTCATGGCATAATAATGGTTCACATAGCTGCTAGTGTCCAAGTTTTTCTGTATAATAATGATTGTGTCATGGTCAGTATTGAGGCATTGCGTTTAGTTCCTGGGAGGCAGTGCATTTAGTTCCTGGGAGGCAGTGCGTTTAGTTCCTGGGAGGCAGTGCGTTTAGTCCCTGAGAGGCAGTGCGTTTAGTCCCTGAGAGGCAGTGCGTTTAGTCCCCGAGAGGCAGTGCGTTTAGTCCCCGAGAGGCAGTGCGTTTAGTCCCTGAGAGGCAGTGCGTTTAGTCCCTGAGAGGCGGTGCGTTTAGTCCCTGAGAGGCGGTGCGTTTAGTCCCTGAGAGGCAGTGCGTTTAGTCCCTGAGAGGCAGTGCGTTTAGTCCCTGAGAGGCAGTGCGTTTAGTCCCTGAGAGGCAGTGCGTTTAGTCCCTGAGAGGCAGTGCGTTTAGTCCCTGAGAGGCAGTGCGTTTAGTCCCTGAGAGGCAGTGCGTTTAGTCCCTGAGAGGCCATAGCCGTGTTACATTCTGCTGACTGATAATGCAGGCCAGACACACTTTTGATTACCCAGAAAACTGGCTGTGTGGCAGTCTGTACACATTCCAACAACATAGCAGTTCATGTACGTTGTATGCTCCCTCTCTGTCAGTGTACAGTGTCTCCGTTTGTGTCTGTTTGTGTGTCTCAGTCTGTGGGAGTGTGCAGTGTCTCCGTTTGTGTCTGTTTGATTGTCTCAGTCTGTGTGAGTGTGCAGTGTCTCCGTTTGTGTCTGTTTGAGTGTCTCAGTCTGTGAGAGTGTGCAGTGTCTTCGTTTGTGTCTGTTTGAGTGTCTCAGTCTGTGCGAGTGTGCAGTGTCTCCGTTTGTGTCTGTTTGAGTGTCTCAGTCTGTGCGAGTGTGCAGTGTCTCCGTTTGTGTCTGTTTGAGTGTCTCAGTCTGTGCGAGTGTGCAGTGTCTCCGTTTGTGTCTGTTTGAGTGTCTCAGTCTGTGTGAGTGTGCAGTGTCTCAGTTTGTGTCTGTTTGAGTGTCTCAGTCTGTGTGAGTGTGCAGTGTCTCCGTTTGTGTCTGTTTGAGTGTCTCAGTCTGTGGGAGTGTGCAGTGTCTCCGTTTGTGTCTGTTTGGGTGTCTCAGTCAGTGTGAGTGTGCAGTGTCTCCGTTTGTGTCTGTTTGAGTGTCTCAGTCTGTGCGAGTGTGCAGTGTCTCTTTGCAGATGTTGTGCGTCAGATGGACAGAAAGAAACTGACTTGACATCGTAGCGGTGCATGAACATGATGTGGTCCCGGTATGTTCGGTTCACGTCCAGGTCAATCTGACGGATGTCAGGAGACAGACCCCGTGCGCTGAGCTTCAACTTCTACACACAGGAAACAGAGAGATGCAGTGATGGAGCATTTGTGTGTTTGGGTGAATGTGAGTGAGACAAATGCATAGGAATAAGTATACTCATCAATCCAGCAAACATTTTATTAAGTTTTAATGAAGCTCAGTTGTGCCTTCTAGACTTAGTATTCCACGGATGACTTGAGCGCACACACACACACGCAGGCGCACGCGCAGGCGCACGTCTTCCACTATACTAAAGATGAAGCGGTGTGAAATCAAATAAAGTCAGTGCTAGGTTTGGCTATGAATGTTTATGAGCCTGGGCTATAATGAAGCATGCTAGACAGTGTGGAAGGGGACTACAGGAGCACTTCAGTGTGAATGTCTACGTAGTCCCCCAGTGTGAATGTCTACGTAGTCCCCCAGTGTGAATGTCTACGTAGTCCCCCAGTGTGAATGTCTACGTAGTCCCCCACTGTGAATGTCTACGTACTCCCCCACTGTGAATGTCTACGTAGTCCCCCACTGTGAATGTCTACGTAGTCCTCCAGTGTGAATGTCTACATAGTCCTCCAGTGTGAATGTCTACATAGTCCTCCAGTGTGAATGTCTACATAGTCCTCCAGTGTGAATGTCTACATAGTCCTCCAGTGTGAATGTCTACATAGTCCTCCAGTGTGAATGTCTACATAGTCCTCCAGTGTGAATGTCTACATAGTCCTCCAGTGTGAATGTCTACATAGTCCTCCAGTGTGAATGTCTACATAGTCCTCCAGTGTGAATGTCTACATAGTCCTCCAGTGTGAATATATATGTAGTCCTCCAGTGTGAATATCTATGTAGTCCTCCAGTGTGAATATCTATGTAGTCCTACAGTGTGAATGTGTTTATAGGGAGGATGGACATTAGTCCAATAAACCTCTATTGCTGTGAGCTGCCTCCTCATGTTTCCATAACATACCTCATAGAAGTCTTTCTTCTCCTCCTTTATTTTGGGAATGTCGAGGAGTAGACACCACACCTCTCCCCGGAGCTGTAGGGGAATTCCTTTATAGATCCGCCTCATCAGCTGGAGGGGCACATGGAATCAGGGAGGAGGACATTCTTAGCAAGACATCCAAAAGACCACGCTTCCCTTTTGAGCCTGAATCCCTAGAACCTAATGTGTAAGATTCTACGTGCGCCACTGGCCAATAAAACATTATCATCACGAATAATAGCATGAATAATCTTACATGTCTCAATAAGGGGACACCGTACATTAATCATCAATCAAGCATCATGTGTCTCAAGTCAAAAATGTGACTCAAAAGTGAAAAGACAGAAGATGTCTGAGCGAGAGAGGGGAAGATAGCGACACAGAGAGAGTAAAGGGTGAAGTACTTCCATAGGCAGGAGGAGATGAGCAATCTCCAGGACTCCGAGTGGAAAAGATTAAGTGTTTAAACCGAAACTGCTGGAACAGCAGAGTTAATCGTCGCAATGAATTATTCTCCTACAGCTGCTGGTAAAATCACCATGTGGAATCGGGCTCAGAGCGGACAGTGACATTCTGAGGAAAGATACAGTATGTGGATGTGTGTGAGAGAATAGGTAGGTGTGTGTGTTTTTGCATGTGTGTATCCTAGTTGTACTATGCTTGTGAGGACCAGAATTCCCCACAGACTTTTGGGACTCGCTAAATAAAGTGTACTTTGCCTGTCTTTGTCATATTCTGTCCCTATTTGTTGTCTACCTCAAGCATTATGCAATATGCATTAAGTAGAACACTGGGATGTGTAAATGTATTAACGATTTAAGGTGATTCCAAATCTGATGTGTGGTTGTGTGGTTAAAAAGCTCCATGTACAATTCAGAGCCCATAGACACACACAGTGGTCCATCACATTTAACACATGCTGCCTCCCTTTGTGTTCATATATCTGCATTACTAAGCAGGCAGAATGCAGACAGAGCTGAGTGGAGAGAGTGAGGAAGGAGAGTGGCAGGAGATTTAATGCAGGTTTTCTACTCACTCTGGGTAGTGTGTGTGTGTGTGTGTGTGTGTGTGTGTGTGTGTGTGTCAGACACAATTGGACAGAGTCCTTTAATTAGGACTCCGCCAAGAAAGTCAATAAGAGTATCTGTTTCGGAAATTCTGTGTGCACATTTTGTGTTAATAGTGTTCTATTAACGCTTTAATGTTGAGTTCATTCCTACTCACTGTTGTCCACAGTCTCTATATGTACCACTGATTCACTGTCACATCAACATCTCAGTCTGCACCCAGAACCTGCCCCACGGCAGACCTGCTGATTACACCAGCCTTTAAAGTTTACATAGTTAGAAACTATAACCTGCCTTTATAACCTGGCTGACGGACGCCACAAACTGGCTGACGGACGCAGGAACCTGCACCCTTGGCAGCAATTACAGACACAGTCTGTTTACAGATACAGTCTGTTTGAACAAGTTACCAGTTTTACAAATCGGGGGCACAGCACTTTTTGCAAAACTGCTCATGCTGTCAAGTTGGATGGGGACCTTTGGTGAACAGCAGTGTTCAACTCCTTCCACATATTCTCAGTTGGAAGGAGCCTAGAAACCAGCTTAGAAAAATGAAAATAGAAATGACTGACTGAATACAGATGAACAGAGATGATAGATCCACACAAACAACCACCGCAAGTCCTTAGTTGTTGCTTGAATCATAGTTATCTAAATGGAGGAGAAAACGAGAGCAAGAATGCGTGAGGGACAGGTCCTTGATTGTAGCTTGTCACACAGTTCTTTAAATGAAGGAGAAACTGAGAAATAACAAACTACTAAGATAGAGTGGGTGAGTGCCAGGGAGAGAAAGGCTAAAACATTACGACAAAGGTACACTTAAAAAAAATATCCCATTCCAACTAAAACCACTCAGTGTATAAATGAACTATGTCACAACAGAATGCCTCAGGGTCCAAACCCTATCATAAAGTTCACACAAACCCAAGCACCAACAAGGGCCACTACAACAGCGGTAGGACGTCTCTAAACAACTTTTAGGATGAGACTCACAAACACCTGTTCTCCACAGAGGACAGGAGTGAGTGTGGGGCATGATGAGAGAACAATGTGAGATGAAATATCTTATAACAGGAATGTGGGTATGAGACATTTTGAGGGAGAGACTGATAGAAGATGTAAACAGAGAGGCAGAGAGAGATTCTACCTTCTCACTGTTCTTGTACTTGTCCCAACTCTTCAGCATTTTCAGCCATTTTGTGGTCCTTTCAATTTCTATTTGTTTATTCTGAGGGAACACAGGAAGTGACACGTTAACACTTCCTCATTACCATAACTCTGGAAGAACTGCCAACTTAGATAAATAAGCATTGTCATACATGTTGCTTTACGAAATTAATTATGCATTTAATGATGTATGATGAGGCAAAAGATAATGTGACAAAACTAATTTAAAATGATCCCTCATGAAAGAAACTGTATGCTATAGTAGAAGACAAAAACATTGGTTAGAATTTGGAGAAATAATGGGAAGGACAACACTAATCAATTCTGGTCCCGGTTTTAATCATAGCAGTAACAGTAATCACTGTGTGCGCATGTGTGTGTGAAAGACACCCTTATCATCTTGTCAAGGTCATTCCACAGCAGCGAGATGTGTAGCTACTTTCCCTCTGGGTCACTCACCTTCTCTTCCACTGAGTCATAGGATGGAAGCTCATTCTCACTAGGGAGCAGGAGAGCAAACAGGATTTAGTATTGCATTGCTTTGCTTCAATTTTGGACACATTCTTGCAGTCAAAATATGCATGTTATCAACATTGTTTGCCACAGGCTTTTCTAAAGCTTTGCTGGTAGGTTGGCAGGATGTCAGTAAACAGTCTTTCTGTCTAACTCAACTCCCTCATTTACACACAGTAAAGTCGGACAAGACAAAGTCCCAATATCAGATACTGTATCTCTACGGACAAGACAAAGCCCCAGTTTCAGGTACTGAATCTCTACTGACAGACCAGACGTCTGAAAAATGACATGTCCTCAACAAAAATATTGGCCAGTAAAACCTCTTTCCAGAGGAAGTGGAATCATTAAATAAATAACTGCTGTTGCAGCCACAGCTTGTTTAACCTTCCCTGACACACATCAAAGGGAGGGAACATTACACATTATCTGCAGCCGTACAAACAGGAAATAACACATTAAAAGATTCCTCCATGCTGGCTCCTGTCCTGTCCCAGTTTCAAGGCCTCCATGGCTACAAGTCAGTTACCCTTTGAAACTAACAGTTCAACAGAGCACATCTAGTGTCTCCAGTATCACATCTGTGTCTCTCAGCAAACTGGCTAATCATATTTAAAGTTTACTGGGGGCTTGATTCCACTATTAATATTTAAAAATGTAGAATTCCTTCCTCCAGTAAGATTAATTGATCTGTACATGACTGTAGGAGGAGGTCCAGTTTCCTCTCCATTGCTTCAACCAACTGAATACTCATCAGATCTTTGATTACATCGGACATATGAGGACTGCAGGGAGGAAACTGAGCCAGGGTCTCATTCCCTCTTCCTGTATGTTCGCCTTGGGACTGCCTTGACTCTGGCCTTGACTTTGACCTTTAACCCATTCAGGAAGCGCAGAGAGTTTGCAGTCCGCGTCGGTCTATAAATGGGTCACTTTTCTCCCTCAGTCTCATCAATCACGCCTGCTCAATATGACCTGGAAAACCCTGTGCTTTCTGCGACATCGTGTAGCTTCAGGCCTATCTCCATGAGGGCCAGCTCGTCGGTGTCCTACCCAGACGTGGCGTTAGGCACGACGTCTCTCCGCTCTCTTCCCTTCGCCCGGGGCCCCAACCTCTCCATCCTTCTCTCTGCAGACCACAGCTTTCTTCGGATCCTTCTCTCTGTTAGACTCTGGCCCTGGGCCCAGTCTCCCTCCCAGATGCCCTGTGATTGTGGTTAACCCTGAAGCCTCCTGCCTGCATCAACCCACGTGTACCATCCTATACATAACCAGTGGAACAGCCTGAGCACATACTTTTAAAGAGCCTGACTGGCCCAACGCCAGCCCCGACAAAGCCACACAACACCAGGCTACAGAGGCAGCGTTTTATACCCAACCCTGCGCTTTACAGAGAGCCATTTTCTCCTGCTTCAAGGAAATAGTCTAGTTCAACTAGCATGATTTGAATCTTGCTGAAGTTAAATATTAGAACTGTGTGTGTGTGTGTGTGTGTACACATGTCCTTACTGCACAAAGCCGAAGCGGTCGATGACTTTGTACAGGAGCAAACTTGCATCCTCCCAGTCTTCCACAGTAGCACCTTCTTTTCCCTGCAAGCAGAAATGTGAATCAAAAATAAATAAATAAGCACATAAAGCATTTGGGGTAATGCAATGAATAAGAAGTAGTCTGAAATGCAAGTGCTTTAAAAAAAGATCCTTGGGGAACATATTCTTTTTTTACTTTGAAGGCGCCACAAATGAGAATGAATGGAAATTCGATACTATGAATGTTAAGAAGCAATGTGACTTGATGCTTATATAAAACGTGATGGCTACATTCTTTGCAAACCTCTACACTATGAAAATAGAGACACAGAAACATCAAATGTAGTTTTATTAATGCTCAAGTGAACATGCCTGATTACCTCTTCAGCTGAAATTCCACTCCCTGTTTGAGGAGAAAAGAAGATTTGATCCTGATTGGATATTCCCAGACTTCACTACAATATTGCAACTATTGGGACTATTCACTCCTTTTACAGACTACTTTGGTTAATGGTTGTTAGCACTGGGCAGGAATAGCAAGGCTTGGTATGTTTGCAACAAGACAACAGTTTTGAGGGACAAGCATGTTTAATTCTGTGTGCGGGTTTGTCTTTATGCGTGCATTGGTCTAGTGCTGACTGGTGCGAATCGGGGAAGCAGGCAGAGGACACCTGTGTCTCTCAGAGGTAAGACTGTTAAAGTCATCACATTACAATGGAAAATGGGAGAAGATCATCTTTTGAGAATGCACGACAGCAAAAGGAAACTAAGAAAAAGAAAATGATGGCAAAGGCTGAGAGGAGGATTGTAAAGAGTACACATGAAGGAGAACAAAGAAAGAAAGGAAAAGGCAGAACAGGTGGGACTAGCAGACCGAGAGAAAGAGGGCAAAAGTGGTAAAGAGTGAGGGAAATGGAAAAGAGAGAAGAATCTCTTGGCCGTGGATTGTAAAGGATAGCCTGAAAACCAGCTGCTGAGGTAAATACAGCTCTCCTATCTTTCCCTCTCTTTCTCCTCTCCTCCCCCCTCCCTCCCTTTCTCCTCCCCTCGCTCCCTCTTTTCTGGACATTCTGTCCAACACAGATCCCGCCCACAGTAGAAAAAGGGTAAAACAAATATAAATAAATCAAAGACACATCTGGGATGAATAAAGACACTGTTCTTACGACCAACCTCAGGCTGAACACACACACACACAGCCTTGAGGAGAGGTCAGTGGAGACACTGGCTGACTATGTCTAAAACCCACGTCATTTAGTGCATAGACACAGGCGCAGGGTGCACGCGCACACGCACGCACGCACGCACGCACCCACTCCAGACATCCCAAAAGCCGCGCAAAATCAATGTCACAGCAGAGGTGGAGCGTTTCAGTTGGTCATGCTGTCCGTGTTCGCGTTGTTAAGTCCCCGTTTGACTCCGCCACAGTGCCAGAGATGGCCATATATTTCTCCAACCATCCTCAGCAGGAAGAACAGGACGGACCCTGCCTTGAATCCTATCAAATGTTGAGGTGTGTGGTTGCAGAGTGACGGGGTTCTTCTCTGTGTTCCGGGGAGCCCCCGTGCCGTCCCCTGACTGAGTCAGGATGATGCCCAATTGGTTTAGATTGGACTCGTTCTGCCTCACTACCCTGAGAAAATGGACCCCTTTTGTAATCGGGGTAAAACATCAGAACATAATTAAACTGTGTCACAGCGTCAGCCTGCTCCTCTCTCCTCTTGCCTCCCCTCCACTCCTCCATCCTTGCTCCTCTCTTAATGAGCGGCTTAATTACGCTGCCCGCCGGACTAAATTAAAAAGGGCTAATTTAGAAACCAGGCACGACAGCTGGCTAAGACTGATGCCACGAGTCAAGCAGAGAGGCGCCACAAACAATAGAGTGGATGGACAAACAAACGAACACACCGTTCGCAACGCCATCTGTCTGACCGACAGAAACATCGTACCCGCTTGAACAAAAGGAAGCACACACCTGCTGAAACCTCCAAATACAGATGGTTAACCGCAGCTTGTCCGCCACTCTGGCCAGCATGCTTCAGGTGACCTGCTGGACAGCACAGGAGCTCTTACCTTTTCATATTTGGAGACGATCTCGGCCCTCTCCTGTTCAAGCCTCAGCGCAGCATCCTGCTCCGTATCAGACGCTGTGTAGGAACAGGAAGTGAGAGAAGAGGAAGCCGGATTTGAGGAAGGAAGCAGACGGAAAGGACAGGAGTTAGTCTTTAAATGTCTGCGATTGGAGTGGGCTCAGTGAAGGTCAGGACGAACCGGTCTATGTCTCACTCTGCCCTTTAATGATCTAATCATCAAGCACTAAGCACTCCAGTTCACTGGTCTGCTGCTGAGAAAGGGTCAAAGGTCAGGGCCTGTCCTACTACAGCAAATGCTGGTTGGACCAGCAGAGCTCATCGGGGTTGAAGTGTGTTGGCCAGTGTGCGTGTGTTGAACACTTTGAGCTCAAAACGGAGGACATTGTCTTTGGAGGACAACGCTGTCAAAGAGATGGTGACAGAATGAATTTCTGTGTTTAAACAGCCTAAAGAGTGCGTCTGCATGTGCGTGTGTTTTTTGCATAGACGTGTGTGTGTGTGTGTGTGTGTGTATGCGTGCGCGCGTTTTGTAGGGGGGCGCCAGACAGGCAGTAAATGAGGAACTGTCACACGTGATCGCCTTGCCGAGAGCGCAAACAAAAAAACATCTACATGAACACACTTCTCTCCTCCCTTCCAGACCATTGTACTATATCACATCAGCGTCATCCCTTTACAAGCTTCGGTTTCCTCATCCGATTAAGACTGTACGACAAACACGGCCACTCGGAAGGACGCACTGCATCTACCGGATTTGCCAGCCAATGTGAACGCTTAAAACACAAGAAACACGCTCACACAGCTGGCACATAAACGTGTGTGTGTGTGTGTGTGTGTGTGTGTGTGTTGGATCAAAAAGGCACTAAAATAATCTGTTAGTCAATCATCCTTACTGACATAAACATTTTCATTTTGATCCAATCAAGACTAGATGGAAAATGTGTGTGTGTGTGTGTGTATATATATATCTTTTCATGGAGGGCCCAAACATCGGCATTTCATTAGCTTTGAAGTACCTGCACCCAGCACTCACTTGCCAGCCAGCATTCTTGACAGACAAGTTCCAGGAGTATGTGTGCGTGCGTGTGCGTGTGCGTGAGAAAGTGAGTGCACACATTAGAATCATAAAGAGATTCAGAATCAACAAAACAATAGCAAATATGTTTTCTGTAAACATATTTTTTCCACAACCAGATTGAGGCAGCTTACTGGCCGAGTAACTGTGGGGTGAGAATGAATACATCGCTCTACAACAAGGCTGCCGACACTGAGCTCTGTGGGAACGAGGCTAATGTAAATAAGCTTTGAGTGCTACTGGGTTTACTGAGCTGGAGTGTGAGACCAGAAGCACCATCCACCAGAATAACAAAGCAGCAGCCACCAATTAGGACACAGCCTTTTAACTTCCTATACCAATGTGAAGCGCTGATTTGCCTTAACTCAGGAAGTACAGTGCCAAAAGACGGATGTTTTTGTATTTTTAAATTTTATGTACTTCAGTTATTCCTTTCTCTTTTTCAGTCGGTATTTTGACAGGAAGTATTCCGTTTCGATTCTTCCCCACTTCCTCCATGGTCTCCTGGTTTCGACAGGGGGGGGGCGGCTATCCGGAATTCCAGACGGTTCGGAACAAACGTGTCACTTGTTGAGCTGGACAGAGTTTTTATGACAGGGTGGTATGTAACTGTGCTTCACAGTGAAAGGCTGCCACACACACACACACACACACACACACACAGCCTTCTTCCACTGAATTCCACCCAGAAGCCTGCGGTTTCCATGGTGCCGTGGACGGGAATTCGGGGGTAAATGGGATACTTGGTGCGTTAAAGCGGTGTGTTTTAGCAGGAACACACACTGATCCCCAGCCGTGTTATTAGTATTCTAGGAGGGCCAGCGGTAAACCTAAACACAATTAGACTCTTCACGCACGGGGAAACGCACAGGCATCCGAGACCATGTGTTCGTAAAGGTTCGGAGGCTCGTTCAGATTCATTATGTTTTGTTGTGTTGCATAGACTGATACAACTCCTCGTGGGGGTTACTGCTCAGAGGAAGCAGGCACTGCTGAATCTCTGCTCTTCCAGTGACTCACCCATCCTCAGCCTGTCACTGCACCTCCTCCCCCTGGTTTACCTAGTGGGACCTCCCGCCTGGCTGCCCTTTCACCCCCACCTCGTCATCCTCTCCCGGCCTCATCCTCTCCACGTCAGTGGCCTGTGGTGAGAGATGGGTAGATTGTCGTTCCACATCCAGTCCCGCTGCCATTAAAATGGCCCCACAGGTCATTGAGCCGGGGCCCTTTATTTCTCCCTCTGAGCTGTCTTTCCACCCACCGAAAGGTATTAAGCGAACAGACGGCTTCTGAGAATTTATGGAAAATGGTATGGAAAGAACAGTACGGCTAGCTCAGCGGATGGGGACGGCTAGCTCAGCGGATGGGGACGGCTAGCTCAGCGGATGGGGACGGCTAGCTCAGCGGATGGGGACGGCTAGCTCAGCGGATGGGGACGGCTAGCTCAGCGGATGGGGACGGCTAGCTCAGCGGATGGGGACGGCTAGCTCAGCGGATGGGGACGGCAAGCTCAGCGGATGGGGACGGCTAGCTCAGCGGATGGGGACGGCTAGCTCAGCGGATGGGGACGGCAAGCTCAGCGGATGGGGACGGCTAGCTCAGCGGATGGGGACGGCTAGCTCAGCGGATGGGGACATGTTCTGAAGCTTTACACTAGTGAAAGTCTACACGCTAGTAAAAGACTATACAACCTTTGCATGTCTTCTGGCGTTTCCTATCAATCTACACAACCTGTTCAGCCAGTGGAAGAAAGTCTGTGTGTGTGTGTGTGTGTGTGTGTGTGTATGTACAGGACCAGCAGGAGTCCCGCTTCCACCAAGTTAGACCCAGAACCTGCAGCACTAAGTTGGTTTGGTCTTTCTAGAATGGTTCAAGGGATATTGTTTCACGCAAAAGTCTATCACTATAGTCGACCCACATTTTTAAATTTTAAGTTGATATCGCCTAAACATGTGAAACCAAGTCAGTTTAGTGTCTACAGCTTGAATGGTTTCACTGAAAGCAGTACCGTAACAAACCCATTAGTGATTGAAGTCATTAAACCATCCCACTGAAAAACAAGTGAATGGAAGTTTTGAAAGTGTAATAGGAAGGAGAATGAATAATATTAATATTGAAGCTGGGATCCTTACTTGGCAAGCCCCAGTAACAAGAAAAACATGAATATGGTGAAGACTGAACATCAAGACTCTTGCTACACAGCCCCAGTTATTACAGTGCTCCTCTCTTTCCGCGCCATCTTCCAGTTTCTGTACCAAGACTGGTGGTTATAATAACAATTATTTTGCTTGTTACTCCCTCACACTCTCTTGCCCTGTCAAAGTGGTCCCCATTTCCTGGTTCCTATCTGCAAAAGTACTAAAGCTGCATGGTTCTAATAAAAGCCTGAGTGGAGAACAACTAATTTCCTGTTTTTTTTGTCCTTGAGCTGAACACTTTTCATACTTCATTTTGTTCATCTGCTCTGCCTGTGTTCACTTAAAATGCACAAAACAACTCATGGGAGGGGAAAGTGCACAAAAGGCAATGTCTCTTCATGCCTGGAAATGAACACAGTAAAACCAATTTTAAATAGGGACAGAGAGTGAAATGGAAATACAACATTGACTGTTTGTCCATGTGTTGTGTATAATTTTTACAGTACACACACACACATACACACACCTATTATTGCAACCTGTGCAACAGCACAAGGGTAACAGCCAAACCATTCCATCTGCAGGCTGACCAAAAAGGATCACTCAGCACGCTGAAGGCATTGTTCCAAAACAAGTTGCCCCAACTAGATGTGTAACACAAACATGTTTCTACCTGTACCTCACCACACAATCAACCTCAACACTGACTCACAATCCCACTGATCTGCCAACCCAAGAGGAGTTTCCCCTCATACAACTCTCAAAATGTTCAATAACTATTATGCATTCCTTCAGCTCTAACCGAATCTCAAGTGAATACTGTCCAATACCAACAGACCTTCGACATTAAAAAGTTCCAATCTGAGCAAGGCTATAGATGTTCTGTACAACCAAAACCTGTGCTACCGAGCTGGCAAAAAACAAAAGCTCTCCGTTACGCATTTAACTCAGTGACATCATATCTTACCCCTCTTCACGTTCTGTATGGGATCCTCCAGGCGAGTTAGGGCTTTAGTCCGCATTAGGGGCGCCTCAGGCTAGGCAAACACTCAAACAGCCTACAAACAACACAAACCCATTTAAAACCCGCGACTCTTCCTCAGCAACAACTGCCCACTACAGCGGTCCACAAACCAATGAGGAACCAGAGACGGACGGACAGAAACGGTGGTTTGTGTTACGCACTCGTCTAAGCGGTGAGATCAGAATGGTGGAGTTAGAGGGCCTCTGTCACAATGCAGCTGTTTGTTTGCTTTACAGTGAGTGAGAGAGAGACATATTAGCATTTAACCCTCCTCTTTACAGACATTTTATTTAGTCTATTTTCTGTTGTTAAGATATTTTGGGACATCGTGCTTTGGCAATACAATTAGAAACGTCATGTGAATGTATCAAACTGAAATGCACATTGAGATCGAGGGATAAAAGTGAGAGAGCAATAAAAGGAAAGAGCGCAAAGGACTTGAGGATGGAGTCACTGATGTCCCCACTCATGACATTCCAAAGCCAAACTCATAACAACAACAACGCCGCTATTCAACACATCAGACGACTGAGGGAGGGGGGGGCGACGAGGAGCCAATCAAAGGGAAGGGGGGGGGGGGGTGAAGAAGACGACAGTGGGTGAGACTCATGGAGAATCAAGAGGCAGCGAAAAGAGTCGGCAGTGGAGAGTTTGGACAGCATTTTGATAAACAGCTTTCATTAAGAAGCCTCATTATCAAGCGCTGTGCTGAGAGTGTAAAACCCAGAACAGAGCCCAGAGGATCAGGCACAAAAGCGGGCAGCAGGGGAGGCCAGAGGGAGAGAGGAGGAGAAAACGACAGGAGCCACATAATTGTTCTTGGATCTCTTTCTCCATCTCCTCCCTCCCAACGGAAATACCTACCCAAACATTACAGCCATTCATTTAGATCGCAGCGATGTCGTTTTTTGATTGGTCGACAGACAACGCACTGCCATTCGCAGCAATGACCTGGAAGCCATAAGAGTTCGGTGCCTTGCCCAAGAAAGGAATGACTGCTTTTTCTGGGATTCGATATGGTCACCATTTTCTGAAATGTAATAATGTTCATGGAATGATGAGTAATGAAAACCATGTCTGCGGGCACTTCTAAAGCTAGGGATCATCCTATAAGACAGACAGCCAGGGACACTGACTTCCTTTTTGGTAATGTTCTCACACACCGGCTAATGTTCTGCAAGGGACATCAGGCTGGAACCACACTGTCAGTGGATGGCCTTGAGTGTTACTGCACACATTCCTGGGAATCCTCAGAAAAAAGGACAGAACACATTCGTTTGAAATGAAGGTTCTGAAAGCCTCCCTGCATTTGATCTACAGAGCGGTAGGACATTGGCATCTTGACTGAGAGGTTCACCCTTCACCTCTTTTCACTGGTGTTCGGGTCTCCGTCTCCCGTATTCATAACCGCACGAAACAATGTCCCGCATGACCTTGTGGACGATCTGTGGCGCCGCGCAGGTGGTCGTCAGGAAAGCTCAGCCACACCAAACTTGTCAATAGAAACTACATTTTAATACGTTCTACAGAATCTTAGCTGGGTCCAATTCTAACTGACCACTTACAGTTAGTTGTGCGTTTCAGGGTTCATGGTGTCAAATTACAGAACGGTGAATCCAGACAAACCTCTGCTGGAACGTTAAATTACGCACCAAGTATATCAGACTAGGACAGCAGTCGTTCTAGTGAAATCTGACACCAAGCATGGACTAGTCCTGTAGGGAGAAATTGTCCCCAACTGATTTATTCTAATTAAAAAATATTCCATCAGAAATCAAATCAATAGCAGTAGGGCATAATGACACTGTTAATATAAATGGTGTGAACATAACACAGAACTCCATGCTCCCCTTCACCCCAGGAGACCTCTTCTGATTGGTAAACAGTAGTGATGAGGAGGTTAGCTGTTTTATTATGTCAAACAATGTGCACACGTGTATTTGTCATGTTATCTTAATCGCTTTGCAAACATGCAAAACTTCCGTTCACTCGTCTGAGACGAATAACAGTATCTGGCGAGTAATAGCTTAGCTCACGACATAAACAGCCAATAGACAGAAAAGGCTACTTAAATATCTATAACCTAAACAGTGTGATAGAAGAAGGGAAAACCATAGATCAGAAATGATGTTTTGGGGCTACAGTGAAAGTTAGCTGTGGTCAGATAGACGAGTTATATGTGTAGAACCAAGTTATCTGTTAGGGGAATTTACAGAGAAGGAAGTAGCATTGTTTTAATATCAAGCACTTCACACTGTGTGACAGAAAGGAGCATGCTGGCAAGTGAAATGTAGTCAAATCCAAGAGCCATACTATTGCCTAGTTCTCTCAGAAGTAACAGATAATTACAAATAATATAGTCAGACCTACCAATACCATTTGACATCCAACCCGCCCGCAACTCGTCCATCTCTTCATCCTAAAGGTATTTCACGACCCTACCCAGTCAGGATCCGAAACGGGACTGTCCACCCAGGCTGCTCTCTATGTAACAGATGCCCTTCGCAACGCCCACGCTAAGTTTACCTCTTCTATTTGCATCCTTCTTGAGATATCCAGCAGCCTTCAACACTGAATAACAGCATCCTACTTTCTTTCTTTCTAATTTGAGTAGAAAGAGAAGATCGGTGTCACCCACACAGCCACTAACTGCTAATGTTCTCCAAGACTTGATTATTGGCCCTCTCCTCTGCTCTCTGTACACCAAATCTCTTTGCTGTGTCATATCCTCACATGATCTTTCCAATCTACACTGATGACATTCAGCAGTTTTTCTCCTTCAGGCCTTCCAACACTCAGGTGACAACACATATTTCTGCTTGCCGGCCTGACATCGCCGCTTGGATCTCAGCACACCATCTCAAGCTTTACCTTGACTAGACCGAGCTGCTCTTCTTTCACAGGAAGGCCTGTCGACTCCTGGACACGTCCATCATGGATGGCAATGGCACAGTGTCCTCCTCCCAGGGTGCAAATAACCCTAAACAACATGCTGTCGTTCTCTGCTAACATCAAGGCAGTGACTCACTCCTGCAGGTTCATGCTCTACAACATTCATACAGTACGACCTTTCCTAACACAGGAAGCAGCACAGGTACTTGTCCAGACAGTTGTCATCTCACATTTGGATTACTGCCACTTCTGGGTCTCCTGGCGTGCACAAATAAACCCCCGCAACTGATTCAGAATGCAGTGGCCTGTCTGGTCTTCAATTTTCCCAAGTTCTCCCATGTCATCCCACATTTTCGCAATCTACATTGGTTTCCAGTTCAAGCTCAAATTAGCTTAAAGGCTACGGTTCAAAGGGGAAGTATCTCCTCCCACCCTTCAGGCCATGATCAAACCTTACATCACCACCTGGGCTCCTCGTCCTGCCACCTCTGGGCAGTTCCCGAACCTTACATCACCACCTAGGCTCACTGATTCTCACAGTTAAAACTCTTCTGTCCTGGCATCTCAATGGTAAACCAGCTTCCCTTGGAGGGCTAGAGTAACGGAGTATGTGCCCATTTTCCCGAAAAAAATCTAAAAACACGTTTTATAAAGTACCAAAAATAGCTCCCCTGCCACCACCTCTATTGACTGTTGTCTTTTGTAAACTTGGTTTATTATGTTTTATGTTTATTATTTTTACGTTCTTCTGTCCAGAACTAATTAATTTACTATAATTAGGGCCTGCATGATTAGTCATGCTGCACATCACTAGTAGACAGTAAGACAGGGGCCCTCTGGATAAGTTGAGAGGGGCCCTTCATTTGGATTAGGAGCAAGAAAGCAAGCAAAAAAGACAGAGGGAGGGAGAGAGAGAGAGAGAGGGAGGGAGACAGCGAGGGAGGGAGAGAGCGCTCATTGTTACACTCAGGGTGCAGTGTGACATCATTTCTATCACTGTCTAGTTCAGTCACACATGCACATTCACACACATACACCAATTGTGTCTACACAAAACACTACAGACTATCAATGACATCATTGGCAATGAGTAAGGGCAGTTGGACTGCAGCACGTGTGTGTGTGTGTGTGTGCGCACAACTATTCAAGGGTTATGCTGCCAGTCACAGTTTCAATGTATCAAACTTAGAACGAAACAATATTAGTAGACTGAATTTAGCAATGTGCTAATGCTCTTTAATGTCAGTACACAAGCTGTGTCTCTACTGTTGTGACCATGTATGGCTTGGGGTCACCACGGTCGGCTTCCAGGAAACACAGGAGTCAAGAGTCAGAGAACCACAATACGACTAACAACTAATTCAGCCTAATAACAGGATTAAGAATGGGCAAACAGGATACAGGCCTATCACAACCGAAGCATGTGTCTGTGTGTGTAGAGAAAGAGGGCAAGAGAGGAAGAGGGGGTAGAAGGTAAGGACGGACAGAAGCAGAGAGGGAGAGAGACAGAGAGATAAAGATGATATAGTATGGACAGCCAATTATTACATAGTCTAACAGGACGCTCTTTGCGCCAAAGTCCTCAAAAGTATCAGATTTTAATAAATAGATCTATAATTAAAGTTAAACTCTGTCCACATCCAACTGCTCAGTTCCAGCCAAATGCCTCAAAATGTATTAGATGGCAAATAGGAACAGAAGATGGCCGGCAAAGGAGATGCATCTTGCAGTGACATCACAATACATGCATGTAAGACTAAAATGACTAACCTAACCTTTTCCACAATATGGAATCATGTATGCTGGATGATACATCAGAGTTGTGGAAAAAGTTACATTTGTAACTTCAGTTTTTGAAGCCATATTTGATTCACATCACATCCTTACTTTCACCACCTACTCAGCTTGCTGCAGGGTCAAATTGCAATGCCATTCCATTTTTAGGGGGTGATATCTCAATCATTATTATGAAGAGTTTTGATCTAAAGTGGACTTCATGTACTATCGTAAATTGACATTTATATTAATTCTATGAAAGAAAATGGTCAATTTGGGTGCAAGTAATTCCCTTAGTTTCTCAGATATCTAATAATATTTCAACAAAGAAATGTTTCAGGAATACTAATCACATCTTTCACTAAGTACAGAACAGATTTTTAGCACATCATGAGATGGTGGGTGTTCAAATCTTTCTAAGGTAAAATTGGCTTTGATGTCAGTGGGCAGATGCTAACCGGCTACCTGCTGTTTCCCCAGCGTGTGGTTTCTGCATTCCACCTCTTTCCTTCTGACAACCCAGCTTGTCGTTTTTCCTGTTTGAAGCCACACTAAACACACACCCAAACTCACTAAAACCTGGCAACACACACCATATCAATAGTTTACACAACTTGAGGTGCTACACTACAGCAAAAACAAATCTCCCTTTTAAAGCTGCTAGCACATCATTTGAATAATTGAGGGTGCATTTTTTTAAGCAGCTAAAAAATATTACTGTTTTAAGATGGGAGTGAGGAAGACTAAGGAGAACAGAGACACACTTCATGCTTTATTCATTAGTAGAGATAGTAAGTTGCCAGTCTGGCCGACCAGAGAAGAGTGGGAGAGTAGGGAAGAAAGCTGCGGCTAGCTTGGCACTGAAGCAGCAGGCTGCATTGAACTGGTTATATATCCCTTTGGAGCCATCTCCAGAACATTACAGCAGCTGGGCAGGCAAGCCAGCGTACAGTAAGGAACTAAAGAAAAAGGGTTTGAAACTAAATATATTATATATCAGTGTTTTTCCTGTACCAGTTTAGATAGTCTGCTCCCTACTGAACATGCAACAAGCAGAATGCCTAGCTACCTGGCCAGCAGAAGGCCAGACTAACAGAGTATAAAGTTGAGCACCAGCGCAAGATGTCATTTTGAGTTCCAAAATACGGTTCAGGCAAACACCTGATAGAAATGGAGAGGAGGTGGTGCTCATGAACACTTCAAGCTGGATTGAAAGAGCAAGTGAATGTTAACGAGACCAAAAATTCACCACAGAATAGCTATATTACATCACATTTAGCATGTTATCAAGTAATGTTCAGTATAAAAATCAGACAAGCTTCCTCTTATGCAGACGTTAGCAAAATTGCACACTTCTTGATGTAATTTGAAGTGTTCATGAGCACCGCCTCCTCTCCATTTCGATTGGGTGTTCGCTGTACCAATCACATTTCTTTTTGCCCTCAGAAGATTTTTGAGTAAGTAAAACTGGTATGGACCTCTGCTTCCCTCCCTCTTTCCCTCAGCAGAACCCCCATACCGACAACAACGAACACTGCTGATACTGTCTAACAGAAAACACCTCTACCTCAGAACACTCCCTAAATACCAACGGTACTGATACAGTCTGGCAGACAACCCCTTTACCTGAGAACACTCCCCAACAATTAGCACCATGAATATTGTCTGACAGACAACCCATTTGGCAGGAAAGCATGAGTGACCCAGCTGCTAAGTGGAAAAGTTTTTTTGGTCATACTAGACCAAGGCAGAGCTTTTGGATGAATCTCAATGCAATGTCTGGGGCAAACCTAACATGCCTCAAAGTTATAGTGGTAGCATCATGCTGTGGGGATTCTTCTCATTGGCAAAGCATGCTGTGCATCCGGTTAAGTGTTTTGAATGAGGGCGCAACATACAGAGACAAATAGCAAGAGAACTGGTATTAGTTCTCAAAAAGCAACAACACTAAAAGTGAAAGTTGTAATATCTATCCCATTGAGAATATGTAGCACAATTAGAAAACTGCAGTCCAGAATGGGTGTGTCCAAAATCTTTACTGGTACTGTTCATATACAGATGTGCTCAAACGTATGCATAGCCTTGGAGAATTGGTGATATATGTAGCATTTGTAAAGAAAACGTGTGAGCAGGAAAAACACATCTTTTATTTCTTATGGGATTCATATTCAACTGTAAGTTATAACAGAATGGCACTCATAAAACAAAACATGGCAAAAAAAAAAAAAAAGGACCCCTGTACAAAAGTCTGCATACCCTTAGTTCTTAATACTGTGTATTGCCCCCTTTAGCCTCAATGACAGCGGGCATTCTTTTGTAATAGTCGTCTATGAGGCAAATTCTTTCAAGTGGTATAGCTGCCCATTCGCCTTGGCAAAATGCCTCCAGGTCATGCAAAGTCTTTGGTCATCATGAACCGCACGTTTGAGATCTCCCCAGAGTGGCTCGATGACATTAAGGTCAGGAGACTGTGATGACTCCAGAACCTTTTTCTGCTGTAACGACTGGGCCTTGTGCTTAGGGTCATTGTTGTGCTGGAAAGTCCAAGAGCGTCCCATGCGAAGCTTTCGTGCAGAAGAATACAAATTGTCTACCAGTATTTTCTGATAACATGCTGCATTCATCTTGCCATGATTTTTCCCAAGATTCCCTAAGCCTTTAGAGCTCACACACCCCCAAAACATCAGTGAGCCACCACCATGCTTTACAGTGGGGATGGTATTCTATTCACTATAGCTCTTGTTGATCCATCTCCAAACATAGCGCTTATGGTTGTGACCATAAAGCTCTATTTTGGTTTCGTCACTACAAATTAGTGTGCCAGAAGCTGTGAGGCGTGTCAAGGTGTTGTCGGGCATATTGTAACCAGGATTTTTTGTGGCATTGGTGCAGTAAAGGCATCTTTCTGGCAACTAGGCCATGCAGTTCATTTTTGTTCAAGTATCGTCATATTGTGCTCCTTGAAACAACCACACTGTCTTTTTCCAGAGCAGCCTGCATTTTTCCTGAGGTTAGCTGTGGGTTTTTCTTTGTATCCCAAACAAATCTTCTGGCAGTTTTGGCTGAAATCTTTCTTGATCTACCTGACCTTCGCTTGGTATCAAGAGATCCCAGAATTTTCTACTTCCTAATAAATGACTGAACAGTACTGACTGGCATTTGCAAGGCTTTGGATATCTTTTTTTAATCCCTTTTCCATTACCTTGTTAGGCAGGTCTTTTGACAGTTCTTTTCTGCTCCCCATGGCTCAGTATCTAGCCTGCTCAGTGCATCCAGGTGAGAGCTAACAAACTCATTGACTATTTATACACAGACACTAATGGCAATTTAATAAGCCACAGGTGTGGAAAATTCACCTTTAATTTCCATTTTCACAGGTGCGAGTCACCTTGTGTGTCTGTAATAAGACCAAACATTCATGGGTATGTACACTTCAGGGCCATTTGGGAGATTTTTGTTACCATTATGATTTTAAAAGGAGCCAAACAACTGTGAATTGAAATGGCTTCATATGATCACGATCCTTAAATAAACATTTTTTTTGCATGATCTGTCATTGTTAAAATCAATGCCAAAACTTCACAATTTCTGCCAGGATATGCACATTTATGAGCACAATAGTATAGGCTACACGCATACAGGTAACGGGGCCCTTTTCACCCATTATGACACTCAACATGCTGAAACACACACAAAGTATCAATCTAATAAGTACATACATGAGCATAGAAACAAGGATAGAAAATTCATCATCAACAAGCAGTGATGTGAGAAGTGTATAATCTGTTTTATCATCCCTCTGGCGTATAACACGTCTCAGACAAACTGGGTTAGGAGAATGGAGGCCTTTGTTATGGAAAGTCTAGGCCCAGATGTCTTGAAATAGGCTGCTTTAAAATAACCCATATCCCACAAGTTATATAGCCAATGTAAATCACTAGTCACCAGCCCATAGACAGACAGTATATTGATCAAATTGCGGAATCAAATTTTTTTTATATCTTTCAAAATGCATCAGTTAATCTTAAACAAAATACCACTTTCATTAGAGCAACTAATAAAGAGTGATCTGACACCGCATGTTGCTTTGAAAATACCTACAAATAAAACAATATATTTTAATATAGTCTGAAAATAAATATTCACCCCAGAGTCTCTGTTCTCCTTAGGTCGAATGACAGCGATCATGTTTTGAACATCGACAACTTTATGATGCTGCCAGTCTATTTAAAACATGACATGAGGCCTAATCGTTGCACTTAAAAAGATTATGACATTATTGACCTGGGAAAGTAATAAGTCATAATGGAAATCATTTAATGACTGTAAATGTTTAACAGTTATGTGTTTAGATACAAATGTCAAACAAAGTCAAAAATTCCTCTTCAAAAGACCATTTGTTTGGTGAAAATCCAAATCATTCTGGGTTTTGTGAGGAATCCTGAATAGTGGAGTCAAAACAGCAACAGAATTATATAAGATACCAGAGTACAGCAAAGAGATAGTCCTGTCACCCCAGGACTAGAGATTAGGTTGACCAGGGCATTTCTAGTATCCCAGTACCTTTAATTCATTATTCAGCACTCAACAGACACCAGCAGTGACAGCGCACGTGAAAACACACACTCACAGGTCCCATAGCAACAGAGGAGTCTCACACACACACACACACGAACACACACAGTCAGATTTCAATAACATTCATTTCCAGCAAATTCACAGCACGTCCATAGGCACACACCATTAAGACAGACGGAAGTGGGCATGCACAAACACACACACACACACCCACACACACACACACACACCTCCGTATCTGGTGGCTGCACGGCGTCGGGAAGGAGACACCAGCTCCCTGACCATGTGAAGCACTTGCATGGCGACAGGGAGGAGTGGCCGACACACCGGTCAGATTTAGGGTAGGTGGAGCGCGACACCCACCCTCACCCTCTTGGCAGCCTCATCCCACACTGGGGTCCTCCTCTGAAATCATCCCAATGTCTTAGAACTCCGGAGCCCAAATCCTGGATGCCGGTTTAGCCCAGGGCATGAGTTTCAGGTTCTGCAGACCACCAATTCTTCCCCAGCCTTCGTGCCTTTTTTTAGGGAGTAACAGTGGTAGCCCCTCCAGGATCCAGGGTTCCAGCGTTAGCTTCATCCAGTCATCCCTCAGCCTTCCTCTCCGCCTTCATCCGTCTCTCCTCAGGCTCTGAGCACCAGCTGAAAGCCCTCAACGCTCCCTCTTCTTTTACACACACATAACACTGCCCCAGCACTCACTCTCACACACACAGTTACACCCTCTAGCTCGATCTGTTATTTGTAATGTGGAAGGCAGTCACATCCAGAACGACCTAGTAACTCAGTCTGTTCTAAGACGCGGAAGTTAGTCAGCTTCTCTTCTTTCTCTCCTCTGTCATCTCTCTTCCTCTCATCTCTCTCTCTCTCTCTTTCTAGGTGTCAGTCGCTGTTTCTTTCCAGATAGATTACCCCCGCCAGTCCTCCTACGCATCCCACAGGTCCAGAAGTACCAAACCACAGCTCACACAGATCCAACAGAACCAAACCACAGTTCTCACAGGTCCAGCAGTACCAAACACACATCTCACAGGTCAGTACCAAACCACAGCTCACACAGATCCAACAGAACCAAACCACAGCTCTCACAGGTCCAGCAGTACCAAACACACATCTCACAGGTCAGTACCAAACCACAGCTCTCACAGGTCCAGCAGTACCAAACCACAGCTCCCACACGTTAAGGTGGCGCAAATCAAACCTCTGGTCACTGTTCAACCCTATGAAAAAAAAATGGATCGGAGTCCTACGGCCTGGAGCAAGGTGAGTGGAGGTTAGTCTGTGAGCCGCAGTTAGCTGCCCTCCAGAGGCTCGTCAGGAACGGCGTGCGGTTGAGTATCTTGGAAAGTCTGTGTTCTCCCGCTTCCTCACACACACATGGTCTCATTCGGCAGAGGAAACAGCAGAGGTGAACACGCGCCCTGGCTCTGAAGAACTCAGGGAGGAGGCTGGCAGATCTCTCCCCCTTGCCCCTCCTCCCTCAGTGCAGTAACGCGCTGTAGCAGACAGTGGCAGCAGTACACCTGGCTGGCAGAAGGCACGTAAAGGCGGCAGTAGCCCAGCTCTCAAGACATGGTCCTCTCTGCTCACATCCACAGCTAGCTAACTCAAGGAGTCGAGTCGGCCCACTTAGCTCCCTCCCTCCCTCCCTCTGTTCCTTCCCTCTCCATCACAAACTCACCGTAACATCCTCTTCCTCGGTCAGTCTCTCCTTCCAACGTCCTCCAAATTCAAATGAATGAACACGTCCACTGCATTGTTCATTGAAAGTCGCCCGTCACCCCCCGTTCATTTTGAAGCATTAACAGAATAGCAACACACAGTACTGTACCAGTCCAACAGCGTCATAGTGTGTGTGTGTGTTGAAGTCAGGGTTAGGGTGTGTCTCCTACCCGCTACCATCAAGACCAGTCACCTAGAGGTTATGTCCTCCTCCCCCTATGACCTCTGATCTCCTCCGTCTCCACCTGCCCTCATCCTTCCTTCGATTACACTCGCCCATCTTTTCCCACCCTCGTTCCTGCCACTCATTTTTCCTCCCTGAGTGAATTTGTCCAGAACGAATTCTTTTCACTCGCCGCATGACAATATCAGGTTGTGTTTTTCCGTCACAGACACAGATCCACCTGCCTTACATCACTGGCCTTGCTAAAAGGTGACTCATGCCTGGACAAAAGAGGGGCCAAGCACACACATGCATGGATACAGGGCGACAATTGTAACACACTAGGGTGTACGTATGTACACTATCACAGACACAACAATAGGTGTGTGTGGGTGTGTGTGTGCGCTCCTCTGAAGACAATGAAAGTGTGTGCATACACAAATGTGTGCAGCCCTCTCTAAATGTTGAGAGGCCCCAATTAAATGTCAAGACACACTGGCCATTCTGTTGCTATGCCCCGCAGTGGTTACCCAGTCTTCTACTGCAGGGATCCCAACCACTGGGTCCAGGTCCTGGGTTGGTACAGTGCTGTGGACAGTTTGCTATCAAGCCAAAGGGCCTAGACAGACATTCAATTGTATTTCCCCCTAACACATAAGTTGGGTTATGAATCAACTCAGTATAGTCCAGTCTGAGCCAGCAACACAAATCAGAGTCTACAAATGTCTTTGTGAAGAAATTCACACAACAATATACTGAATGTTGTGTGAATTTCAAACCATCCCTACTCCCGGGCTATCGCAAACTGTGCGTAGAAGTGTACGAGGAAGGAGAAAATCTGCCTGAACCTTTTGGAAAGAACAGTGAGAGCAGAGTATCAAACTAGGGAGCTTACACGGACACGATTGATATGCAACACTAAGTCATTTTAGCACATTTCTTTAGCCAGATGTCAGGAATAGCTCCCAGGGATCCAGGAATGCTAGGCTGAAATGGATAAAGTATACTTCCAAGAAAACGTCACTTGCTTAGAGCAAGGAATTACATTTGTAAGCGAGATGAAAAGACGTGACAGTGTAATATCACTTCTGGGGTCTGTAAAATCTGAAGAAATGCTGGTTTTGTGCGCATGCATACCAAGTGCTTTACCGAGCCACAGAATCATTCCTGTGTGCTCTCCAGTCTGCAGTGGAAAGAAGGTTAATGAGTTTGGGGGGGGGGGGGGGTTGACGAGCACAAAGGTGAATGTTCATGTCTGTACTGACCAAAACCCGAGAAGGGAAAAAGGGACAAAACAACCCGGCGTGTGGATCGATCTCCCCGATGATGGCGGAAGATATAGAAAGGCGGATATCGACGGAGTCGTCCTTATTTCCGACGGCCCTTCAGCTCCCGGTTAGGAGAGGGCCAGGAACACCCCCCGTCAAATCAATGGCCCGTCTGCCGCACTCTGTTCACGCCGGTTCCAAATGCACAGGTAATTCCTCCTAAGCTCAGAGAACGTCGCCTCCTCAGTCTAGGACGGAGATAAGAGCTCTGCCCATCGGCAGCCTTCAGTTGGTGAATCGTGGGACGGCTCGAAGGAAAAGTCAATGCAGCGTTTGGGGGATCTCAACGGAGGACACCGCCGAGGGCAACACTGTCCAGAGGTTAAAATACCAGAAGGCATCCGTGGAGATGAGGGCGGGGTCAGCACAGAGAGACATGACACGTTGAGAGGTAGTGATGCACAGAGCGAGAGAGACAAAGCCTGGTTTTAAAACTGAAATCTGACAAGATCGGCGTCTAATTTGAGCAGTCACAACATGAATGGACCTCTTTGATTGCTGTCTGTACACTGCTAGACTGGAGTGTCCTTACCTCCTGTTTAACGCCTCCTCTCCAGTATTTAACTCCGCCTAACCCAGCGTGTAACACAGGGATTAATAAAGGAAATACACTAACAAATCACACGGACAAACAACAGTCAAAACACCCACTCACCTGTTGCGTTGACAACTGCATTCTGTTGCGAGGAGCATGATTGAATTAGACTTGGGGCTGATTGTTCTCCGCATTGATTAATACTGTGTATTATGGTTCAGTGTTTTCCTGCTTGTTCCAGTAGGAACTGACTGTGAAACGCCAATGAGAGTTATAGGAACTTCACATTGGTAAATGCAGCTTGTTCAGATGAAACCTATCTCCTCAGGAAACACTAATCTGACAGGTTATGACAGGTCAAGGCAACGTTATAAATCCTGCTGTATCCAGCCCATTCACATGTCAGTGTGTATGATGGAGGGGCCCGTCCTATAGGAGAGATGGAGCTGTGCCGGTCTGTTCAGCAAGGAACAATGTGGCAGAAAGAGATCTAGCACGTCAGCCCTTCCACCCAAAAGCTACTGTTCTGCTCAGTGGGGTCATTTTTCTGCCCAACCCTGTTGCCCTGTGTCTCTGGGAGTGAGGGAATGTGTCCCAGGGGAAGGAAAACAGACTGGAAAATTGTCGCTGGACTCTCACACTTCCTGTTTGCCCATGTCACTTCCTGGTCTCTGTGTGTCACTTTCCAACCAATCAAATGACTACCAGTTTTCCACTGACTATGCTGTCCTGAATGCTCACTTTATTTTTTGTCTCCAAAGTCTTAGGTGACATCAGAAATATCCTTAAACCCTAGCACCCTCCCTCCTCAGTATTTAACCCCACCTCCCTCCTCAGTATTTAACCCCACCTCCCTCCTCAGTATTTAACCCCACCTCCCTCCTCAGTATTTAACCCCACCTCCCTCCCTCAGTATTTAACCCTAGCACCCTCCCTCCTCAGTATTTAACCCCACCTCCCTCCTCAGTATTTAACCCCACCTCCCTCCTCAGTATTTAACCCCACCTCCCTCCTCAGTATTTAACCCCACCTCCCTCCTCAGTATTTAACCCCACCTCCCTCCCTCAGTATTTAACCCTAGCACCCTCCCTCCTCAGTATTTAACCCTAGCACCCTCCCTCCTCAGTATTTAACCCCACCTCCCTCCTCAGTATTTAACCCCACCTCCCTCTCCAGTATTTAACCCCACCTCCCTCTCCAGTATTTAACCCCACCTCCCTCTCCAGTATTTAACCCCACCTCCCTCTCCAGTACTAAACCCCACCTCCCTCCTGTTTAACCCTACCTCCCTCCCTCCCTCCCTCAGTATTTAACCCCACCTCCATCCTCAGTATTTAACCCTAGCACCCTCCCTCCTCAGTATTTAACCCCACCTCCCTCCTCAGTACTTAACCCCACCTCCCTCTCCAGTACTAAACCCCACCTCCCTCTCCAGTACTAAACCCCACCTCCCTCTCCAGTACTAAACCCCACCTCCCTCTCCAGTACTAAACCCCACCTCCCTCTCCAGTACTAAACCCCACCTCCCTCTCCAGTACTAAACCCCACCTCCCTCTCCAGTACTAAACCCCACCTCCCTCTCCAGTACTAAACCCCACCTCCCTCTCCAGTACTAAACCCCACCTCCCTCCTGTTTAACTCTACCTCCCTCCTGTTTAACCCTACCTCCCTCCCTCTTCAGTATTTATCCCTACCTTGCTGTCCCTGGCTCCCCTCCTAAAATGTTTCATGTTAATACTGGGTCCTCACCAAAATCCTGCATGTTAATAGCTCGTCCTCAGCTAACCCCATACTTTCCCTCTGGCCTCATCCAAGCCTGTCCTTCACCCTATCCTCTGCTGCCAAAGTGGCCCATACTTTGTCAGGTCCAGATTGCCTGCCCTAGACTTCACAGGATAGCGAGAAATTCAGCAAACCGTTATTAAAAGATTTTACGGGGAGAGCCGAGCAAACAGAGGGCATGGGCGTGTGTAGACACACACACACAGTTGTGTGATGTGTGTTTGGGAGGGGCACGGAGTTGTTTACAAGTCAACAGTAAAACCAGCAGCTGGTAAAAGAGCTCAGCCTAGAGGTGGAGAGGGGCAACACTCATGATGTGTGTCCTGAGATACACACACACACACACGCATGCATGCGCACAAACTGCGACAAGACGCAAGTGTGGAACAATACCCATGATGCTTTGCCTGGGCACACTCGCGGTCACAGAGCCATTTATACAGCTCGTTGACAGGACGGATCACGTTTCACGCTGGTCAATAGAACGGGTGTCGTTACCAACTGGTTCAAAATCCGCCGGCTGTCATTGGGTGGTAACTGAGGTTTGTATGTCACCTGGTCAGTGTTGTTGTAATGGTCATTGGTCGAGAGGCGTGTCTGGTGTTGCGTCCTGGCCACGAGATGAGGGGGCGAAAGGAAGGGAGGGACAGCCATGTCTTGCCACAGTACCAGATATTTCTGAGCATGCGTGTGTATTCTGCAGTGCAGGCAACGTGCGATTGGTCGGCGTGTGTGATAGGCTGTCACCTCAGTGTGTCGACAGATTTACATCACAAGTGTGCTTTTCCCACAGTGCAGATTTACCAGCACTGTTCACACACTGTATGCATCAGTGCTACAATCAGAGAGATACTCCACGCCTTCAAACAGCCACGCTGTTTACACAAGGCTCGCAAAGCCAACACGACGAAAACCAGCGCAGTCTGAACTATGACCCCTCTCACTATTATGAACCACAGCAGAGAATACGGAGTCTGCAGCCAAACAGTAACCTATCCCCTGCATAGCACCCTCCTTCAGACCAGCACCACAACCCAGAGCCCTGAGAGAACAAAGAAGACATGAGGTGGCTCAGTGACACCAGCACTTCACTCCTTACACCCCGCATCTACACACAGTACAGGAGCCAATCCATCTGAAGTCATTAACCATGGATGGGTTCAACTTTGTGAGGAGCAGCGGGGGGGGGGGGGGGGGGGGGGGGTAGAGCTGAGAGCTCACCATGGCAACTAAATACAGACAAGAGAGAGAGGCTGCGATGGGTTAACATGGGAGCTGAACAGACCAAGAGCTAAGTGGTACAAAAAATTGCCACAATGACCGAGAGAGAGCGCGCGTGTGTGTGTGTGTGTGTGTGTGTGTGTGTGTGTGTCTGACAGTAACAGTATGCCTGACAGAGACACAGACATAGTACCAAGATTCTGATTTCCCTGTCCAGGCTGGTGCGATGCCCCGAGGACAGCTCAGTGGATCCGTTTCCCCCTACCGCTGTGTTCGCTGGCAGATGTAATCATATTCCTACAAGGCTTCCTTCCTGTACCACCGACGGACACGCGCACCCGCAAATGCACGCTAACGGCACTGGGAACATAGCCATCCTGCTACATCATTAGCTACATGCTATTTGTCGACAGAGGGGAGCACAGCGTCACAGCTAGAGCTCAACAAGTGCTTCTAAAATAGAAAACTGGCAACAAACATCAAAAGGTTCCACAAAAAGCCATCCCAACCATGAAAAAGGAACAGCGGCAGGTATGTGGACACAGTGAGAGAGACAGAGAGAGAGAGAGAAAGTCAAGGGGGGGGGGGGCAAAGAGAGGGAGACAGGCTGAAGGAAGCTAGGTCAGTGAGTGGGAGACTTGGTTCCATTGTGAAAACAGAACTGAAGCTAAGGCTCCAGGGGGGAGGAACTGGGATCAAAGGATATGAAAGGACATGAGCACCACTGTACTAAAGCCTTGTATATTTACACACACTAACTGACTACAGTACTAAAGCCTTAAACATTCACACACACTAACTGACTACAGTACTAAAGCCTTAAACATTCACACACACTAACTGACTACAGTACTAAAGCCTTAAACATTCACACACACTAAATGACTACTGTACTAAAGCCTTAAACATTCACACACACTAAATGACTACTGTACTAAAGCCTTAAACATTCACACACAAAGGTTATAGGAGCAAAGGCTTTATTGGGTAGGGAGTTAAACATTTCCAAAAAACAAAAAAGCCTATCACCGTGACAACATAACTGTAGACAGGCAGTGAAGAGGAGTCTTCAAAGGTTAAAACAAATGAGCCAATGAGCACACTCCACAGGTGACTAATGACAACAACTCTTCAGTTCCTATTTCATTTTCACCAGTCGGCCGCTGCCTTGCCCTTAAGTCCAACCAAGCATTGGCATTTCAGACCGTCCCACACGACATGAAAAAGTCCAAGCATTGGCATTTCAGACCGTCCCACACGACATGAAAAAGTCCAAGTATTGGCATTTCAGACCGTCCCACACGACATGAAAAAGTCCAAGTATTGGCATTTCAGACCATCACACACCACATTTACGGTAGCAAACATACTTTATAGTAATAAAATGATAATACAGTTTACTATAATAATTGCAATTCATTTCTGTCCTCAGCGAAACGGTCCGAACCGCTTGAACTCTAGGCCGTTACACAAACAGACAGAGGAAGCAACCAGAGAGAGTGGCGGAAAAGGGCATCACCCGCACGCACGCACCCACCTGAAAGACAGATTGTAGAACAGCTGTCTCAGCTCTGTTAGTGGTTCGTCTCCTCCACCTCCATCCACCCTGGAATACCCAACACTCAAAACACAACATATAGCCCTGAATCGGTCTCTCTGGATCTACTCCACTGTCCACACTTATCTGATAACTATACTACCAAAAGATCTGCGAAATGATCTCAAAATAATCTAGGCTATATCAAAACCTTGATATTCAGAGTTCTGATGTACAGGCTTGATGACTATAAGCACCACGTGAAAAGATCTAGTGTAAAAAGGGCTTAATTTAAATAAATGACACTGATATTAATTGATATGTGACTGATGAATGTGTGGTAAGAGAACGGTGGTCTTCCTTCACATTGAACAGAAAGCATGTGTTCTCTCAGAGCGATGACGCACAAAGTGGATGTGAACTCGGTGCTGTGGAGACAGATCACATAATAAAAGTAATAACGCAATAGATTACTGTAGTGCTTAAGGCTTTAGGCAAGCCAGCACATCCTGTGTCTGACTGACAAACCCCTCCGGTCTGTCCTCTCCTCCTTTTTACCAAAAGGCTCCGGAAATCACTCCATCCAGAATCCTCCGTCGCTCATTACTCATTAACCGACTTGTTGTGAGAACAACCCCCCCACCCCCACCACCACCACTGGGGAGGGTCTAATTAGAGTTATAAGCTTGGGATATCAACAACATCAACGAGAGGCCACAAGAACATTGTGATATTAACAGGGGGACAGAAAAGAAATAAAACAAAGCCCTTTCATCACAAAGCACCTTGCGGTCAGAATGTATAAAAACGTGATCCGCTTCTCCCAATGGGCTTCTGAAGGGGTGTTATTTCAGTGCTTTGGGTTGTTAGTAGCTCTGGTTGTTCCGACTGTGTCGCGGTGCTATTTGTGTTCTGATTGAAGTAACGGATCAAAGACAGAAAAGGCCTTTTGTTGCTGCAGCTATCAGAGCAGGAAAAGCGGACAAGTAGTGATAGGCTGAACAGGGCACGCACACGCGCACGCACTTTGAGACAGAGAGGAGACATACCACACACGGACTACTGCTGCAGTGTGACTCCACAGTTGGGTTCCTCTCCTTTGCTGCTCTGTATTGCAGTGGGTGCATTCGGGAGGGGGGGGCAAAAACACACCGACCACCAAGAACCTGCAAGCCTCTATGGCCTTTTACTAGCGGTGACCTTTTATTAGCGGCGACCTTATCATGCGGTCAGACACGCGTTTGTTCACGCGCACACACACACACACACACACACACACACACTTTAATTCAGATCCGCATATCAAATGTACATTTAAAGAAGAATCTAAATATGTCCAAGGACCACACTTAGGTGTATGTGCTCAAGGGTCCAGGCAGCGTGTTCTCCAGAGAGCCGGGCTGTCCACAACACAAATCATACTATATTATCATTCTATATATATATTATATTAACAGCGGAAACAACATTTACCAGACCATTGCCTGGCCCAAGTCTCTGGTACTGGAGGCCACGTTCTGAAAGCATGGGTACAGGTCCAGGACTGTCAGATATGAGTACCTGTCAGCTTGTGCCTACAGTATAGCAGAGGTCGTCCGATCTTGCCGTGATTTATATTTAAGAAGCTTGTCACCGAAAGGCCCACATGAGCACATACACAATCACACTGGCACAGGAAAAGGCAGTAATCGGGTTAACGCTCTCAGCACTACCCTCCGCAGCATCTGGCTAATCCAATCACTTTACAGTAAACACCTCGCATGCACAGGGTTGCCCCGGTAACCTACTCCCAGCCCTCCAGCGCCAGTAGAGACCTCCTCAGAACACTGCAGCTAGAGGAGACAGCAGGGTGGAAGATCACTTGGAGACGGGAACATTCAGCCAGCTCAATGCAATATAAAACTATCTGCTACAGATATTCCTTGCTTTATTGAATTGGAAATAGAAACTCGATGAAAGGCCACGAGATAAGTGGATATTCAGATAACTGAACTGCACTTAAACAAACACAATCTTTGTCCTAAGTGAACACCTTTAAATTCCGTTGAGCCCTCCAGATTTATTCACACCCAGCAAAGCTCAGGAATAGCACTTCATTATCATGAATGCACTGTGAACTGACACACATCAAGTGAAAGATGTTAACACAGAAGCTCTTCCTAACAGAGATAAGGAGTGTTATTCACAGATCCCTTATAGAATTTGAGTCTTTCATCAGACTCAAACACAATCTGATTGAACACCATAGACTAACACAGCTTGAGCGCAGCTTTAATCGCACGCAAACACACATTCGTTGGAGTGTGCGTCCCGCTACATCCCGGCCACCCCCCTTTCCCATCATGCTTTGCAGGGCTGATTGATGGGTGACTGCCGTGGCCAGGGTGCACCATTCTCTCCTCTCTGCCATATGGTCCTGCCACAGGAAGCAGAGAGAGCGAAGGGGAGAATGTGCGGACAGACTGAGCACGCTTCGTTAACACCTCTCCACAGGAAGCGTTCGTAGACCACACGTACCTCAGCAGTCTTGGCATATATGAGCATGGCTCCGCTGCCGTTTCTACTTCTGTCTGAAGGCGCATCAAATAGCTAACACCGTTCACAAGGGCTTTTCAGACTACTGTGCAAAACCAGACACATGCTAATGAGTTCAGGTGGGGACACCATTATACCTGTATTAAAGGGTGTTGTCAGTCATATAATAACCCTGGTGGGGCTGCTGGGTGGCGTGAGTGAGAAAACGGGTACTTACTCATGTTGGGAGGCCCGGGGAGGCAAACGGGGCGGGGCCCGGGGTTTTGGACAGGTGCGGTCGTTCTCCACAGGGCCCCTCTTAGAGGCAGTCATGACCTGCCAAACAGGAGGAAACCCATTCAGTGAGCTGGAGCTACAACGGGGCGGAAGGGGCGCCAAAGCACAGTGCAGATTTCCGAGTCGAACGCCTCACTGTTTTAAGTGGCGGCTCACAGTCAAACTGACATCATTATAACATGGGTATAAGAAAACACATTAGGGCTGCATCGTTAAGTCCCAGATGGGTACAATCTATCCTTCAACCTGTCCGCCCCTCACACATACACCCCTGATGTGAAGTGCTCCATGACACAGACACAGACACACACACAGACACACACACACACAGACACACACACACACACACACACGGCCTGGGCATTCTAACTGCGCCCTGCTATTGTTAACTCAATGATGACACTAATGACCATGCCAACATTAATCTCATCAACCTCGTTTTGTGTGTGGGTAGAACTGTGTCAGCTACTGCCTCACCACACTAAATAACCATAATCTGATGATGGTGCTGGGGCAGTGGTCGTCTGTGGTGGGGTAATGACAGGTAATTGGATAGCTCCGCAGATGAATGCCGTGTGGTGGTGGTGGTGGGGGGGGGGGGGGGGGGGTTATGACGTGGGTGATGTACAAATTAACTGGATCAGGTTGCCATGATACAACCGGGAAACCGCCAAAGATTAACCCATTCATTCCCCTAGAGACCTCTGCCATACTGGTCCAAAAACTACCACCATCACTCACTGATGGCTTTGTTCTGGTCGATCCAAGATTTCCAATTGCTTTCCTTAATACTGGAGGGCAAAATAAAATAGCAGCAACATGCTGGATGAAACTACCAGTGGATTCCGTTCCCAGATCTGTTCACCCCCATCCCCTCTTCCAGCCTGGAGTAGTCATGAATCTAGGCAGGCCTAATAACTAGGGGTTGACATTCTCACCAGCCAGTCAGGAATCAGTCAACAGAGGTCAGAACGGAGTGTGGACTGACAGTCGTAGCTTTAAGGCCGTGACCTAGGATTAGGAACCCAGAGCATATGTTCACCTCGGCCTTGACCCAGGTTAACAGCCAATCAACAACGGGATGACTGAGGAGCCCGAGACGAGACAACCAATCGACAGTGATGTAACAGGAAGACGGAGGTGACAGAACTCAAATAGCTATTCCAATAGGGCCCAGGCTCACTGCAAGGGTCAAGAGTATCTCTCTTCAAAGCCGATAAGGCGAGGGGTTAAAGCGTGGGAAGACGGGACAGGAACAGGCCAATCGGCAGATGACCACTCCCCTCTCCTAGAACTAAAAGGAGACTGGCCGTAATAAGAGCGTCACACGCAGCCGAAGCCCTATCCACGTACACACAAAAGAAGATGCTGCCACGGTTAGGTTTGCAGACACACGCACACACGCGCACGCACACGCACAGGCTTAGGCTGCGCCAACATCTGGTGTGCTGTGTGTGGGCTGGCTACTCCAAGGCCGGGCAAAAAGAACAGTTCACTGTGCCAGAGGGTATAATCTCTCGCCAGAGACTGGCACCTGGAACTCCGCCAGGGCTTGGACAGGAGAATGCAATAACACCATACCCTCTCCAACATGGTGTGTGTGTGTGTGTGTGTTGTTGTGTAAAACCTATTGCGAGGCTCGATAATGTAACCATTATCATAGTCGGCAGACCTGTAGGATCTCACGCTCAACCACGCACGCAGTATATGAACGGCAAAACAAGAGGGCTTTTGTCTTGGGGCTGTCCGTGTGTTTTCAATATATACACATACAAAGTGTGTTTCTGAATGTGTACCTGAGGAGGCCCTCACAGTGCCATATGTAGGACAGTATGTGTGTGATTTTATGCAGAGCAAATGAACCCATGGTAAAGGCTCGGTTGCTATGCTATGGATGTCCGGCCGGGCACAGCTTTTGAGGAGAAGTCACGGGAAACCGGACCAACTCACACAACATGCTGCCCAGGCTGGCCAACAGACTGCTCTTTCATTCCTGATGCACGTCCACTCCAGCACTCACCCTAGAGCCCCAGTGGAAAAGGGTTGGTGTGTGAGAGAAAGAGGAGGGGCAGATGAGAGGGGAGGAGATGAGATGATTTGTGTTTGCTGAGCCTGACTACTCTAGACTGATTACTGTCAGGACGCCAGAGCAGAGAGACACTCATAGCATTGAGACAGACCCAGATGCAGAAAGGACCGACCCGGGGGGAGAGAGGACAGACCCGGGGGGAGAGAGGACAGACCCGGGGGGAGAGAGGACAGACCTTGTCTGAGAAATCGTTTTTTTTACGGTTTGGGAAAAGAACTAAAAAGTTCCAAAAGGCCAAATAAAAAATGTTTTTATCGTAAATGTATTACTTAGGAAAAAGACAAGGGGATCAATACATTTGGCTGCATATGAAAATGAACATGAAATACACTGACAGTATGTTTGAGAGGTTAATGAAGATAGAACATCAGACTGCATAATGTAAACTAGGGATGGCTGTTGAGTTGCATAAAGGCATTTTCTCTTGTCATTTTTTTTAAGATGAATTTGTGCTTTTGTGCTAGCCTCATCACAGAAACTCCCAGGTTCAGGAGAGTCAAAGATCATGACACCCTTCCTCTCAAAAACATCTTGACAAGCCATTCCGAACTTTACCCATTGCTAACCCAACCCGGACGTATTTGCCCACACCAACGCAGTGAGGAGAACACATTGATCTACTGAGGAGCTTGAAGCTTTGAATGGAGCCCCTTCAATGTGGATAGGGACTTGCTCCCATCTTCTTCTTCTGACCAACCATCAGCTCCCATGATTTGTTGGCATTGAGGGAGAGGTTGTTTTCCTGGCACCACACCGCCCAGAATCTGACATTCCAGTAGGCTGAATCATGGTTGCATTTGACTAGGCCTTCCACTGACATTTTGACTATACACCCGCTTATGGAGTTGGAGTCATGTGTAGCCACACGGTAATGGGTAAACATTACAGGAGGGGGTCGAGAACCCACCCATTGGTGCCCCAGTAGTTAGAATGTGTAGTTACCTGCCTCTGCCAGCTGGAACCTGTACATCAAGAAGTTCCTGAGCTTGTTGCACAGGTGGTGGTCCAGCCCCAGTGACCTCAACTTAGACACTAGCTTGGTGGACACCAGGGTATTAAAGGCGGCGCTGAAATCAATTCACAACATCCACAAGTATGGGTTTGTGTTCTTCTTTTGTTCTAAATCAAACATGGTTGCCTCATCTCGTCGCATTCTTGTGACTCATTGTTGTGGCTCAGGCACCTTTGAGCTCTCAATCAACGCAGAAAATCAGAGAGTGCATGCCATCCAGGCTTCCAGATTCACGTCTTGACTTCCTGGTTTAGCAAACAGCGTGATTAGGGCTAGAACATAACCAGATGTCTCGACATTGACTGTCCTGAGTCAGCTGGAGTTGCCGCTATGAAGGGACTATAATCACGGATTGGATTCAAGAAAATTGGGGAGGAAAAAAGGGCAAATACAATACAATACATACATATGTATCCGTAAACACACCAGCCAGTGGGTCAGCTTATACCCTGGATTGACAAATGTTTGCATACTTCAGATGCAAACTAGCCTAGGATAATTAGTAAAATAGCTACAGCTGGATTCTTAGGAATAAAGTTCGACTTGAGCACAAAACTGACTCAAAGAACTCAACATTAGCCATCAACAAAAAACACCTACCATTGTTCCAACCCAGAGTGCTGCTTAGTACTGCCCATCATCAACATACCATCGCCAACTACGTTTGGGTCTCTATTTTATGAATGTGTAAATCCTCACTTGCAGATAAGGCAAGTCTACTTATTGAGGGCATGTATCTGCAGCACTATCCATCTTATTGCTAACTGAACATTGTCAACAGGCTTTAAACGACGTAGCTGTCAGCAAATGGCGTCTTGTTCTTTGATGCAGAAGACCGTGACAGATAAACAAATCTATTCCGCATCGTTCAGGCCACTCCGCCGGCTGAGAGACGATGGGGAGGGCTCATGAGCCACGGCGTGAGAAATGCGATACTCAGCAACAACACTGTCAACACAGCAGAGATACAATGGATCACAATAAACAGCTGATAATGCGACTATATCATGTCCTATTGTCACTATAATAATAGCCGTTAGGCTTTACGGAATTGGCTTGCAGTAGCCTATGCTATCCTACGATCCTGTATGCGGTTTTTTTTTTTTTACGAAATGTTCTCATGCTGGGTGGCCCTGGCAGCAGGCAAGAAACTCTCATTCATGGGTGTCATTTGAGATGTGCCCGTTCGCGAGTTATTATATTGGCAACAACGTAACTCGTATTTTCGCTTATAGCGCTGGTTACAACCTAGCATATTGTGTTTTGGCCGAGTCGTAAAGCCACGAATGTTAAGCCGCATTATCCCGAAACGGGATAGGATTGAGGCACTGCTACAAAGGTAACTACACGCTTCTCCCATTCAACTCGCCGCTTCTACTGTATCCTTGTCCCAGACGCAGTAGAGAAACATTGATCGCCCTATGTAGTTAACAGACACGGGCGCGCATTACGGGCTAATTCAATAACTTTCTACCGTTCAACAACTCATTCAAATCCTTTTATTCTACAATTGATCCCCTTAAATCAATTACAAGAGAACTGTTGAAAGCCCAACGGCAAATGAGTGAAAGGAGCGCTAAGCCAACCAGATCAGTGGAATGCAGGTCTGTGTCCAATGGGAGTGTTTGATTAGTGTTTCTGCAGTCTGTCAACATCGATTCTTCTGCGGGAGGCCGTCCGGGGGTTTGGTTAGGTAGGCCTCAGTGAATCGAAATACAAATAAAGTTTCGTGCTATTAAACCATACCCGGACTGTAAACAAATCACTGGAACAACGCCTCATACCGAGTCGTTCACTGTGCACAACCCTACATAGAAGCATGCCTCTGGTTCCATAGCATATGTCACTTTCAAAACCGCAGTGCTTGCTAGCTTTTAGCCAGCAGTTGTATGGGCTGATCCATATCGGGGAAGTTGGCAAGTTATATCTACAAGAAAAATCTGATAACGCAAAGGACATATTTACCTTGTTCTAACTCGGCGTGTCCGTCTTGATCACATTGCTGCTAGTGTTTCCCCGACAAAACTACAGTAGAAAATGTCCATTGTCCCGTACCAGGAAGTCTGCGCTCTTCCTACAGAACAGAACACTTCTCAAACTCACTATGGAACCCCTGCAGGGCGCTGTGCGATCGATCCTACTCCAGGTAGCAATGCGCCGCCCGATGGGCTTATCTCACCGGCCATGTTGGATCCGAAACGAGGTTGCGGCACTCAGTTTCTAATAGGCGGTGAATAGAAAATGCCCTCTAGTTGTCACTTAGAAATTGTTATTTGACAGAATACAACTTGACAAAGGTAAAGCAGTTTCTGTCTTTTTATCAGGAAGGCAACCGCGCACATACCTAATTGGCTATGTATGGGTAGCCCTAATAGACGTCTAAAAAGCCTGGTTTCAAGAAAAAATAATTAAAGACCTTTCTCATAATATACATTTCAAAATATCAGTTGTACCGAATATAAACCTGTATCTTGCAGCCCAGCCCTTGTATTTGTTACAGATAAAAGAGCCCTTATACAGCACTAGTAGACTAGAGGCCTGAAACATGATACTGCTTTTATCTCATCAGGCCATCATCAAAACAAAACAAACCTCTATTTGTTCTTAATGTGATGTATCCATAGTGCTATGCTTGGCAGATTTTTCAACTTAGTTGTTGGGAATATGACTTGCTCAGTATATTTTTTGCAGCTGCAGGTTGACCTGAATATGCTTAATTGATTAGCAAATTGCTCTAAAATCCCAATTATTTTATGTGAATTTAATAAGAAGTGGCCACACCCCACAGGAAGCTAAATGTGAATTGCATTTTAATGAAATTAAGTGTAATGAAATTAAAATTGTGTGTTTATGAATTTGTAAAATATGGAGGTGGATCTTTAATGCCCCTATTACAATCCCACTGGTCCTGGGGCCCTTGTTATGGTCAGCGCCATTATGACCTTTAGTAAATACCAGTATATTATGACCTTTACCAGATACCAGTATATTATGACCTTTACCAGATACCAGTATATTATGACCTTTACCAGATACCAGTATATTAAGACCTTTACCAGATACCAGTATATTATGACCTTTACCAAATACCAGTATATTTTGGCCAAAAACCTGGAATCTTTTTTAATTGGCCACAAAATCGAGAATTTGCTGTCCCGGATACAGGCGGCTGAAATGAGCTTTCTCCGCAGGGTGGCCGGGCGATCCCTTAGAGATAGGGTGAGAAGCTCGGTCACCCGGGAGGAGCTCAGAGTAGAGCCGCTGCTCCTCCACATCGAGAGGGGTCAGCTGAGGTGGCTTGGGCATCTGTTTCGGATGCCTCCGGAACGCCTTCCTGGGAAGGTGTTCCGGTCCCGTCCCACCGGGAGGAGACCCCGGGGAAGACCTAGGACACGCTGGAGGGACTATGTCTCCCGGCTGGCCTGGGAACGCCTCGGTGTCCCCCCGGAAGAGCTAGAGGAAGTGTCTGGGGAGAGGGAAGTCTGGGCATCCCTGCTTAGACTGCTGCCCTCGCGACCCGGCCCCGGATAAGCGGAAGAAGATGGATGGATGGATGGACATTTGGATGGAGTCATCCACCGCTGTATTACAGTATTAAAAAAGTATTTACATTTACAATAGACAGATTTTAAGAGTCGTTTGGATTGTAATCAAACTAGTCACTACCGGTTATAATAATTGGCAAGTTCATAGGTTTACTATCTTTGCAGGTGATCTGTTAATGAGGTTAAGATCACCCACAACAGGTCGGCATCAACCATCTCAGGATTCTTTCAGTCAAATATGTACATCAAAACAGTTGTGTAAATTCAGAGAATAAAGTTCCATCAAGTAAACATTGATCAGCCATAACATGATGACCACCTGCCTAATAGCAGCCCTGACCCGTCAAGATATGGGCTCTACTAGACCCCTGAAGGTGGCGCTGTGGTATCTGGCACCAAGACGCTAGCAGCAGATCTTTTAAGTCCTGTATGTTGTGAGGTGGGGCCTCCATGGATCGGACTTGTTTGTCCAGCACTTCCCACATATGCTCGATTGGATTGAGATCTGGGGTATTTGGAGGCCAACAAACACCTTGAAATCGTTGTTGGGCTCCTCACAACATTCCTCAACATTTCTGTTTTGTGGCAGGGTGCATCATCCTGCTGAAAGAGGCCAATACCATCAGGGAATACCATTGCAAGGGTGCACATGGTCTGCAACAATGCTCAGGTAGGTGGTACGTGTCAAAGTAACATCCACATGAATGGCAGGACCCAAGGTTTCCCAGCAGAACATTACCCAAAGCATCACACTGCCTCCGCCGGCTTTCCTTCTTCCCATAGTGCATCCTGGTGCCATGTGTTCTCCAGGTAAGTGACGCACCCAGCCATCCACATGATGTAAAAGAAAACATGATTCATGACTAGGCCACCTTCTTCCGTTGCTCCGTGGTCCAGTTCTGATGCTCACATGCCCATTGTAGGTGTTTTCGGCAGTGGACAGGGACTGGTCTGCGGTCTACGCAGACCCATATGCAACAAACTATGATGCACTGTGTGTTCTGACACCTTTCTATCAGTACCAGCATTAACATTTTCAACAATTTGAGCTACAGTAGCTTGTCTGTTGGATCGGACCACACAAGCCAGCCTTCGCTCCTCACATACATCAATGAGCCTTGGCCACCCATGACCCTGTCACCGGTTCACCACTTTTCCTTCCTTGGACCACATTTTGATAGGTACTGACCACTGCAGGGGGTTGCAGATTTGGAGATGCTCTGAGCCAGTCGTCGCACCAGCATAATTTGGCCCTTGTCAAAGTCGCTCAGATCCCTACGCTTGCCCATTTATCCTGCTTCTAACACATCAACTTTGAGGACAGAATGTTAATTTACTGCCTAATATATCCCACCCACTGACAGGTGCCATGATGACTATATTATCAGTGTTAACCACTTCACATGTCAGTGGTCATGATGTTATAGCTGATCAGTGTATCATGAATCAGCAAAAACAACATTTGGGAGACAGAATTGAGTGAAAGAATGTCTTTGGGATGCTCTGAGAGATGTTCTGTGATTTCATTACTGGTTAGTCGCTGCTGGTGATAAAGTGTCTGTTTGGACATTACTATATGAAGGTCAGACCAGGCACAGTAAGAATGTATGCTGCAGTTTATGACAACTTTGTGCATTTCAAACATCCTCATTTAATTCAAAAAGATCTTTCTACAAAATTATCGGGCAAAGGATTCCTTCATGTGTTTGTAAGTTGTTGTTGAACCTTTAGTTTGTTGTTAGTCATGAATGAACTGCAGCTCCATAAATAACTACTGCTGTAAAGAACTAACAAGAAACAACACTTTTCTTTTACAATTTCACCAAAGCAGGAGTCAGAAATCAATAGCACTTTACAGAACCGAAGGAGAACACTATGTTCTTAATGGAACCAGTTAGTCTAGGTGTCTGAGTCACAGTAATCAACTGGCAGCAGTACAATCTGTTATTTATCTGTCCCAGTTAGCAACCCTGTGTCGCATACCTTGTTAGTGTCACGCTTTATGTCCTATCAGTTATATTAATGTAGCACCTGGCAATGTTACGACAGCAGGGAGACTGACACAGTCCTACAGTTTCCCTGCTGTGTGTTTGTGTGTGTGTGTGTGTGTGTGTGTGTTGATTTCATGGCTTATTAAGCCTGTGATTGTGGCAGCAGCGAACCAATTCTACCACAACAAGAATAACTAGTCATATAAACAGCACAGTATGAAACCTAACTGATGCACAGATAGCAGTCTGGGTTTACACGTTTTTGTAATACATTTCTGTTTTTTAGAAAATGGAGTAGATCTTTAATTTTTTTTCTTACAGTCCTGGAGGACATTTCAGTACACAGTCATCTATCTATCCCAGCAGGGAAGAAGTTGAGGCAGGTGTCTATCCTAATGATCCTCTTTTCTTGTAGACTCACAGGTTCATAGGGGCACTCTGGGATATAACACATCCACAGGGATCCCAGAGAGGTGTGCTGCAAACCAAGTTTAATGACTCAACAGCTCATATCTACATGTGCTATAGATTATATTCATGAACAAGCAGCAGATTTACGTGTAGACATTCAGGTTTAGTGATGATTCATGTAGATTTCCTAATGAACAAAGAACACATGTCCATTTATCGGTTTTTGAAGGAAACAACACATTTATGTAGCTTTCTCAGCTAATCTAAAAACATATATTGCATCCCTCCGGAAACTTCCCACGCTGGTGTTTATGCAGGCGATCTAGCATGAGAGGTGAACAACCAAACCTTCCATTGGAATACTTCAACAGTGGGACACATTCATGGGTTCGATCAACTGAAATATGTTTTATTTTAAATTTTCAACATATGATTCACCTCAAATATACATGTAATAGTGCTTTAAGTTTGACAAGCACTCTAACTCCAGTTAAGGGGGCCCATATATTAGATTTTCACTCTACTACCAGCACTAATCCAAGCATACATGACCTAAAAACATATGCAGTTAATGTTTTAAGTTAATGTTTCAAATATTGTTTTCAACCAAATTGTTCAGATTGACTGAGCCGCTATCTAAACTTTGTTGTATGTCCCTTTAACAGTTAGCAGTGACTTTTGGTCTCATCATAATCGCTTTAGCACTGTCATACACTCAGTAAACCAGCTTGGACCAGCTAATACTATTCCTGTCTTGTTTGATAAGAGAAGATGAGAAATAGGCAAGGTGTGGTCTTTTTTTAATTCAGTCTTGCAATTGTTAGAGGGAACATGCCTTGCATGTTCTTTCATAGTCACAAGATGGCAGCAGAGTATCATCTAAATGAAATAGGGGGCCTCAGTTGGGCAGTAAAGGCCTATTTCTAAACGTTTCTGATATTTAAAAATAAACTTATTTTTTTATATAGATCCACTGTCCACAGACTTTGTTGAAAAGCACTGGAAGAAAATTGCTTGCCAGATCTTTGGTGAATCTGTACTTATTGATGATGCATGATTGACATTGAACTCAATAATTCAGAAACGACACAGAGTGATTCAGTAATTGTATTCTGGAAAGGGTGTTCTATTTTACTCAATGACACTGGATACCCTAGAAGAAGGGTTCCAAAACCTCTCCTGGGTTCCTCACTAATGTGTTGGATATATTCCAGAGCTAGACCTGATTCGACTTTATAAAAAAAAAAAACGTTTCCCCCCCTAGGATTCCTTGATCTTAATAGAGACTGAATTGTCTAAAATCCTGACCCCAATCCTGACCCCTCACTCCGGCCATGGGTTATTTCAAGGAGGACATCTGTTTTAGATCTTTGGCGTTGACGGTTTTGGCTACTAAGTTTTAATAATTCCAGTGAAACTGCGACTGATTCCAGACCAGGTATTTAAAGTATTTCTAGTAACTAATTGTACTTTTTTTGTTAGCGATCAAAGCCATTCATATTGGGGCAACAGGGAAGCAGTATTTTAAAATACAATCGTATGCAATTTTATGATTGCAAAATTGTCATATTATTAATCCATCTTATAAATGGGTGGCAAGACTAATTATTTAGTGGATTATAATATGCCGGTAAAATGTGTGAGACAAACTCTTTCGCTCCGTGGGTCTCAACCACAGTATCTGACTCGTTCATACTTCAAACCTTTCTCCTAACTGACGTTGTGTGTCGCAGAGACTGACTGTGGAGGTCATTAGGCTCCTATGTAGATGCACCTGTATCTCTCGCAAGACTCACATGGCGAAGTGAGTCTTGCTAGGGCGAAGTGTCAATCACTTACATCCCGATAGTTAGAGAAGCCCTATCGATCATTATGGAGGTGTAACCATGCTTTGCAATGTGGGTCTAGGATGCCTCCGCATGTAGCGCCAAGTCCACCTCTTGACACGAACCTCTGCGGTAATACGAGCCCGGAATACATTTCCTGCGTATCTCTGCTACTAAGTGGGGGGCTACAGCTGTCTCTCCGGGTGAATAATCTTCATTAAGCTCGTCAAACAATCCTCTTCCCCTCTCGCTGTCTTTTCCTCTCAGTCTTTCCGATCTCCCACCCATGCTCTCTCTCTCTCCGTCTCTGTAGAAGTGTCTGGAATGTCTGCCTCCCCGTTACAGCAGGATGTGTGTCTCCTGTCACCATAGGCAGTCTGGCAGGGGAAGTGCGGTGTCGTAGCGTTTGAATGTGCGTGCTGTGCCGGTCTCCCTCCTGGCTGCCTGAACATTTGAATAATGGCGCAGGTCTGTGTCACGGTGTTGTAAACACTGCTGTGTCTGAGTGGTCTCCCAGGCTTTTTCGATAGTATGAAAATATTGCACTCTATTACACATTTGTCTACGACCGTGCCCCTACATTTCACTCAAATTGCTCTTTGAATACCCATTCAAACAGTCTAGCTAGTACTCGAAATCGAAATCCATCCTCGCACCTTAACTCAACAATGTCAACTAGAAACATGTCTAATGAAGAACTTGACATACCTGGTGTTTAGCTGACTGGTTTGACAAAATAAGGGCTACTATGTAAAGGCCCACCAGGCCCACATAGATGTTACATGTTGCAGGGGCTTACCTGACACGTGGCTGTTGTCTCCAGGTGAGGTGAGGTCATGTTGAGAGTGCGCTTACCTGTTTGGTTCTTTTTGACTAAGTAAGCTTTGTCAACAGTCGTCGTGACCGTAGAGTTGACTTCTCTGTAGCGGTTGAAGAAACTCAAATCCACTTTAAAATGTGCGGTGCACATATGTTTGTGTATTGTTTACACTGTGTATTAACGGTATTCACCAAACACCCACATACTGCTGTGTAAATACTGCAATGCAGGCTTGATTTAATTTAGCCCTAAATGTTGCAATAACCACCCCACAATGATGTCCTTTCATAACTGTATGATAATGGCTGGCAACAGCAGTTATAGGAATTGTTATGCTGTCCCGTTTTTCTGTCAGACAGGTAAAGCAATAAATGTGCTTTTTAAAATATATCTTCCCACCTTTGGCTTTGGATCATTGAAAAGAAAAAGCATAACCATAGGAGAGAGAAAAAAAATATTGCTCCCCTTTTAGACATTGCGGAAATGTATTTTTTTATTTCATTGCTGAAATGTTGATAATTATAGTCATCTATCTACAGTTAGGGTCCACAGGCTATACAATATGCATTTTATTGTACGTCCTGGCTGAAACTCACAATCAATATTTAATAACAGGCTTGGCTGTGTGTTGCACTGATGAAAATAAAATCCCTTGACACTAGAGAGAAAACAGTATTGGAATCATCTCAGATGTTATACCCCAGCACCAGCCGTATCTAACACAATGGGAGATCAAAACTGTTGCTAGGCTTGAAAATTTAAGTTCAGAATCCATAATCCTTCTCCAAAAGTAGCCTACAAACTCTTCAAGGTGTGGAGACATTGTCATAAGTTAAATGTATACTGAGTCTATGTTTAAAGGCTATTCTTTGGACTCTCTCCTGATTGGTTAAGTATTGGTGGATGCAGTAATGACACTGACACAGTACAGAAGTGGAGTTGCACACAGACATACAGTAGTAGACAGACCATGCCCAGAACAGTGTACAGCACAAGCCAATCCCTGATGAGGGAACACTCACATTGGCCTATAGCAGCCGTTTCCTCATCAAGGACAGCCAAAAGACCCACCCTCTTTTAAAATAGTTCAGCTAATTAGGTGGTCAGACAGAGCCACATTGGACAAAAATAACAGGCTGGTAGTCACCAAGTTCAATTTATGAAAACTAAATTATTGTGAGAGTGAATAAGGAAGGTAAACATTTGTTCTTACAACTCAAAATCCTGTCAGGCTATTTGAGGTTTTAAGACATGCCCCTATTCCCCCAAAAGTAAGTTACTGACTGTCACAGCAAGTTGGGCTCCACAGTAATATACATACACACCTTGATGTATATTACCATGTTTAGTGAGGACATCGTAGTGAATTGTCACTAGGGATGAAATCAACTGTACTACTGTATGTGTAAAACAAAACACAAACACCAGAGAGAAAAAAGAGTGCGAGTGAGAGGAGAGATAGACGTGAAACGCTGGGGTTGTGTGAAACGTTACAACATCAGACAGCCACTGGAACACAACAACACACACAGAGAGAGAGACGAGTATTAGGAAAAATGGTTTAATATCGGAGACAGAAGCAAAAAACTGCATCACACAAGAACATACGTTTACAAAAATAATTCTGACTGCTTCAGCTACACAGTTAGTTCACAGAGGACAGAAGAACCAGAAAAATCTAAACAGCTAAAAGCAAAAACCTCTAATTAGTTTATTTCTTTATTAAACTAATACATTAATCCACCGAAGGTGACTAAATATTTATATTCCTAATTGTCTTATCATGTAGACGTCACAATACAGAAGTTAAATGAAACTTACCGTTTTTTTATAGACAAACTTCTATTTTAAAGCAAAAAATAAAATAAACCAACACTCGCCTAACCCCTCTTTTTAAAAAGAAACAACCACACTCAGGTGAAAAAGAAGATGTTAATTAATTAAAGAAACCAAGCCAAAGTTCTTCTAGAAAATCTTATAGTAAAACCCAACTTTCTTGATGCCAGCTAGAAATCATACTCGGGAACCAGTCAAAGGTCAGGCCACATCACGAGGCCAGACAGGGTTGTTTTTCTAATTGTTATTTGTTTCCTTTAATCTCCAGTATAAAAAGTTCCACTGGTACAAAATGCATAAGTACAATCAGTTGTAGAAATAGGAAAGCCTGTATTTTTTGTACTTTTTAAATCCCATCCAATGACAGATTTCGAAGTGTTGTCAAACAAACATACAACACGCTTACAGAATCCACTGAAATGCATTAACTTTGGCTTCTTTCAAGACAATACTAAAACTATTAAAATCCTTTAGAATCAAACCAAATTATATTAGTCTACAGACAACAAGCTCTTTACGGCACAGAAAGAGAGAAAACACACAAACATCTCCCCCATTAACTTGACATAATAAGCCAAAATGCAAAGAAACTACAAGTTGTTGTTTTTTTTCCTTTACAATTTCATTGTTTGATAAATAGCACTTAAGATAATTAAGAAAGAAAGAGAACAGAAAACGGTGACGAGATAGAAAGATCACAACAAGCATTGGTGATGACAGCCCCTGAGGTGAAGCCCTCAACAGACACTCGATCTGTCTGTGGAGAACCCTCTTGTGCTTTTTCAGAAACATTGTACAGACTGCGACTTAACCAGACTTCACTGTGCCAACTGGCTGTGTGTGTGTGAGAGTGTGTCGTGTGTGTGTGTGTGGTGGTGGTGGTGTGAGAGATTTGGGAATTCTGGGATGCTTAAGTAAATCACACAAATGTCCATTCAGTATCACCCCCAAAAGCATAAAGGGTTGGGATGTAAGACTTTATGCTCTACCGTGGGTTGATGTACTGGTAGCTGAAGGAATTGTCTGTGTTTCTGACATGTATTTAGAGTGCAAACATGGTCCTCACAGTGAGGATACCTGAAGGGTCTTAGCGTGGACTAATACTGCATCGGTCTTGGGTACAGGAGACTAGGATAAACACACGTTAACAACAATATAGGACATAATCTACGACCACTGGAGTGTTTAGTAGGACATAATAGTGGCAATGGTGATGATATTTCTGCACATAGTTCTAGCTGTTTGTATGGAAACACACATGCTTACTGCTTTGTAAACGTCTTCTATTTATATGTAGGCAATTTAGGTTTGACATTGACTTGGTAACTTGACAAGAACACAAGACTCTGCATCTTGGCTGTGAAACGTTTTAGTTTTTTTGGCTGTCAATTGAACTGAATAAGATGGCTACCCTTTCATCACATTTATTTCCCTCATGTGTACTTCACTAACATGCCTCAAATTGGTTAGGTGTTTCAAATAAACCTTGTTAATCTATAAAAAGACAATGAAACGGATTACAATAATGTACTTGCTTTTCCCCTTGCTTTCAATTTGAGAGCCATGCTAAAGCAGAAGGCGGCCATTTTGCATCTCTTAATGGTGACATGCTTACCCAGAGTTGGAGCGGCCGGAGGGACAGTACAGGACAGTAAACCTAGACTTGGCACACACCACCTATTACACATACAGACGGCATATCCTATTAGACAAGTCCATCTATGTGGATACAACACTCCCTGTTTAAGGCGACTGGTGAATTTCTGTATAAAATAGTGCTGCATTTTGCAGACCGTAAACTTGGTTTCCAGGGAAGGGATACTGAGCCCAGTTTTACAGAATACTGAGACTGACGGACAGATAGCATTGTGTCATGTAAACGGAATGACTATGAGAATGTTGACATAATACTTTGGCATCTCAAAAGTGTTTACATTTTAGTTGAGGCTCTTATCCAGAGTGACTTACAGGAGCAATTATGATTAAGTGCCTTACTCAAGGGCACAACTACAGATATTTCATTTGTCAGCACGGGTAATCAAACCGGCAAACTTTCTGTTACTTATCAAATGCTCTCACCACTTGGCACCTACAAGCCCATTACGGCAAACCTCATTTTGTAATAATGGTACAGTCATAAATATAATGTCCTGAACTGTAGGAACAACAAAGCCACAACAGCTGAAAATCATTCTGTTCTGTCAACCTGGATTTGACTGGGTCTGTGCAGGGTTTGAGGCTTTTGTGGGAATGTGTAAGTCTTGCCCTTCGCTTACATCATGAACGCATTCGTGTTGTTTGCAGTGACACAAACATGACCAAAAAAATAAAACAACGACGCCTCCCATTTTCTAGCAACTTCAACTAAAAACTGCTCCTTGATAAAGGGCATAATGAGACAGAACTTCAAATAAGGCTTTACATTTGGCTCTCAGCTGAATACCGAACTCATACGGTGGGAGTGAGCACATTTATGAAACAAAGAGCAAGGCTGACGGTTGGTGTGTGTGACTGTTTTGATGTGCCTGTGTTTGTAAAGGCTTGTGGTAAGGCTTTGAAGAATGCTCTGGGTAATGGCTCATGTGAGAGTGTGTGTGTGTGTGTGTGTATGGATGTGTGGACAATAATGTAAATACTGGTAGAATAGAACATGGAATCTATCCTGTAGAGGCTCTCACACTCAGGGGCTCTCATACACATCAACAAAGTAAAGTCAACTGTGAGGTCTTCACGAGTGTGTGTGTGTGTGTGTGTGGGTGTGTGTGTATGTGTGTGCTAGTTTGTGGACGTGCGAGTGTGTGTGTGTGTGTATGACACATGGGCACTTTTTACATCTTTACAAAAAAAAGCAAAACATGAACAGTTTCAGGCAACAAGACCACAGAATAGCAAGTTAACAAACTTTTTAAATCTATATTTTTAAATATGAGGGATCCATACAAAACACTTAATAAAATACCCATGTTATCAAATAATTTCACAAGAAATACACTGACGCGCTATAGGCAGGATGTATCTTCAGAATTTGGCACTAAACTCCACTGATCTTGTCTTTTTTTTTCTTTGTAAGAAAAGAAAATCACATTTTGCTGAACAACAAAACATCTAAATATTGTTTCCCACGATAGAAATAAAATAATAATGACATTGATGCTTCACAAGCTGACATGGTATATATATATTTATATATATTTATATATATATATATTTTTTAGGAATTTAATATTACCCAACAGTACATTTTGCAAATAGGGACTCCTTAAAAAAAATGAACATTTATAGTAATTATAGCAATATGAAAGGCTTTGTCTATTTTTCAAGTAAACTGATTTTTTTTAGTCTTCTCTTTAAAAACATGAGACACTTAAGACCGTTAGACTTGTAATTAAACCACAACTAAACTCACGAGAAGCACCAACGTTAACGCGGGTTACAGGTATTTTAGTATTTTTTCCTCTATACATTTAAACAGTAGAAAATATAGGTCATTTCATCATCATGTGCATTTAAACCACGGATTGTCTATCTGTGAGTCAGTTCAGCAAAAGGTAACACCAGTAGGTAGCATTTCTCCCCCCAAACAGGGCAAGCCTTTTTTTGTTGACATTTTTAATACCTTAAACTACTCTAGAAAAAAGTGGTTCTATATATAGACTTTAATGAGAAACAGAGCCACTTAAAATGGCCTTATCAAAAAACTTTACACTGCCTGAAAAATGTAAAAACCATTATAGAGCTCTGAGAGAGTCTAATATTGATCAGACAGTTTCTATTCAAAACTGTTTGGAAGTAGTCTATTTTTCATAGAAACCGACAGGGTCTGCTCCTGGCCTCATATTGCTAGTGGTGCCAGAAACAAGACAGCATGCCAATCCCTGTACTGAATTTTCAAGTTTACTTTAAATGAAAAAAGGAACAAAAAGGAAACCCAACGTAAAAGAAGGAAACTAAACAAAACTAAATAAATCGAATGGAAATTATTTTGCCACAGGTTTTTCTAAAAAAAAAAAAAAAATGTCTTGTTTTTGTCTGTAAGAGTTCTCAGTTTTTTTGTATGTATGCAGCTATACTTTTTCACATTTGTTTTTTCCTCCCCCTTTTTCCCTTCCCTCCCACCTTCCTCCCTAATGTACCCACACCGACCCCATCTCCCCCCAAAAGAAACAACAAAATGAGGTCACATGCAACAAATAAAAAACTCCAAAAAAGGTCAAGCTAGATTCAAAGTTCAAAAGGTCAGTAGGCGGAGACCAGGTTATGATCAGGTGAGCTCAGAAAAGACATCAGAAAACAATGACGGGACGATGAGACTTTTTTTGTTTTTTTTGTTTTTTGGACGCCACGGAGACATGCTAGGCAAACGATGAGCTAACAGGCATGGAGATGGTTCTATAGGGGAAGAAAACAGGGGAGAGGAGAGTGTTACACACAGAACAGAGCGCCAGGGTACCACACCACTACAGCATTAAAATCAGAACAACAAACAACAACAACAAAACAACAATGCAAACCACTAGGTCATAACAGCAATACCACTTATTACACAATTGGCATTTTTTTATCTTTCATGATTTTCTTTTTTTTTTTTGGAAAATGATATATGTTTTGGATTAATACTAACACACACATACACACATTCACAGTACAAACACACTCTCACACACTCTCTTAATAATACATACAGACGCACATATACAGAACACCCAAAGCTATATCCATCACGAGTCCCAGGAGAGGCTGGCTGATGGATCATCATTTGGGGAAACTGTTCAAAGATCTTTGTACAGTACAAACGAACAAAACAGAACGAAACACATGAACAAAAACTAAACGCAAGGAAAGGTTGAATTTTGACAGGTCAAGTACCGCTACTGATGGAGAGAGAGGGAGAGAGAGCTGAGAGGAGTGTGAGTCTGTGAAAGTGAAGGGAGCCGAGGCAGAGCAAGGTGGGAACGTGGTTCTGTGTTCTAGTGAATACTACAGTAGTTCTGAATTCCAAAAGACTACTTGACAAGATTCTATTCTAACAGATTATATTCTTAAGGAGTCCATTAACTTGACAATAGGCAATAAATAAAATCCTTTTTTTTTGAGGCAGTAAAAATTGTGTATAAAAATATAACTGCTTTTTTTACAAATAAAATGTACAGGCCTGTGGCTTTCTGTACTTTGACATTTTTTTTTTATCTCTCAAGAAACATCAAGTATTTTCAGTAAACCCCATCCCCATAAACATGTTTTTCTTATAGCCTTCATCAGTTTGTGGATGTTTGAAAATGTTCTACACAATATCCCCTTCAACAAAGACCAATGTGATCTGACCCAGAAAAGTATAGAATTTTAATGTATAATTGTTTTAGTGTGAAATAAAAAAGACTCTCCACATAAAGAAATACGAATGGAGTCATAAGTCTAAAATAGCTGGAGTGTTTTGTTAGGAGTGTATATGATGCTGTCCTTGACTGACAAACAGCCACCAGGTTTTGTTTTAACCCTTTAATCCATGGTGTTTGTCAGCAGGCATAGAGGGGTCACAGAAGCAGCGACGGTTGGCTAGGAAACCAACACCAGGAGGTTAACTGTCATGTGCATATGGGTACGTTTTGAGAAATAAACCCTTGTATCCCTGTCTTTCATCAGTCCTCAGGTTCACAAGGAGAGCAACAAAAATCCTAGAGCTTCTGTTTTCTTTTCTTACTTGTATTTTTTTTTTTACAATACATAAATAATTACATAGGAAATTAAATACACATTTTAAAACAACTGAAAAAGCTACCCATGATAGCTACTCTTTTTTTAAGTGGTACAAAAGAATGGCTGTAATCGGAGTGTTCATGTGAAAAAATATTTTAAAAAATCACAATAATAAATAATATGGCTGAATGAAAAAGCAAAAAAAATAAAAATAAAATACACAAGGGAAAGTAGTGTCTCCCTCTGGTGGTCAAATTTTTTATCCCCCCCGCGATCCCACCCCTCCCCTCCTCCCACACTCCCCCAGTCCCTGTGTAGAGGTCGTGGCTCGTATGGGGACTTACCCTAGCAGTGCTAACATGGGAGCAGATAGGCCCTAGTGCTAAGATCAGTATGGTTTGCTGTCGTTCTTGGAGCGTTTGAGCTGCACCTTCAGCCTCTTCATGCCGATCTGGAAGCCATTCATGGCCTGGATGGCTGCCTGCGCCGACACCGGATTGTCGTAACTGACGAAGCCTGGGAGGTAGGGAAAAATTGAAGAGAGGGAGGGAGGGACGGGCGGAGACGAAGAGAGGGAGGGAGAGAGGACATGGGAAAGAAAGTGAGGAAAAAGTTGCGGGAGACTGAATGTGTTGCAAAAGTTATGGCAGGCAATTGAAAAGGTCATTCATCCACAGGTTTGTGTTCTCAGTGCAGGCAGACTTACCGAAGCACTTGCTCAGGTTTGTCTGTTTGTCGATGAAGACTTTGGCAGAGACCACGTTTCCAAAAGGCATGAACATTTGCAGGATGTCCTGGTCCCCAAACTCCTGGGGCAGGTGGTAGATGAACAGGTTGGCCCCTTCAGGCCCTAATAGGACAGAGTCATGGTAAAGGATTAGAGTCAAACCCTCCGAGCAATAGTGGTCACATGAAAACTCAGTTACTATTCTGTTTCTGATACATATACCAGTCATGTCCAGTTTATAGCGGCCTATGAATGTTTACATCCCGGAATGGGGCAACTCCGATGTGTCTGGGATATCTAAGATGGGACACTGATGAATGAAAACAGCTTATCCCCTTTCCTGTTGTTTGTCACAGTCTGAACAAGCTCTGTTTAGTATCACGGGTTTGTGATATTTGATCTTATAAACAAATTACTTAGAACAAATGAAGCTAATTAAGCAGTTTGATCTTGATAATTCGTTTTGCTGGTCCCTTTCACACGTGTTTATTAATTCCAACGTGTGGCAGGTTATTTTTCTGTCAACTTGTCTGGAGTTCTAAACATACCCCCTCTTGTGTCAGTACTTGTTGCCCCAGAAGACTAAATAAATCACTGCTCACCAGAATATCATCAATCAATAGAATGAACACATTCAATTATCTTCTTTCACTTTAGCTACCTGGCACTGAGCCAGGATGTTTAGGGACCAGAGAGAAAAAGTATTTCAGCAACACCAAAACAATGAAAATCAAAATGACATTTGTGCAGAATGTCATAATGTTATAATCTGGACCTCAGTCTGTCAAGGATGCACATGTTATCTGGTTGGAATCCTGAGTGTGTGTTACAGGTCACATGTCACACTTAGTCGCAATTCTTAGGTTTATTATTCAGTTGAGCCCAAAAGTATTCATACCCATGCCAAATGTATTGCCATAGTGAATTTTTATTTGACCAATAGGTTTCTTCTGGCTGGAAATGACATAAACAAGTGACAAAACAAGGTAAGACATTGTGCTGGAGATACAAATGAATTACGTAACTATTTGTTTTTTTTTCATTTTTTTTAATGAAAAATCCCATGTCCAACATTATTCATACCCCTTGAAATTGTTGCAAATCTTTTAGAAAATGCAAGTTTCTATACCATTTAAAATGGTATTGTAATTTCCACAATGAGAGAGCATTCTAATCACCTATGAATTGAGAACAGCTGAACAGCAAGTCATGGCTAAAAACAGAAATAGTTATGTTATTCATTTGTATCTCCAGCACAATGTCTCACCGTGTTTTGTCACTTGTTTATGTAATTTCCAGGCAGAAAAAACCTATTGGTCAAATAGAAATTCACTATAGCTCAAAATTTGGCATGGGTATGAATACTTTTGGGCTCAACTGTATAATAAAATGTGAGGTTATATATAATGGCTTAAAGAAACAAAATGTCTGGTAATTCCAGTTACTATTCCGCGTAACCCATGTCAATTTTAATAATAAATATGAATATTTGTTTATAGACACAGGGATTCTTGTTTATATCAGTGGGATATCAAAGGTGCATGTAAAAATGATTTTCCCAAATAAGACCTGCATCAAGATATCAGTTAAGATTTTTCTAGAAAACTGTCAAGTGGGTCGGCAAAGACATGAGAGAGTTAATTGACACACATTAATCCCAGCCTGCACTTCCTCTCCCTCAGTTGGACAGGCTACCTACCTGTTTAGTACAACTGATATTCTAAACAGTCCGTAAACCCCTCGACAAACTCTCTCTAAACCCCTCGACGACCTCACCCTCTGGACCCCCCCCCCCCCCCACAGCTCCGCTCCCCTGTCCCCTGGCTTCGCCCCACACCCTGGCTCTGCCCCTCGTCCCCTGGCTCCGCCCCCCCCCGCCCCCTGGCTCCGCCCCACGCCCACTGACCCTCTTTCTGGCTGCCGGCGGCACCTTGCTGCTGCAGCAGGGACTGGCTGTAGAGGGTGGGCAGGGCTGCGGCTGCGTACTGCTGGATCCCTGAGTAGGCCTGTGTGAGCGCGTCCATGGTGCCCGTCGTGCCGTTTGTCAGCCCCGCGCCGCCCAGGCCTCCGTTCAGGGCCGCCATACCTGAGAGCATTTGAGCAACTTTACATAAAACCCAACAATAAAAAAAGAAGAGTGCACTTACTCATTAGCGCTCCACTGCAGGTTGTGTTTCAGCACACACACACACACACACACACACACACACACACACACAGTCAGCATACGTGTTATGTATCATCGTTCATACACAGAGGACAGCACAGCACTGTAACACAAAGACACAATGTGAAAGACAAAAGATAACTCACTTTTATTTTCTCTCTCTCGCTCTCTTTCTCACCCACCCACGCACATAATACACACATAATACACACATAATACACAGAAGACATTAAAATCCAAAACAGCAATGAATGGAGAGCCCGGTCTGACCCTTGCAAACTGGATGACCACGGTGGAAATGAGCAGCCAGTCGCTGAAACATCACCATGACAACCCCCCCCCCTCTCCCCCCCAGCGCGACACACAAACGAGCACAAAAACACAGGCAAACGCACACGCACGCACACAGACAAGCACCGCACAACAAAACAGACCAAAACAATAAGCTTAAGGCCTAAAATATTACCATCTGCAACTGCCTACTTTATTTAACCACCAAGGGTTTTTGGCGTTTTCATCGGTTCAACACTGGCCCTTCATCCCCCACGGCCCTGACATGCTGGCGCCTTTATTTGTCAATTGAGAGGGGCTACGAGCAGAGGCTGTCTCGGAAGTGACAGATACACTTGTTAGAACGGCTTTGCCGCCTAGCAGGACGACAGTCAGAGGGGGTCGATGCCCGCCCAAATGTCCCGCCACCGTCGCGGCCATCAGACAGAGATATAAATGATGACCGGGGTCATGGAAATTATAGGTCAGTCATTTATTCAGAAATAATTGCACCACTGACCTTTACAATTCAATTAAAGCCTAGATGTGCTTAAATTAGAGGAGGCGCAGGTGGGCGGAGGGGTGGGGGGGGGGAGATTAAATGTGAAACTGACATTCCCGTGGTGTTTGAGCCCATGGGTGATTTATAAAGCGGATATGGCGACTGTAGGAGAAGAGGAAAAGGTCAGGGGAGACTGATGTGGAGAATGGGCTGGATTTACAGGATCTACGCTGTCATAACAACGCTGATTAAGACCCCACACTTTAACTACCCCCCCCACCCCAGAGGTGAACGCCGGGACAGGATGGTGATTCACTGCAACTAGTGGGACCCAGCTCGTCCCCCCGTGTAGACCAGAGAGTTACTGACACCTTCTGAAGGTCTTCCTCTCTTCGACCCCACAACCGCGGAAGCTTCTAAATGCGGACTCACGAGGGACACGTAACACAGCATTGCACGGAGACGGGAAGGGACATCGTCACAGGGACAACACGTACACCGGCGGCAGAATTTAAACGGACTGCGCCTGGCATGAACCGGGCAGGAAGCGGACGGACTAATGGACAGGCGGGCGGATGGTGTTCGGTGTCTGTGGTCAGTGTGAGGATGAGGTGGACTGAAGCAGAGCAGCCTGGAGCCTGAGGTCAGGCTGGACACAAGAGACATGCGGCTTAGCGAGGGTACTATGGGCATGGTTTGAGGAATTTAATAGTGGTTTAGAGTATTATTTATCTCTGGGCTGATCAATCCCAAAACTAAAGGGCTGACAGACTTCTGCCTTTCATCCTGTGTAACTAATTAGGGAGCGATTTAGACCTGGGACACCAGGCGAGTGCATTTAACTTGCAGATAAAAATTATATCTTGGGGCCCCATGGACTGGGATTGCCCTGGTCTATGCCATTACCAATGTTGCATTTCTAATTAGAAACTGGGGTGGTTCCAACACTGAATGCTGATTGGCTGAATGTTCTGGCACATCTGACCATCATTCCTCTGCAATTAGCCACATGTTTGTTGATACCCACTTCAGTTGTTCTGGTGTGAGAGCGGCATATCCCTGTCATGGTGATGCGGTGGAGGTGGGATGGAGGTGTGATGGGCTGGAGGTAGGATGGAGGTGTGATGGGCTGGAGGTAGGATGGAGGTGCGATGGGCTGGAGGTAGGATGGAGGTGCGATTAGCTGGAGGTAGGATGGAGGTGCGATGGGCTGGAGGTAGGATGGAGGTGTGATGGGCTGGAGTTAGGATGGAGGTGTGATGGGTTGGAGGTAGGATGGAGGTAGGGTGGAGGTGTGATGGGCTGGAGGTAGGGTGGAAGTGCGATGGGCTGGAGGTAGGGTGGAGGTGCGATGGGCTGGATGTAGGATGGAGGTAGGATGGAGGTGTGATGGGCTGGAGGTAGGGTGGAGGTGTGATGGGCTGGAGGTAGGGTGGAGGTGTGATGGGCTGGAGATAGGATGGAGGTGTGATGGGCTGGAGGTAGGGTGGAGGTGCGATGGGCTGGATGTAGGATGGAGGTGCAATGGGCTGGAGGTAGGATGGAGGTGCGATGGGCTGGAGTTAGGATGGAGGTGCGATTAGCTGGAGGTAGGATGGAGGTGTGATGGGCTGGAGGTAGGATGGAGGTGCGATGGGCTGGAGGTAGGATGGAGGTGTGATGGGCTGGAGTTAGGATGGAGGTGTGATGGGTTGGAGGTAGGATGGAGGTGCGATGAGCTGGAGGTAGGATGGAGGTGTGATGGGCTGGAGGTAGGGTGGAGGTGCGATGGGCTGGATGTAGGATGGAGGTAGGATGGAGGTGTGATGGGCTGGAGGTAGGGTGGAGGTGTGATGGGCTGGAGGTAGGGTGGAGGTGTGATGGGCTGGAGATAGGATGGAGGTGTGATGGGCTGGAGGTAGGGTGGAGGTGCGATGGGCTGGATGTAGGATGGAGGTGCGGTGGGCTGGAGGTAGGATGGAGGTGCGATAAGCTGGAGGTAGGATGGAGGTGTGATGGGCTGGAGGTAGGATGGAGGTGCGATGGGCTGGAGGTAGGATGGAGGTGTGATGGGCTGGAGGTGCGATGGGCTGGATGTAGGATGGAGGTGCGATGGGCTGGAGGTAGGATGGAGGTGCGATAAGCTGGAGGTAGGATGGAGGTGCGATGGGCTGGAAGTAGGATGGAGGTGCGATGGGCTGGAAGTAGGATGGAGGTGCGATGGGCTGGAGGTAGGATGGAGGTGTGATGGGCTGGAGTTAGGATGGCGGTGTGATGGGTTGGAGGTAGGATGGAGGTGTGATGGGCTGGAGGTAGGGTGGAGGTGTGATGGGCTGGAGATAGGATGGAGGTGTGATGGGCTGGAGTTAGGATGGAGGGGCGATGGGCTGGAGGTAGGATGGAGGTGTGATGGGTTGGAGGTAGGATGGAGGTGTGATGGGCTGGAGGTAGGGTGGAGGTGTGATGGGCTGGAGGTAGGATGGAAGTGTGATGGGCTGGAGTTAGGATGGAGGTGTGATGGGCTGGAGGTAGGATGGAGGTGTGATGGGCTGGAGGTAGGGTGGAGGTGTGATGGGCTGGAGGTAGGATGGAGGTGTGATGGGCTGGTGGTAGGATGGAGGTGTGATGGGCTGGCGGTAGGATGGCGGTAGGATGGGGATGGTGGCCGATGGGAAATACTCACTGTTGACACTACCTGCTAGTGCATTAATGTTGTTCAGTCCCATGGTGGCGCCAGCGAGGCCCTGCAGGGTGCCTAGAGAGGTCAGAGAGTTCATGCCCGAGGAGTTGGCTGTGGTGCCCGCTGTCGGGAAGAGAGGATACCAGGGGAGGAAGAGGAGAGGAGAGGGAGGAACAAAACAACAAGCACACCCGTTAGAAGAGCGGAAACCTCCAAATGGACGTTTCACTGATCTAAGCATCAACAGCAGTCCTGCTCAGACAAACAGGAGCTGAACGCCAGGCAGGGATTAAAAACATCTCCAGTCTCAAAAAAGAAGTGTTGTAGACCTGAGTGTTACTGCTGGGTGGGCTAGATATAAAGATCCCCCACACAGAAATAAATGCAGAGAAAGATGGACACAGTCGTTGTGGATGTGTGTGTATTTGGCGACAGCTATGAAAAGGTGAGGGATTTGTTTCTTTCTTTGAAGTGTTCACATAATGACCAAATCTGAAGCAGACAGACAGGCAAGCAACAGCGCAAGCAAGAGTGCCAGACAACCAGCTAGACTGGACCCCTCTTTTCAGATGCCCGGGGTGTGACGGAGATACATCCCAGCATTTCTAAGATTTTTTTTTAAGAGGAGATACTGTAAGAGGTTAACTCAGAACAGAGACACAGACACACAGACACGCTTCTGACAAACACAAAGACCAATGACACAAAAAACAGTCTACAAGAACAGATCACAATAGACAACGACATGCAAAAACTCAAGTGATGTCAACAAAGTACAATGTAGGTGAATATTATTTATATATATATTTTTTTTTTTACAGATAGTCGTTTAGTGTCCACAGAGGGTCCACTATCACCCCTTTAGCCCCCTCCCCCACCAAAACATTAGTAAAACACTATCAGAAAGAGGTGCTGTCTTCAAATATGACACTACTCAGTACAAATAAAAAGCAGAGGCCTCTCGCCATGGTTAAATTAATATCTTCATCAAATTCAAACTAACCTTCGGTCATCATTTAATTAACAGAGAGTGTTTTTCACCTTTCATTGGCACTGAACACAGCCTGGGCATGCACTATTAATTCAAGGTAGCTCTGACATTCACAAAACCAGACAGATAGACAGTGAGAGAGGAAGAGAGAGAGAGAGAGAGAGAAAGAGAGTGGAATATGCATTCAAACCAATGCTAATCACTAGTTGAAAGCAGAGATAGGCACAACAAAACACTTGGAGGAGCACAACTACGAGGACAAGATGTTGAGACAAAATGAGAGAGAGCAGTAAGCAGGATTCACACTGTAAACGAGGACAGGCGGAGTGAGCAGTTGATCTAGATCACTTCAGCTACTGAGCTCCTCCATAAACCCTGCTTTTGGTCTCTCTAGTCTCCATAAACCCTGCTTTTGGTCTCTCTAGTCTCCATAAACCCTGCTTTTGGTCTCCCTAGTCCTCCATAAACCCTGCTTTTGGTCTCTCTAGTCTCCATAAACCCTGCTTTTGGTCTCCCTAGTCCTCCATAAACCCTGCTTTTGGTCTCTCTAGTCTCCATAAACCCTGCTTTTGGTCTCTCTAGTCTCCATAAACCCTGCTTTTGGTCTCTCTAGTCTCCATAAACCCTGCTTTTGGTCTCTCTAGTCTCCATAAACCCTGCTTTTGGTCTCGCTAGTCTCCATAAACCCTGTTTTTGGTCTCTCAAGTTTCCATCAACACTGCTGTCGGTCTCTAGTCTCCATAAACCCAGCTGCCTGTCTCTCCTATTCAGAGAACCATCTGTCTATATTTTCTAGTCCCCAGTGACCCGGCTGTCTGTCTCCCAGAGGTACATCACAAAGAAAACCCACCAGGGTGCTAACAACATTCCCTTCCCCCAGAAACAACTCCCCTGCACTTAAAGGTCCTGAGTCTTAGAGGGTCGGATCACCCCCCCTGCCCCGCCACACATAAACACGCCATCACACACACCTACACCCAAAAACCCAACACACGACATCGAGCTATAATATGTTCCACACAAAACACACGCGCGGGACACGGGACGACAAAGCCACAGGGTATACACGTCACATGACATGGTGCTGTCGGACACAGACACACAGGCAGGGGGGTGGGACCAACACAGCACGGCCTCCATGGTAACGACGACACGACGCAGGAACAATCCAACACGGTGGACACACACCATGGAGTCATAACCTGTGGCTGTCGCCTGACTAAGACGAAGATAATGATGAAGATGGTTTTGATCGTCAGCAATGGCGGTGACGATGGTATTGCTGACGACGGTGAAGGTGAGAGGGCGGCAGCGGGACAGGAGGCAGGCGTCCCCGCGTTTGACCCCCCTCTGAAGCGGCTTTACCTGGGCTGGCCAGCGCTCCGAGGGAGGCTGCACTGGAGGACAGGGGGTTTGCGTTGGAGGGGCTGGCTGAGTTTTGGGCCGCTGCTGCCGCCGCTGCTAAAGTGGCCAGGTTCTGCAACTGCAGAGCACTCATACCTGGAGGAGAGGAGCCAGAGAGGGTGTGTCAAACCTGGGGACCGGAGCTGGACCCCTCCTGGACCGCCCCGGGACCACGTGCTAACCGGGCGGGCGCCAAAGTGGAGGAGAGGCTTCTATTCCGATTGACAAGCTCGTTGCTACTTATCGATGGTGTTTCAGGTGCAAAGTGCTATGTATTTATATATATATATATATATATATATATATATATATATATAAATATATTTGATACAAAAGTAGAATCTCTCTCAATAATAGTCCACTGTCCATGGGGTGTGTGAGTGTGTCAAGTGGTTCCCAATCCAACACACAGGGAATCCAGACAACAGTGCACGGATGGCACCGGTACCACCTGACTCAACATTTCCCTAAAGACCCATGGGTCATTACTGAGCCCCATCTACTCTAATCGGCCAATCTTCCTCAATCTTCCATTGTTTTCTTTCAGAGGTAACAATGTATAGGACGACTCCGGGATATACATTACCACAGAGAGCGCCTTGCACTCGCAGCCGCGAGGTTTCCTTAGGCAGTAATTAACCAACGTGTTCATTATGCGACTCTTTGCTGGTATGTAGGCTAACTGTAGCCTGGTTGACTAATTAGCTACGTAGCATTAGCATACGGGCTGCTACTTAAGCATAATTAACGAGGACATGCCAGCTTCTTACTGATGTTTAGGCAAAGGCCATTCCACACCTCCAGGGTTAGTCACCCTTCACTGTGGTTTGGGACAGCAGCATGTGTGCACATGGGTGGGTGAAAAAGAGGAAGAGTGTAGCGTGTGTGTTTGCGTGTGTGCGTGAGCAGTGAGTTTGCGAATAAAGAAATATGGCACGGTAGATTAGACACAGGCTGGAGTACTGTTGGGAGAATGAAGAGGCTGCTGAACAAGGCTTCATAAGCAGACTGAATAACTCCGTTTAACAAAGCAGTGGAGCCCCAGCCACCTACTCAGACAGACAAGTCTACATCTGTGCAGAACGCTCCTGTGGATCCAGGAAAGAGGGGTGGAAACCTTGTCCAATGTGAGGTATGTGTCGTATATACAGTCTGAATGTATATACAGTACCATGAATATACACACACACACAGAAACGTACACACACAACGTCACATGAACAAGACATCACAAAGAATCTGAGCACTGTTAAACCTTGCTTGGCATCTGGATGAAGTTAGAGGTTGCTTTTTATTTTATTGTTTTGGGGGGGGGCGGGGAGACACCAATGAGCAGGACCAACACACAGCAGGACCAATGAGAAGAAGACGCTACAGAACGACTAGCGAGGGTGGTGCCTGTCCCCCGATGGTCCCTCTGACAGGGTGAAAGCACCAGGCGTTGACATCTTCAGCCTTCTCTTAATCGCAATGTTCATTTTCTTTTTCTTGTTCCTGACTTCCAAGGTTACCGTGACGACCTGTCTTGACAGGAGGTGTGTGTCTGTGCGTGTGCGTGTGTGAAACGCAGACACAGTGTAGAACAAAGCAGTCTGTGCAGAATTATCCTGCGATAAACAACAAGCGTGCTTCCGTCAGAGTTCTGTTGTTGCCTCTCTAAGAGGTGTGTTTAACAGAACGAACTCAGCAGGCTGGGGAAACAGCACATAAAATACAGTCTGTTCTTCACTTCACAACCTTGAGATTATGAATATATTTACCATTCACTGTTGTGGGAAAATAAATGTGTTCTAACCTGTCAACCGGATAAACATCAAGAAATGTACACTTAGCATACACATTTGAATAATGATTAATAAAAAATAACAAAAAATAATTATATAAGACAGTTTCTAATCGTATTTGCACAGCCGTTTAGGATTTATTTGGCACTGAGCGCTCGGTAAGGAGAATGAAACTTTGAAAAGCACCCCTAGAGGCATAGATCACCCTGTCTGGCCATCATACCATCAATCAAACACACTGTGGGAAAGTTGCAGTATAGCTGCCATAAGGATTCCCTATGGTATTGTATAACTCACTGTGTTTTTCCACTGTGCGGCTAGAGAGGAAGCGCTGTTGACTGGCTTTGTCAATGTGTGGGTTTAGAGTGGAGCACATGACTCAATCAGGCTGGGCTGAGTGGAGAGACACTGGTCTGACCATGTACTCTGCACACTCAGTCACACACGCGCACACACATACACACGCGCACGTATACACGCACTGACGGGTCCTAATGCCACTTAATCATGTAAAACAGGGGGGATAATCACTAGAGAGCACTGTTCCCCAGAGGATGACCAAGACTATGAAACAGCTATGGCTGCTGGAGGACATAACAGAGCACAACAACCATCAAAGCTACCATTAATATGGACAGAATGGCTGTTCTCTGAGGCTATCCGGAATATTAAATCCCTCAAGAGCACCCATAACGACGAGTATCTCAGATAGCTATTCACCTACAATAGCTACACCTCAGTCAGAATGTCAAACAGCAGAGATACTCTGTCCTGGAATGGCAACATTCATCATGACGAAGAGAGACAGACCCCTCTGCACCTAGCAGAATTGTGGGGTCCAAACAGAGGGCAGACTGCACTGTGCTGTGTGGCTGTAATGTAGCTCTAGCCATGTCTGTTTGGAGGCTGTGTATCCTTGCCTGCTGTGAGGTGCAGCTCTACAGTCAGCTCTAGGTAGATAACTGTCTCTAACTGAATGACCTACCGGCAGTGCTAGCTAGATAACTGTCTCTAACTGAATGGCCTACCGTCAACGCTAGCTAGATAACCGTCTCTGACTGAATTACTTACCATCAGCACTAGCTAGATAACTGTCTTTAACTGAATGACCTACCGCCAGCGCTAGCGAAATAACTGGCTCTAACTGAATGACCTACCGGCAGCGCTAGGTAGCTAATTGGCTCTAACTGAATGACCTACTGGCAGCGCTAGATTACTGGTGCTAACTGAATGACCTACCAGATGCGCTTGCTAGATAACTGGCTCTAACTGAATGACCTACAGACAGCGCTTGCTAGATTACTGGCTATAACTGAATTACTTACCGGCAGCACTTGCTAGATAACTGGCTCTAACTGAATTACTAACCGGCAGCGCTAGCTAGATACATGTCTCTAACTGAAGGATCTACCGTCAGCTAGATAACTGTCTCTAACTGAATGACCTACCTTCAGTGCTAGCTAGATAACTGGCTCTAACTGAATGACCTACCGGCAGCGCTAGCTAGATAACTGTCTCTAACTGAATGACTTACCGGCAGCGCTAGCTAGATTACTGGATCTAACTGAATGACCTACCGGCAGTGCTTGCTATGTATCTGGCTCTAACTGAATGACTTACCGGCAGCGCTAGCGAGATAACTGGCTCTAACTGAATGACCTACCTTCAGCGCTAGCTAGATAACTTTCTCTAACTGAATGACCTACCGTCAGCGCTTGCTAGATAACTGGCTCTAACTGAATGACCTACCGACAGCGCGAGCTAGATAACTGGCTCTAACTGAATGCTCATTTAGGTAATTGAGCTTCTCACAGCTCGCTTACTCCTCATGCTGAAGACTGGAACCAGATGTCACTGAGCTGTCTCACATCGCCTGCCAATCACATATGGTTGCCCAGCGACAGATGGACAGCCAAAAAGGATTCCGGAATGCAGCCGTGATTCAGCTTCCAGGTCCAAGTCCCTGAGCGTTTCTGGAGATGTGTGTGTGTGTGTGTGTGTGTGAGAGAGAGAGTTCTAACAGCCGTTCACATAGGTAAAAGATCCTTGGGGCCCATGCTCACTAAACTACACCACATCAACCGGCATTACTGTCTTTTATAAATGTGTCCCCAATTCCAGGAACCCTCAACACATCTACTGTTCCAAGACATAAAAAAACTTGAGCCGATGGGCTTACTACTTTAGAAAAACATTATTTCTCCCGTGCAACAACCAGTTCCTCAAATCCGTTTAGTTTTGCAATACTTATTATTATAATGTATTTTTTCCTTCAGCAACACTGGCAATTACAGTACTCCTGTGCTGCTAGCTGCTAAAAATATTCCCCTCTGCTTCTCTCTGTCAGCCAGCTAAACAGCCTACAATTAGGAGCTGACAGCTTACTGAGCACCCACGGAAAGAGGGAGAAGGGAGGAAGAGAGGGTCACAAAAAGGGGGGAGAATTAGCCGGTAAGTGGGGAGAAAGGACGGATGTAGGAGGATGCGAGAAAGAGCCGGGGGAGGTGGGACAGGAGTGCAAGGGATTCAGAGATTGCAGTTAGAGATGGAAAGGGGGAGAGAAGTGAAGGATGAAGGGATAAAGGATGGAGAAAGCAAGCTGGGAGCGTGGGCTGGAGCACACATGGAGAAAGACCGAGGCGAGCCAGCAGGGGGAGCCAGAGTATATTAGAGCTCCTATCTCCCTCCTAATCCGTTATGCTAGCTTAGAAATCCCTTCTTTGATGCCTAGCACACACTGCTGTCCCGCATGAACCAGCTCACGACAAATCTAACATCAGCCACATCCTAGAAAACCACTGCATGGTTTTTCCTCAAGGCAAAGCTGTATTCACTATAGTGAAGGCTACATCAGGGTCTGGTAGACGTTGCCAGTTTCAATGGTTAGTGTGCGTATGTGTGTGTCTTCGTACATCCACTGAACTCACCAGCCATCTGTTGTATCCCACTGAAAGCTCCCAGGTTACTGGAAGAAGTGGCCTGCTGAAGCAACTAAAGGAGAAGACACAGACAGACAAACAGGAAATGAACAGAAGAGAGAGGAAAAAGTTAGGTTGGACTGCAAAGACAAGCAGTTCTTAGCCTCGCTACGTCAACCTAACTAGTATTATCAATGTGGTGAAAACAAGGGCTGCATGTGACTAACTAATACAACATCCACTATTCTACATCCGACCACAGCCTCAGAGACATGAGCTGTGTCCAAAAATATACACCTGCATTCTAAATAGTAAGCTTTTTGGTACGCAAAAATAGCCCCTTTTACATGATGTGAAACTTCTAAAAAAAATGCATACGCTTTAAATTCCGGGATGTTGTACTAACTTCAGCTTTTTATTTAGTAGAATTTGCTGCACACGTCTCTTTCTAAACTCAATGTGTGTTTGACAATAGCTGATAACGAGATAGGGGAACGCGCTTCTCACAATTGGCAGCAATCAACTCCGTAGAGTATCAGATGATGCACTCTCTGGATGTTGATATTTCTTGTTTCTGCATTTGTTTTTACTAAACAGTTTGTTCTATAGTAAGATAATCATACATTGTGTCAATTTAGGAAGCTGCAGGCAAGGACGTTTTCGGATACGACCATGTAGAATTCTACTTTGCATTTTTAAGAAACATCCAGTGAAGGTCACTTGGACTGGTCTGCTTCAGAGACATTGTTGGCAGATGTTTTAAAATGTTTTAGATTAAAAAAGGAAGAAGTGTGAATGATCAGTTCTGAAAGATACTACTGAAGGAAGGGGAACTAAAAACGGCTTGTGAAGGTGTTTTTCTTTATTCTATGGAGTAATGAAGAATGGGAGGGCAATGAGGATTCTGAACACCACGTGTCAATCTGCCAATCAATCACCAGTCCGACTCAACATGATGTCAATATTAGACATGGAGAAGGTCTCTCATTGGATTACACCAACTATTAGCTCTGCCCATTGAACTCTGACCCCGTGTTTCAAAGCCCTCATTTCCCTGTCACGGCCACGCCCCCGAGAGAAGGGGAGAATGGAGAGGTATGAACAGAATCCGAAGGGGGGGGGGAGAGGGAAAAGAAGGAAGGGTCTGACTGTGGGTGGGTGAAGACAGTGGTGGTTGGCGGTTGGCGACTCGGGGGGTGGGGGGTGGGGCACTGACTGCGGCGGCGATGGATGCGTTGGCTGCGGGGCTGCAGTAAGGGGTGGGCGACGCGGCGGGTCCTCTTACAGCCAGATACTGTGGGGTTAGGCCCCCCAGCCCCGTCAAGCTCCCCCAGGTGGTGGCGCTGTTGAGCTGCTGCATCTGCTGAGCCAGCTGTTGCTGCAGGCGCCGCTGCTCCTTGTCCTTCTGCGTGTCGGCAAACTTGACCACGATGGGAGACGAGCAGCCCTGGGAGGAGGAGGCGGGGTCAGTACAAAACACACCGACGTATTGACCGGACAAACAGGGAACCCGTTACACACTAAACCTAACACAATGGGAACACAACAGTAACACAACGGGAACACAAGAGGCGTTAACGAGCGCACACGAAAAAACAGTGGAAGGGAAGAAACTAGCTTCCCATAAGGGCTCAGCTATCTGACAGTCCAGAACGGGCTGTATTTCTACAGAAACCGATTTCCTGAGTTCTAAAAGAATTTCATCATCTCATGGAGGAGTGAGGGAGAGAGAAACAGAGATGGTCAGAGGAACGGGAGAGAGAGAGGGAACAGAGGGGTGACAGAAAGAGATTTAGAGAGCTGACGGAAAGAAAGACAATCAGATCGTCGTCTTACATCTTTGTACCATTAAATGTGTCTGTGTGTGTGTTCGTCTGTGTGTTCTTCTATGTTTGTTTTTTGTTGTTGTTGTAGTGTGTGTGTGTGTGTGTTTAGCTGCAATATGCTGACGGCAGTGCTGTTTATTTTTATAACCCCCCCCCCAATTCCTTGACATCCCATTGTACCGACAACCCTATCTCACTGCAACAGCTCCACCGAGACTCGTTCCCTCTCCGACATCCCACCAAGCCATTCTTCTTCTGTTAACAACGCAAGACCAACCAGGAAGTCATTTGAGATCAGTGGGCCCACTGTCACGTTTTTTAGGAACGAAGCAGTTCCACTCCTTTGAACATTTTGTCATTACTGAAGAGATAAAACAGTGTTGGACAAAGGGAAGATGGCGTAGATAGGGTCATAGGTCAGTAGGCTTGTTTAAAACCCATGCAAACTCAGGCAAGTGCCAGCTCACTCAGACCACCACATCCCTCTCGGCCACAGAGTCTAAATATAGAATTAATTTCTATTTGCCCTTAGAAAATGAAAAATGATATTCAAAAGCCAGGGGAAGCAAATGCATGTGTGTGTGCGCGCATGCGTGCGTGCACACACACAACGATGAGTCGTAACACAAAAGACAAAGCAGCACTGATTAAACTACAGAGGACAGTAAAACACAGACAGTATAATCTATCATATCACACCATTACATTACTTACGCTGCAATCAAAGCCTAACTGGGGGCAGAACCTGCTCAAACGCAGACAATCTGCCACGGGAGAATAGAACGCTTTTGATTGAAACATTTCGTTGGAGGCGAGTTCTCGCACGGCAGTCTGGGAGTCTGACAGACTTTGGCTCGCGCGAGGTCCTAACCAGACGCCGCTTATAGCGCTGCACAATCAATAGGTAGTCCCGGCCTGCGTAGACCTCACCGTCTGTGGATGCTCATCTCTGAGCGCCTGCGTGCTAATCTCTGAGGGTTTGACTATATCTATCAGCCGATGAACATGTCTCTTTAGCTGAAGGCAGCTCAGGCCTATTTACTTCATCTCTACAGCAGTCATTCTCTCCTTCATTCTGACGAGCCAGAAGAGAGATAAAGAAGGGAGAGAATTGCATTTCGGAGGAGAGTGTCAGTCTGGGCCTCTTGTGTTAGAGCACACTCCCCCTGGAGATGAGTCTCTCTCTCTCTGCTAAATATCTCATTACTCCAGCTGACAACCAGTAGGTCGTGGAAACACGGGCCCAGAATGAGAGGCCCATCCTGGGAGGGGGTGGAGGGCAGGGGCCGTGGAGCTCCAGAGACTGAGACCAAAGTTATTCCGGCTGAAACACGTCTGGGCTACTCTCTGAGGGAGAGAGTGGGAGACAGACCTTACGCTGCATGAAACTCTGTGTCTCCATGTAGTAAGGAGCATTCCACTAAACAAGGACACACCGGGCCAGAGGATCTGTCGGAGACAACCACAGAGAGGAGAAACAAAACACTAAAAAACACTCGTCTCCAACAGCACTGTGGGTACTGAACACAGAAGGATACTGACTGCAAAATCACAGATCCGAGCACAACCAGATAATAAACCAAAAACAGATACTAAACACAACCAGATACTGAACACAGCATCTTACCAAAGAGAATACCATATGGACAACCTAATCCGCCCATCTGAAAAATGATTTGCCATGGTAGCCCAAATATTGTCCTACTGGGCTTTTGGTGTAGTCATACAAACTTAAGCGTGATGGGATGTTAATTGCTTCATTAACTCTGGAAACACATAAAATGTGGAAGCCCCGGTCTTTTTGCCTCCGTGCCAATGTAACCAGAAGCAGAGATGAGTCCTGATATTAGCCAGAGCAGAGTGGACAGCCCTTGAACCAGTCAAATCAGCCTTCGTAGGCACAATGAATATCACAGACATGGCCACAAATCAACAGCCTTTTCACAGAAGTGTGAAGAACAAAGACAACCCTCTCTCTCCACGGAGAACATGCACAACCCACTGTGTGTGTGTGTGTGTGAGAATGTGATTTCCAGTGAATGACCTGTCCTGGTCATATCCACTTTCATAATACCCTGACATTTATTAAGTGTGTGTGTCCTGCATGCTTGGGCTAAATGAGAATGGTTAGGTCATTGGCAACCGAGGCTCAAGCCAGTCCTGGCTGAGAACACGCCTCTGTTCAGCTTTTGTTTGGTTCTGTTTGACAAGGATAATTCATTTGGCAACAAAAATTCCTTAAGCGATTGCTTGTAAAAAGGAAACTATGGTCGTACAGCTACAGTGTGATCCACTTTTTTTCTTGGACTTATGAACTGTTGATCAAATTTAAACAATGTCTAGAAATTATGGGGTTATTGATGGAAATTGACCTACATGCGACTAAGAGGTCCTGACCAACGTGTTTCTCATAAGTGAAAAGTGATAAGAACTGGATGAATAGGATGAGAAACAGTCTATTTCCGGTAAGTGCTCTCCATTCTGAGATGATTTTTGATTGCATAACAACGGAAACAGTTTTTGCCGTTTTGAGTATTAAGTCCATCCCAAAAATCTCCCTAACTTTGAGAATCAGGCACGTCTGATATTTCTCCTACTGTCAGGTTAAACGGTATTGATTAATGCTAGAACTACATACTGAATGTCAGTGTTCATAACAGGCACATTTTTATCCTATAGTTCTATAACATTGCAGATATCATCATCCATGAAAAACGTAATATCACCAGTCTTTGGGAGAATGTCGTGGAGAAAATAAACGGGAAATTATATTTGGGGTGGTACCTCATGAAGAGCTGGTTGGATAAGGAGTAATTTCATGCAGATTTTGTCTATTAGACTTATATATATGAAAATAGGTTCTTATTTTTAGACATTATTATGTTGTCAATATACTTTAATAAGAAAACACATTAAAGGGCCGTATGTTGGTATTGTATCATTTCAAAGAAGAAAACATTTTATATTTGACATTTAATTCCCATCCAAATGTTTCAATTCCCTAGATTTCCTGTCTGTCATCATGTAATTATTTTATGTGAATCTGTTAAGCATTTTTTTTTTATAAGAAAAAAATACTTTTGAGTACCTCTATTATGCACTTGTTACATATATCAGAACTATATTTTGGACCATTTCTACATTTTGATGACCGTTGCTACAGTGACAAGGCATAAACACAGACCTACTCTCTAGAACAGGACATGGAGCCAATACAATAACCAACCTCTATTTACCAAACTCATTCGGACCCAAAGTAATTACTTTTAAATTGCAAACTGGGGGACATTACAAAACAGATGCAGCAATTTGGGTCCTGTCCAGAGCTAGTCAGCAGCATGTTTTTCACATGGAAATTAAGCATTTTCTCCATCGTCATTGTCCAACGCAGTATCTCTGCCTCCTGGTTAGGGCTTTATGCGAGTGATAAAAGCAGAGGACATTGGGAAAGTTAACCAGGGCCATTGTGCAGAGTCTGCTTAGAGGGCCGATAACAGAATAAATAAGGAACACTGATTGCGTGCACTATGGGGAGTGCAAGGACACGTTTTATTACTGGTTAACACTGTCATACTGCAATTCAGAAACACACACACACACACACACATACACACTGTGGGACTACATACAGAGCCTCTACACATCAATGAGAGGGATGATCATCATCCTCGTCCATAATGAAAAACCTACTAAGGTGGGAGGGATGATTATTATCATCCTAATCCATAATGAAAGGGCTGCCAAGGTGTTTGGGGGGGGGGGATTTTCATCCTCATCCATAATGGAAGGCCCACTAAGGTGAGAGGGATGATTATCCTCCTCATCCATAATGAAAGGCCCACTAAAGTGGGAAGGATGATTATAATCACCATCCTCATCCATAATGAAAGCGTCATTAACAAGAGAAGGATGACTATTAACCCCATCTATAATGAAAGGGTCACTAAGTTAACTGTCAATGGTCATCCGTCGTCAATTTTATGTCATTTTCAAATCTCACGCAAACACACACACATGCACGCACACACACGCACACACACACACGCACCTGTCTGGCCAAAGCCCTGTCATTTTCCAGCAATCACAACCCTGTCATCTCCTACTGTCAAAATCCCCACAAGGGGACAAGGACATCACATCCCACAGAGGCACACTCCCATTTGCCCTGGCTGATGGGGAGGTCAAGGAGTCACTGATGGGGGTCCTGTCTAAATTTGGGTGTCTATAATCCTGCCTTTCTCGTTCATATCTTTCTGAAGATTCTGTCCTTAATAGAACCAGTCAATGTGAACTGGTGTCCTCATAAATGTTACCGTGGCAGCCGGGGGTGGCCATTTGCCAGCCTGGTTTGGCACTAGAGGTAATGGCCCAGACAGGACTATACTTTACGTTGGACTACAGTTACAATACAGAATGCAGATTACAATTTAAGTGTTCAATTCCCCCACCCCATGTGAGAATAGTGACAGCTGAGACGGTGACAGTTTGAAAGTGACTTTAGTTCTCTGTTCTACTTTGACATCAAACAGAGTGAGGAAGAGGTAGAGAGATAGATAGATCGAGAAATATAAAGAGATGGAGAGGGAGAGAGAGAGAGAAAGACAGGTAGAGAAAAACAGAGAGAAATGAGAGGGACAAAGAGACAGACAGTTAGAGAAAGTGATGGAGAGAAAGACAGGCAGAGAAATAGATGGGGAGGGGGAATTGAAGTGTACAGGCAAGGGTACAGTACCTCCATAGTTTGAGACTGGTGCATGGCTTTGATTGCATTCTGTGCCATAGCCCTGGTAGAAAACGTGACAAACGCACACCCTGTAGGGGGGGAGGGGAGGGATGGAGGGATGGTGGGAGGAAGGGAGGGAGGGAAGGGACAATGGGGGAAAGGAGAAGGAACGGGAGGAGGAGGAGGAGGAGACAAGAAAAAACAAAACAAGACAAAAGGGTTGGACACGTCTTTGTTATAAACCCAAAACAGATTGTACAGAGAACAGCTAAACAGGCAGACAAGTGCTCTTCCCATCGCTAGGGAACAACAGCCAACGAGCACAGCTAGCGCCATCATGACCACACCCAGCCTCATCCACAATAGTGACAGCTCCAATGAGAATCAATCAGTCAGTTTTCTATTTATTGGTGGGTTGCTGTGGACCAATGGGGATGGCTGTTGATGACTTGAGCATTGAGATAAGGTGAGGTGGTTGAAGCTCTCTCCCTCTTTCTCTCACTTCATCTATCCCAGGTTCTCTCTCTCTCTTTCTCTGCCCATTCTTCTACACAAAGAAAGAAGTGGTTGTACTAGCATCCGCCCCCATCTAGAGAATGGAAATCTGTCTAATTTGCATTAAAGCCATTTGAATTAATTTAGGCCTGTATTGTGTGTCTGATTGGATGCCCTCTCTCTCCCCTCCTTCTCTATTCTTATCCTATTCTGGGACAGGAATCGTATGGGGAGCAGGGGCGGGCTCTGACAAACAGTCTCTGGGGTTCTATGACGAATGGGTTCTGAAAAGACATCACATAAAAAATAAAATCACACAAATTGAAAACTATGAGAAGGGAGAAAGTGTGTGTTTGTGTGTATGTGTGTGTGTGTATGTTGGGTATTCTCTGAGAATCTTTAATCATTAGGTGGTTTGGGCTTTGATTGGTGGACCTGTAATTGTTGGGTAATATAGTCTAGTATTAAATTAAATGGTATTACCCTTAACGTTGGCTTCCCTCTGGTTGAGGCCTGTTGGTTGGGGAGTGATGAGAGAGAGGCAGGGTCAATATACTGGAGGAGAGCTTCCACTCACCCCCACCCCCAGGCTAACACGCTAACACAAACACTGAGCCATGCTAGCAGTAGCACCTCCACCCCCAGGCTAACACACTAACAAACACTGAACCCTGCTACCAGTAGCACCTCTACCCCAGGCTAACACTCTAAAACACACTGAGCCCTGCTAGCAGTAGCACCTCCACCCCCAGGCTAACACGCTAACACACACTGAGCCCTGCTAGCAGTAGCACCTCAACCCCCAGGCTAACACGCTAACACACACTGAGCCATACTAGCAGCAGCACCTCCACCCCCAGACCCACTCCACACATTCTGTACCACTGCTGCAGCTAGCTGCCTGAATGAGATACAGTCAGCTAGCTAGCAGGCAGGTCACCCAGTCGGAACTGTGTGCATGGGTTGGTGATTGACGGAAGGAGAGGGACGTGTGTGAGAGAAGGAAAGGACGGAGGGAAGAAGGTGAGAGAGAGAGAGAGACAGCGAGAGAGAGAGAAAGGGAAAGAACGACAAAAAAATTGGAAAAGAAATGATGGGTTCATGAGTTGTCCTGTAACTTTGCCACTGGGTTGTCCTCTGTGATAGAACTGGGTTGTGGGGAACAGATGCAGACCACTGTCTAGACTGTTCATTATGGGCCTGCCCAACATCACAGATATAGCCTAACTATGTCCTAGCAGCAAGGGCAGTGGCAAAGGACATCGCCTTGGAGTTATAGTTTGAGACTCCTCTCAGTCTCCCTCCCCGAATAGTGTCAGTTCAGACAGGCCAAGGGCGGGAAACTTTAAGCAAGTTTCAGAGACTCCTATGGGGTAGAAGGGCATTTTTTGGGGAGGAAATACAAAATAAAAGTTCTTAGAGTATGTGACCTAGATTCAACGCACTGATTTCTACATAGGGAATCATCCAGCCGACTGGGGTACTCTCCCTCTAAGTAACTCACGCTGAGGTCTGTGCTTTCTCCACTGAAACGCACACTGGCAGTGACACCACAGAACTGTCGAGTCATCCGTTTCAAACAGGCCTCCTTATCTCTTCGGCCACCAACAATGCGCTCGTGTTTCCAAGCCCGTTGGCCTCTTTGTCCGATCCTAGTAACAAACCCTTCTGTTGCGCCGAACCGTCGATTTATTAAGGTCAGTGCAAAAAAAATTCAATAATAATCACCACGTAAAAACTCCTTTCCGCCTTGACTGGGTGTTTTCATCCAGTGGAGGAGACGGGACGGTGACTGCCTAGCCGCTGCTATAAATACCTAAAGGGACGCATTCTGTCGTCAGTGCAGGGAGAGGAGAAGGAGAACATTTCTTTAATGAAAGTAGGGTAGCTCCCCAGGCCCAGATTCACCAGTGGTATGATCCATATCTTATTAATAGCTGCTGGGGTGGCGAACAGCCTTCTGATTGATACTGTGGTTTAATAGCAGCGCTGAGTTACTGCAGGGCTAGGTGGGACTGCTGGAGGCCGCTGGGACCACAGACAGGCAGGCGGACCTACTTGATGGGATATTTATCCGCTGCCTCGTTCTGCTTCATATATTTACCGGTCTAGACCGTTCTGGTCAAAAACAAGTCAGAGAGGCCGTTAAGAAGGGTTGGTGGAGTTGTTCAGGGAAAGCCTAAAGCCTGAAATTTGAATATTCATGATGACTAAAGAGAAGTGATAGAGGAAGGAAGAAAATACAGAGCAGGCTGAGGTGTGAGGGAGAGTGGGAGTGGGAGTGGGGGGGGCAGGATGATGGAGAGAGGTAGGGATGGATAAAAGAGAAAAGGCAAGGAGAGAAATAGGAGATGATGGGACAGTGGAGTGTGGATCGAGGGAAAGAGAAAGATAAAGGGAGGTGTGAGTGGGGAGGTGAAGACAGTGAGGGAGAGTGAGGAAGAGAGGGGGTGAGAAAGAGGGGGGGAGAAAGTAGGAGTGCGAGGAGAGAGATGGGGGGGGGGGGGGCGGGGACAGTGATGGACAGTGTGCGCGGGCGAGTAGCATCTCAGGAGGAAAGCTAGTGGCAAGAGGCACCTTGAGAGGAGAATGAGACAGGCAACAGTGACAATAATAACGAAGGCAACACCCACAGAGAAACAACCGACACGTTCACATCAACCCCGAGCAACCATGACAGTGACAGTCTCATGTGACGCCGGGCAGGACAGACCCCGCCCCCTTCTCCTCAGCACATAGAGACCACATAAGGAGTGGGGGTGGGGTGAGGGGGGGTGGGGGGGGGGGGAGGGGGGGAAGAGAAGGAAGGGGATGTCCCTTTTGGGGCGTGGGGGGCTAATGGTCATGGAGGAAAGATGTTCTCTGTCTGCCAAGGGGGACAAGTGGACCTCAGAACCAGCAAGGTTCTTAGGGGGTGAGTCCAAAGAGCTCGGAGGGGCGCAGAGGGACGTTGGGTCAGGAGGAGGGAGTAGGCGGTCGGGTCAGTGCGCGTGTGTGTGCGTGTGCGTATGGATGGAGCCGTGGATCACACACCTCTGCTGAGTCCGTCGGGTCCTCGAAGGATCCGGCACTCCTCGATCTGTCCGAATGCAGAGAACATGACTCGGATGTCGTTTTCGTTACACTTCTTTGACACCATGCCGATGAACAGTTTCCTGTCCTCCACCGCTATGGGGCGAATAAAAGAACACATTAAAATGATTGAGAAACAGTAAAAAAAAAAAAAATAAAATAAAAAACGAAAAGGAAAAGAAAGAACAAGACAGACTTTCATCTTTCCATCTGCAGAATGTAATCAATGTCTCACTATACCACTTCAACACCAAGCCTCGGAGTTTCTCAGTGACTACAGTTATTTCTGCGCCTCCTCTCCGCCTCCTATCTCCTTCATCTCTACCCGTTTCTTTTCTCCCGTCTGCCCCTCCTTCTGTTGGATGATACGTTTCTTTCTGACCCAATCCTTCCATTTCTCTTGAAATTCCTCGATCTGTGTCACAGTGTGTGTGTGTGTTTGTGTGTGTGTCCGTGGGAAGGATCCAGAGAGAGACATTCACTCGGCACAGTTCAGTGGGTATGTACATATGTGAGGAAGCTGAGTGTGTGTTCCCCACTATTCAATGTAATGCTAATCCAATTCATTTTTAATGAGGAAACTGTCAGCTCTTACCGGGAGGTGAAAGAGATAAGCGGTCTATTGCACTCTGGAAAATCAATAGAGCACTTGTTTATTTTGCTGTTTGAATTGTCTGTGCATTTAAAAACCACTGGGATATGCAGGGAAGATAAGTGTTGTTTCAAAGGCTCCGAACTCCGCTGTATTTGCTTTCTCTAACACACACACACACACACACATACACGCACACAAACACAGACACAGCATCACTCCAGAGAGGGATTATACTACCTTACAGTGCTGTAATTAGTTTAGTGAGAGTGGATAGCGAGAAAGCAGCAGACAGATATCCTAAACAGTGACAACTGCTGGCTGACTTCAGTCAGAGTTAGTCCTGTATTGGAAAAAAAAAGAAACTGGATTGGACTGACTTCAGATCACATTTCAGTGCCAGGGCACGTACCCAAAGAGACAGAATTGAAGACGAGGCTTCAGTGCAGAAGTGCTATGAAGATGCTATCCTGTACACGCACGCACACCCCTCTTGATTGACTAAACCAATAAAGTGCTTAGCTACAATTCGTCATGGTTATAGTCACTCCAGTAAAGGTTTATGGAACAACATGATTAGATGGGTGTGTTTCATATGGCCATACATTACAATCTTTCATTACAGTATATGGCGTCGCTACAGTAGCTAGCTGTAGCTTCATTAGCCTCTGTCACCGTTTCCTAGACAGGTACATCTTATTTGTCATGATATCCTCCCATCAGTCGATGACGGGAGCAGTATAGCTTTATTAAAATGTCTCATCACTGCTGATGTGGATAGATCTTTTTGGTTGGTATTTCCTTAGTGTGTATATGTTGATGCTTCTAGGTGCTGATTCTGGGCTCAGGTTAATGACACTGCCTGTCAGTATCTTAACCTCGGTTCCTTAGTCCACAGGATAAGGACAAGCATTGATGTTGCCACTGTGTTGCTATGGTAGCCATAGCTAATCATTCCAGTACATTTTTTACATTTCTTGATATTTAGTTGGTTTTAAGGGATTTATGTATTGACATTTTTTTTAAATCAGCTTTTTATCTTTTGATAACTTAGAATTTGTCCTTCCAAAAAAAAAATAACTGCTTGAAAATGAAACGTAATCAATTCATCACAGCTAAAGTTAGCAAATCTTTTCTCTACACAAAAGAAAATTGCTTTCAGCCTGGCAACAAACCATATGAATTACTAGCAAGAGAAAAGAAGAAAGCAACTGAGCCACTAAGTGACAGCTATAATGACCTTATGAGCAACTATGGCATCTATAAATACCTTATGAACCACTAAGTCAAATTTATAACAATCGCATGAACTACTAAGTTGAATCTGTAACTAGGGAAATACTCTACTCTCCTAATGATATCATTGAGAGATTGTGTCAATTTTATAAATCCCCTACATATTTCCAAAGCAGATGCAAACCCCATGCATATGCAATACCTTCTGGAGTTTAATCTGTCCTCTCTGAACCACAAAGAATATGAGTTCCTGAATGAATAATCTTAAACATAAAGAGGCAAGTCAACCAGACTGGATGGGTTAAATGGAGAGTTGTATAAAGAAATGTATCAACAACCTTCCCAACAACAAATATTTTAGTGGATCTTGCCATTATATTTCTGGACACTGAGAGAGGTTCAGTGTTCCCACCTTTAATGTCCCTACCGTTAATGTCCCTACCGTTAATGTCCCTACCGTTAATGTCCCCACGGTTAATGTCCCTACCGTTAATGTCACTACCGTTAATGTCCCTACCGTTAATGTCCCCACGGTTAATGTCACCACCGTTAATGTCCCCACCGTTAATGTCCCTACCGTTAATGTCCCCACGGTTAATGTCCCTACCGTTAATGTCCCCAAGGTTAATGTCCCCACCGTTAATGTCCCTACCGTTAATGTCCCCACCGTTAATGTCCCTACAGTTAATGTCCCCACGGTTAATGTCCCCACCGTTAATGTCCCTACGGTTAATGTCCCCACGGATAATGTCCCCACCGTTAATGTCCCCACGGTTAATGTCCCTACCCATCATCTATTTTAAAAGGAAGTTAAGGTACACTTTGACCTTGGACCATGGTTATTCTTGCTTCAGACAGCAAATAACCCCTCTTTCACCCCTCCCAATCCCTGGAGAAATCTGGGAATCCATACATGGGGAGTACAACCCTGTTTCCAAAAAATGTGGGATGCTGCGTAAAACAGAATGCAATGATGTGCAAATCATTTAACCCACATATTTAATAGAACACAGAACAAAGACCACATACCAAATGTTGAAACTGAGAAAGTTATTGTTTCTTGAAAAATATATGCCCATTTTCAACTTGATGCAAGCAACACATTTCAAAAAAGCTGGGACAGGGGCAACAAAAGACTGGAAAAGTTGTGTAATGCAAAAAAAAAAAAAAACTGGTGAAACATCTCACAACTAATCAGGTAAATTAGCAACAGGTCAGTAACATGATTGGGTATAAAAAGAGCATCCCAGAGACGATGAGTCTTTCAGAAGTGAAGATGGGGAGGGGCTCACCACTCTGTGAAAGACTGCGTAAGACTAAGACAAAGTAAAAATAAAATGTTTAGAATAGTAAAAAACATGTGTTTTATTAAAGAGGTCACCAGCTACAGTATGTGTTAGGTAACAACGCTAATGAAAGCGTATGGATTTGTATTACGTATGGATTTTGAGGGACTGTATGGATTTGTATAAAGCCACAACACTGGCCTGAGCTGCAGCATTATGAGGCCAGTGAAGAAAGATGATCCACTCTGGCCACTAGAATTGTGTAGTAGGCCTAGGCCACCAGTGCTTTTACTTCAGCATTGAAATAGCTTTGTCCAAATGGCTACTACAGAGTATCAGTAGAGAGAAGTGGCTGGCCAGCAACCATTTCAAAGACTGGAACCAAAACCTTTGGGATTGTGACATGTGATCCTGAGGCTACAGACCGGTTTCTCAGAATGGGTCTGTTCTCCACCAAACCACCAAAAACATTGCCGTCAATAGCATCCTATATGCTTCTCTCAGATCATCATCATCATCCAATATATATATTTTTTTATTTGTCCAGGCAGAGATTGATGGATGTTGTGATAACAAACGTCTATATTTGAAGCAATATCCAACCTCTTTATATGAAGTAAAGGAATTAACTACAAGGATTTGATCTCAGAAACTTTGCAGTCAATTCCAGGGTGATATAACCGTAATGTAATAGCGCTCACTATTTCCCCCTACGGGCCGGTTTTGAAGTCATATATTATTTAGACATTTTACCCACCAAGACAAACGTCTAATATTGACTTATCCGCTGAGACAGGCCTCCATCGTCCATCATCTCTTTCTGCTCCTGTCACAACTTATTGATTTATATTTCCTGTCACAACGAATTGATTTTTATTTTATTTATTTTTATTCGTGGTTGTATGCACAATTCAGCTTTTAAACATATTAACATTTGGAGGTGGTGCCTGACTGGCATATCTCACAGGCTGTGGAGTATTATGGCTGGATAAAAGGGTTTAGAACATGGCCGGGATGCGTTAATGTGTCTGTCTGTCTGTCTGTCTGGTGTACAGTCTGTCTGACTGCCTGTGTGTGTGTCGCATGGGGACTCTGAGGCTGGTTCACTGCGGGGCCAAATGGTTAAACACTCCCTGATCCCCTCGTGGAACACTTCAATAATTCATACAATACATCGGCATCCATCTCTGCCTCTCCCTCCCGCTCCCTCTCTCTCTCTCTTCCGCTCCCCCCTCTCTCTCTCCCTCCTGCTCCCCCTCTCTCTCTCTCCCTCCCGCTCCCCCTCTCACTCTCTCCCTCCCCTCTCTCTTTAAAAAGGCACCTATTCTTCTCACACACATCTTTCACTGAGCTAGACACAAGTTAGTAAGCACATAACCCCTGACCACATAATAGGCTAACATGTGTGTGTGGGTGTGTGTGTGTGCGCGGGTGTGAGATCACTCACCGTTTGATTTCTCACTGTCTGCAGGCTTCATCTGAATGGGGTGGTGCATCTGGAAAAGACAGGACAAACACACTTTTACTACAGTTACCCAGCAGGATGAACATTTTGAGATCACACACACTCCACGATCACGACACACACTCAGAGAGTCGAGATCACAACAAACACCCAGAAATCACAACGCATACTCAAAGAGCATAGATCACACACACACACACACACACACACACTTGATCATGACATACACTCAGAAAGCAGAGATCTCAACACACACCCAGAGATCACAACACACACCCAGAGAGCACAACACACTAAATTAGTTAAAACGTGTCACAAACACACACTGACCGATTACTCAACCTAGAGAAACACACTACACACTGTCCACTCTGTAACTGAGGAGACACTAAAGATGTTAAAGATACTTTTCAAGTCTTGTAATGTCAGATAGCTGTGTGGTTTGTGTTGAGTGAGTGACCGGAGGTTCACTGGTTCAAGTCTCTGAAAGGACAATATAAAAAATCTCTTGAAAAAGTCACTTAAGCTTCTAAGAGTATCTGCTAAATGTAAATGTTAGTCCTGCCCTGGAGCCCTGTTTTAATACACCTATCCTGGCGTTCCCTCTGCCTCTCTCCCAGCCCTCCTTCCTCTGCTTGGTTCTCTCCTCCGGTCTCCTCCTCTGTTCTCTCTTCCCCTATCCACTTCTCCGTTCTCTCCTCCTGTCACCTCTCCTCCCTTCTCTCCTCCTGTCTCCTCTCCTCTCTCCTATGTTTTCTTCTCCGCCCCGCCCCCCCCCCCCTTTTCACTCCCCTCTCTGTGCTATGAGCTTATGCTTGTTTGATCCGCAGAGATGAAAATAGCCAAGTATCAATCACATTCAGCCTCAAATACCAACCAGAATGAGTTGCCCTCCTCATATACACACACACACACACACCTTCTGAGTTCCAACAACAAACTGTTTTTGTGTGTGTTAGAGTGTGTTTGTCTGGGTGTGGCACAGCATTTTGTGTGTCACTTTCTGTCTTGCAGCACATGATGTAATTCTCTCTTTGTCCATTATATGTACATGTGTATTAAGTGATGTTAGTAGGCTTGCACAGTGGTCCTACATCCTCAGTGAGAGCAGTAATTGGAGAGAGGTAGGGAGGGAGATGGAGACAGAAAAAGAGACAGAGATTCTAAAAGAGAGTCAATTGCCCTGTACATTTTGGATTTGTTCATCATTTATTTTCTTTGTAGTGTAGAATTGTTCATGTTAGTTGCATTTCTCTCTTTTTTTAATTTACTGTACTATCATCTCTGCCTAATTATGTTTTCTTTGTGGCAACCAACCATTCATCTTAATAAGCCCCTATTGAATTTAACTGAGAGAAAGACAGGGAGCGGGAAAGAGAAAGAGGCTCATACGTTGGAGGGCCCCAGTTCAGAAATAACAGCCACCTCAGGCTACCCGGGTCTAGCTAGGGGCTACCACAGATTCAATGACGCAGCTTGGGCCAGGCGTGCCGCCCACTCTCCCAGAGAGCTCTGCCCCATTGCCGGTCTCCTCTGCTCCTAAACCTGTCTCCTCTGCTCCTAAACCTGTCTACACAGTCCTCCTGTCAGGCTGCTGGCGTGACGCCTTGATCTCTCAGAGGTTCATGCAGCTCCTCCGCTGCTCGGTTCCTCCTCCGTGAGCCTTAGAGCTAGCTGCCACTCCGTATCCACTCACCGGTCCACCCTAAGCTCTGCTTCCGGATCTCACCGATATCTACCCCGCTTCTCGACCATCCAGAACCGAGCCCTGGGTCACGGTGAAGGGGGGGCCAGATCCAGTCCACGGGTATGGGAGGTGGTTATTAGACTGTTAAGAGTGATCCAAGTGTATTTACAACCGTCTCCTCGTTACTTCCTCACTGGCCAGGCATCGTACCCCCCTCGCTCCTGGACCCCAGGCGTTCTGGTTGGGACATGCCTCGCGCGGCCAGCCGCCGGCTAGGCTGAGGTGTCGGTTAGACTAGCTGTTGACACGAATGTAGTATTGTATATCCAACAGGGTATTATCTCCTTATCACATCCGTACCATTGCCTACCTAACCAGCGCTGGGATAAATTACACCGGCTCTCTGGCCCGAGTTCAGGTATGCCGCGTCCTCCTACAGTTGCCCACTAAATGTTTCCTTCCAGGACAGAGCGTTCCAGGAACCCCCCCCCCCCATCACCCATTCACCGGACACCCCTCACCACTCAGGCCCATCAGGAGTGGCTCAAAAGATTAGGGGTTGAACTTGTCAGGTGCGTCCGTGTGACTGTGTGTAGAGATAAATCCCCGGCGAGCCTCGTGCGCGGCCAAACTCAGTGTAGCTCTTGGCAGTAGTCAGCACCCAGCGAAGGGGCCACGCCGTCACCTGATCGGAGCGCGGGCCAAAAGAAGAGCGGTCACACCCAATACCGTACCGTGCTCCGTTACCGTGGAAATCGCACTCACCGGGTTTACTCAGCAGCACGCGTGAGACTCTTTCAGGGTCACACAGTAAACATGCTGAACACATCTACCATCTCTCTCTTCATGGTGGTATCTACCTTTCTTTCTCTCTCTCTCTCTCTCTCTCTCTCTCTCCCCATTTATCCCACTGTGGGGTTGAGGTAGGTCCGGTGACAGAGACAGACAGATGGCCCTCACGGTGGGAATTCAATAGCTGCCAGCACCTAAGACTAGACACACACGCACGCACGCACGCACACACGCAGCTACACACACACGGGCACACACATACACCCTTTCCACACGCGAGACATGTCCCTACGCACATTCAAAAACACTACAGCCACCACTGCGCATCTTTAATTTAACCTAACACACAATTACCTCAGAGTCTTTCTATATTCTATATTCCCCCTCTCGCGCGATCACCAAACATTATCCTCAATTCATTTACCTTAGTCAACATTAACCCAGAGCCTGAGAGGTATCGTTGCCACGCCGCGTAGCTGGTTAAGTATTCACAGTACTGAACGCAGCCTGTCTTACAGAGCGTTCTCTTCCCACAGATCAATACTGCTTAACACCCGCCAACTAGCTGGCCTGCCGAGGAGAAGGTTCATTTGTAACACGCGTTGAATATATATTTTTTCGGTGGAATCGGCGTGGCCACGCTGAGGGTCTGAAACAGGCTGAGGGTGGGGAGCGGCGATGGCCTCTCTTACCGCCGTCCCGGTTTGCGATAGCATTTGGCCTTCACTCAGGCAATTACAGACCTTAATTAAATTGATTTCTATAATGAGTGTCTGTAATGACAAAGCGCTTTGGGATTGGCTTGGTGCGTGCGTGTGTGTGTGTGTGTGTGTGTGAGAGCGTGAGACATTAGCGACGAGGAATGGGTAAGTCACTGTTTACTTAGTCTAGTAGTTAGTATAATGTGTGTATTGAGCTGGATTAAAAGAGGGCAACACACACACCCAGACACACACAGCTCATCAGAAATAGTCCACTGTGTTAGAGCAGGAGACCTCTAAAATGTGGGCTAATAAAAGCCTTGCCAGTGTATGAAACCTTCTGTACACAGCACGGTTACCTCCACACGCACTTCCAACACGACACATTTCATATCCTACGGTACGCTTCAGCACCTTCAAACAACCACACGAACACTTCAGAGGTTATTCACCGTTCAGGGCAATCAGGCTACTGCCTGTGGCAACCAGTCACTACACTGCTAACCAGCTGCAGTTCTACATTAAACCCAACCTCCTGGCGCCCCCTGGTCCGGAATAGCTCCTTAAACATGGGGACAGGGACGTCACTTGAGCCATCGGTCCAGGACCTCGTCCATTTTCCAGAGCGTTTGTCAGAGTCCTCTCCCTGCTGTTCACTTCCAGGAGTGGCGTGCTGAAAGCCCTTTGTGATTGTCCAGTGATACGTGACACACTCTAACACCTGAACAAACCACACAGACGGCGCTCAGTGTGATGGGCGACCTGCCATTCCTACTTTAACCAGCTGACACCAACTCAAACGGACATTTCTCTGACCTGTCTCCATCACTACAGATTCAGACTCTCTTAGGCCACAGGCCTGACCTCTGCCTAATTAACAATTCGGAGGTTCGTTCTTTGACACAGGGGCTGGTTGAATCTGTACTCAATCCTTATTTCACCACCTGAGTGGTTGACAAAGGTGGGACCTGTGTGTGTGTGTGTGTGTGTGTGTGTTTGTGTGTCAAACGAGCGGGCATGTGTGCATTTGTGTTTATGTGTGGTCTCTGAAGTGACGTTTTTAATGAGACCCCGCTCCTTATCAAACTTGGTGCTTGGCAGCACTCTGATCAGCCTGCTTCAAGGAAACTGGGCTCCACTGATCACGCCTGAACTCCCTCCCCTCACCCTGCCCCGCCCACAGCCGCTTCAGCCCCACACGGTAAGAGTGAAATATCCTTGAGAGAAAAACTATGAATCAAAGGCCTTTTCATCCAGCAGATTCCTCACACACACAGAGAGAGAGAGAACTTTTCTCAGAGCTGGAGGGCACTAGAAAGGACGTGTCCTAGATTACACCCCCCCCCCCCCCACTTACTTCTCCAAGATACACAGGCTAAACTGGCATTGTGTGTCTGTGTGTTGTTTGACAGGCATTGTGTGCCTGTGGAATGTGTGACAAGCAGTGTGTGTCTGTATGTTGTTTGACAGGCAGTCTGTGTCCGTGTCGCGTGACAGGCAGCGCATGTGTGTAACAGTCAGTGTCTGTATGCTGTGTGACAGTCAGTGTGTGTCTGTGTGTGTGTTTGACAGGCAGTGTGTGTGTGTTTGACAGGCAGTGTGTGTGTGTTTGTGTGTGTCTGTGTGACAGGCAGTGTGTGTGTGTGTTTGAGTGCGTGAGAAACAGGCAGTGTGTGTGCGTTTGCATGCATGCGCGTGTGTGTTTGACAGGCAGTGTGTGTGTGTGTGTGTGTGTTTGACAGGCAGTGTGTGTGTGTGTGTGTGTGTGTTTGACAGGCAGTGTGTGTGTGTGTGTGTGTGTGTGTTTGACAGGCAGTGTGTTGGTGTTTGTGTGTGTGTGCGTGCACATGCGTGTGTGTGTGACAGGCAGTGTGTGGGTGCGTGCGTGCGAGAAAGAGATAGAGTGTGTGTAGCATCATGCTGCGGGCGCTGGCATGAGGAGACACTGGCCATTTAGACATCTGTCAGCCACTAATGAAAGAGTTCAATTTAGTGGAAAATCTCAGACAACCTTGTCTGGCGGACATTCTGACTGGCTTTAACTCGCTGCATGTGTTTGTGTATGAAGGGAACAAACTGGGTTTATAGAGGTGGTTGTAGAGAGAGGCTAACTGCTTTTCTGTTGTTCTTGTAATGAGTAACTGAGTTTGGGTATGTGTGTGTGTGTTTGTGTGTCAGGTTATTGTGTGCAGTGAGTGATGTCTTGTGTGTGAGTGTGTGTGTGTGTGTGTTTGTGTGTTTGCATGCTGTGCCTGTATTCTGCATGGCCGCTGATATGCATAATGTGTGTGTGTGTGTGTTTGTTTGTACGTGTGGCAACTTAGGGTCTTCTGTTCCATCTCAGCAGCAGGGTCTATGTTCTGGGGCTTGCAGCACCGCTCAGTGGTGCCATTAGAGCTCAGAGAGAAGTGAGCCAATCTAGCTACTCCCTCCTCCCCCAGACCCCAGAGTTTCATTAGCTGTTCAATAGAATGAAAAACTCTGCCTTTAAGTTTCTGCTGTCCCATCCCCCGTACAGCTGCTTGGCAGTGTCACCCTATAAGGGAAGGGGAGGAGGTGTGTGTGTGTGTTTGTGTGTGTGTGTGAGAGAGGAAAAAGTGAGAAAGATATATTTCCAGTCCTTCTGACCTGTGCAATTATAATCAAGTCTCTGTTACTACATCATAGCACGGTACACATGCATAGAAATATATCATCTTAAACACACGCACACACGCGCGCGCGCACACACACACAGATCTCCAAACAACACTTGCAGTCTACTGCCAACGCTAGAGGCTTAGAGAGAGAAAAAGAGTGACAGAGAGAGCAGGCAGAGAGACAAGCATGAAGTTGGCAGGGGCGGATGGCTGTCCTGCCATGGTTGTTTCTATACAGCGTGTCACTCCGGTACGCGGCGCTCTGTGTCACCACCACTGGTGTGTTACTGAAGGTGTGTGATGAGCAGAGGCGGCCCACACAATACGTTCATGAACACATTCTCTCCAGACTATTCTCCAACAACGCCCCACTCAACGTCCCACAGCCACCATTTCACCAGAGCCATTCACCTCGGCATACACACGGGTCTGCGTACGGCCCTGGTCTTGTGGGGGGGGGGTTCTCCCCCTGCTGAGCGGGAGCAATAAGACATGTGAGGAGATAGAAAAAGACTAGTATGGAAAACCGCCCGTTTTGTTACCTGTACTGTCTGTGATTCAACTGTTCCTGCATGTGCCCTGAATCAATATGGCCACAACTCCGCTCTGCCAGCTGCCCTAGTCCAACATGGCTGCCGTCCAACTGTTGAGCTTATGATTGGATGTCATCCTGTCAGGGCCTTTGGTTTAGAGCGCAATAATGAAATAGGGAGCCAATATAAACATGTGAGAGGAAGAGCTAGCGGGTTAATAAGCAGGTATGGGTTTTTAAGTGCACTCCTTTATTGGCTTGCCTCAATGCACTCGTCATCACTCCATCCTCTCCTTTGCCTCGCTCTCTGTCCACCACTAAAGCATTTATGGACTCCCTTTACCCGTCCATCCCTCTCTCCCTCCCCTAGAGGTAGGTCATTTGGTACTTTATTAAAGGCCATCAAATTTAAACTTGTCTGCATTGCTGTTGAGATCTCAGAGGAGGACACTTTAAATGAGATTAACATGACCTCCCAAAACCGCTCAAAGTGCTGTCATTATGGGGCTATTGATTCAGCTTGGTGTGTGTGTGTGCGTGCATGTTTGTGTGTGTGTTAGTCTTCCAGAGTCTGTTACCGGCCTGGGGAAAGGAAGAACAGAAGGAAGAGTTGTTGGCAGAGGGACAGAGGAAATGAGGGAGGAGGGCAATTTCACATTCCCCTAAACCTCCATTTGTAGAGCATGTGACGTTCCCATTGATACACAACACCAGAACCAGCCAAGTTAAGTAAAAGGGACGGAACTGGCAAACTGACAGCACGGACCATATCGATACCCCAGGAGGCTTTCAGAAGCCCAACGCAGCTAAAAAAGAAACTCTCAACTGTAAGACTATAGTGACTCAATATCCACCAGAGAGCTCCAGCCAGCTCTTCTGTATCCACTCTCCTAACCCACCACGGCCATCCACCAACCCACCCAAGGAAATAGTAAGCAGACTTTCCTCCAATCGGTACGCTTCCAGAGCCTCAAACAGCCAAGGCTCCAGTCTGCCAACATTCTAAGCAGGAGAAACCATCACTGAAAGTTGAAACTGAAACCAGGAGACAGGAAACAGAGATTCAGCTAGAAGGCCTGGGAGAGAAAAGGAGCCAAACTCCTCTTGCACCCCAGATCCCCAGGGTCCTCTTGGACCCCAGATCCCCAGGGTCCTCTTGGACCCCAGATCCCCAGATCCCCAGGGGATCTAGTCTCACAGGCTGAAAAACAGCCACACCCCCTCAACCACACATACTGGCTTGCATGTGCCCAAAATAATATATCTTCACACTGCAATAACTCCACACACTGAAATACCTCCACACTCTGAAATACCTCCATACTCTGAAATACCTCCACACTCTGAAATACCTCCACACACTGAAATAAGTTCTCACGCACTGAAATACGTTCTAACAAACCAAAACACCTTCATACACTGATTCACACTCAAATACGTTCACACACACTATACCACTCCAAACTGAAATACGTTCAAACACACGGAAACAACTCTATACACTGAAAATACACACAGTAAAATATGTTCACACACACTAAATACCTCCACACACTGAAATGTCCACATACACTGAAATACCTCTACACATACTTAAACACTTCTACACACCAGTATTCTTTTTGTTACAGAAATGATGATGAAAAATTGCTTTTTCCTCTGAGGATAAAAGAAAGTCTTGAGAATCTTCGCAAATAGAAACTTTGACTAAATCAAATTTCAATAGTGAAAATTACGGAATGAGAAAAATAACATAGTCAGGAAGATGTTTTCTGTTTTGTTCCTTCATATTATCATGGGTATACATAGGCAGCTTGAAGTGCTCCTCTGTCATTCATTGAAAGACAGGAGGTCTGTCTGTTCCTCGCATGCTCACCCCTCCCTAGTTAATCTAAGACAGCTATTAGGCTAGGTAGCTCAGTCTAACAGTAAGTAATCTCTAAAGAGTAGTGTATTGGAAGTTGCATATCAAATACGAAGCTGGGTTGGGGGAGGGGCTACCTGGGCTTGAGAGGAGAATAAATGCAGTGTTATAGAAGGAAAATGAAATGGGACTCAAATACATGACTACATTTCCACAGAATGCCTTAAAGCTGAGAACGCTAAAATGCCGAAAATGTGACTGAAGTTAAGATGCATTTTTGTCCAATGTCTGAGACTACTCTATAACGGCCAGAATTGCTGCCAAAATTAACACTGCTACACACTGAAATACCTCCACACGTACTGAAACATTTCTACACACTGAAAGGCCTAGAAATGTATAGCACTCCAGATTGCAGCTTCAATTTTGGCACCCACTATTTGTATTTATTCTGTTTTAGGCAGGTTGGTTAAGATCTTTTATTTTATTTCAAGCAATGACCGGGGAGTAAGGTTATGAGGGGACCAGGATCAATTACAGTTAGCTTTCTTGCTCAGGGAGGACATGACTTTCACCTTAATGGGGGACTAAAACCAGGGACCTTTGGGACATTAGTCAGGCCACTAGTCCTAACCACTAGGCCACCTTGCTGCCCCCCTTCAACCTTCAATGACACAAATAAGCTATAAGCACTTATTGACACAGTCAAGACACACACACCTAATACAAACTCCCTCAGTTTCACTGTCCACATGTGTGACGTTAAAATAGCCAAGATGTCTCCGGGTTATCACTGTCACCACGATGTCACAGGACAACACAGACAGGGAGAAACAGGGAGAAACAGGAAGGACCCAACACACTTACCCCTGTTAAGGTCTTTATGTTATGCAGTGCATTCTGGGCTTCAAGAGCAGCTTTCCGTGTGTAAAATGTGACAAAACAGCACCCTGGAAGAAGAGCAAAAGACAGAGAAAGAGAGAGACTATTAACAAACTGTATTTTAGATTCATCATAGTTTTGTGTCGTCTTTCAAAAGCCTGCTTGAAGAGAAAGCAGCTTAGCAGGCACAGCTCAAAGGAACATTCAGGAGATACATGGTGAGGACAGTCTAGATTGTTCTTAATACCCCTTCCTTGACATCTTAGAGGTCCGCCACTTAGGTTGTAATTTTGTACTTCCTGTACACCCCTAATTCAAGAACTTCCATCCAACGGGTGGAAAAAACATTATACACCTGAACATGAAATAAAAGTATGGTGTACTTATTACTGCACTTTTGCACACTGACTGCTCTTTTTCAAGTATTTTACGGCTGCATCCACTCTAATTATTTCTTTATTTATTGAAGTTTGCTTGGTGGAGGTGTTGGTGATTCATTTGGTATTGTCCGTCTTGGGGATGGTTTAGTATTTTGTTTTTCATAGCAATCCCTATTAGTCCATTGCTAGGCAGCTGCTACTCATCTGGGTGTCCAAACAGAAAGCACAAGACAATACGTATCTATATCTCTCCCTCTCCCTCTCTCTCTCTATACATATATATAAAAATATAATGTTCAGCCCAATAAGCCATAATAAAATACATAACGACATACATAATTCATAAAAATGTCTGCGTGTCTTTTGAGTCTGTATCATGCCTCTAGGTCTTGGCCTAGCATGAAGGGAGTTTATTAGGATTCCCATGGCGTACTGCTTGTGTATGGGCAGATTTGAGCTTAGGGTAGCGGCAGAGTTTAGCCACAGGCATTCATTTGCCTCTGTGGATGAAAAAGGCCTGGCTCATTTGGATCCCAAACCACTCTTCCTTTTAAATGTTTAGAAATGTGTTAGAACAACAAAAAACAAAACAAAAAACATTGTAGATACGCCATAATGACAGATCGTAAAATTTGTGTTAAAATACATTTTCACATAGCAAAATTAGAATTATATCTTTTTTTTATTGCAAAAATATGTTTGGACCAGAATGACAGTGAGGCTTCACAATGTTCAGATCATTATTTTGTAACTTATCTGCCGGCTGTGTTTTGAGCTCTAAAGGCAGTAGTAACTGAATGCAAACCAGGGAGTCAAATAAACATCTCTTTCAACGATGCGACACCAAAAGATCTGTCCCTAAAAGGCTGTTGGTTCGTGAAAAATCCATCCCTAGTAGAAGTCTGTATCACAATTCCCATAAGGGTATATAGTCTGTGGGGAGCATGTCTGGCAGTAGCTGTGTTGTGATTCCCTTGGTGTACAGCTGCGTATGGACAGGTTTGAGCTAAGAGCCTGGTATTAGTGCTTTTGTGATTCCAATAGCACAAGGTATGGGAGGGTTAACCCTAAGCTTGGAAATATCTATTGTGATTCAAAGCACATGGCCTATGTATGAGGGTTACCTCAGTCTAGCATCCGTGTTCTATGGGCCTATTGGGATCTTCTGTGTATGGGAGGGTTAGCATTAGCTCTTAGCCTAGCCTTATTGTTGTATAGGCCCATTGTGATTCTCTGTGTATAGGAGGGTTACCATTAGCTTTTAACCTAGCCTTGGTATTGTATAGGCCTATTGGAATTCTCCATGTATGGGAGGATTATCATTTGCTTTTAGCCTAGCCTTATTGTTGTAAATGCCTTTTCGGAGACTCCTGAGTATGGGAGGGTTAGCATTAGCCTTGATGTTGTACAGGACTATTTGGATTCCCTCAGGATTACACTGTCTGTCTCTCATAGTCCTATTGTTTGTGCGATAGAATATGGTAAATAATTGATACAGCGGGGTGTCTTACTCCATTATAGCACTGTTACATGACTGTATCTTACACATTCCGATGGTCGTTGATAGGGTGGGGGAGCACTCCACCCCAGGTGCATGCACTCTTCACTGGGCCACATAACCAGACCGACCACCCTCAGTACCATGAGCCCAGAGCACCATTCAGACCCTGACCCACACGACCAAGACTGATATTGCAATTACTGTACACACAGCCCCCAGGAAGGACTGGTACACTGGAGAACACAAATGTTGTGTGTGTGTGTGTGTGTGTGTGACAGAGAAGACAGAGCAAGAGAAAGATATATTGATATGGCGGGAGCCATAACACAACTGGGTTTGGAGGTACATAATGGCCTGTAGGAAGAACACTGTCGATGTAACTAGCAATCTTAAATTCAGATATCGTTCAGACTAGCATTTCGCTAATTCACTGCAACTAACAGTGGATAAACAGCCTCACCAAACACGGTCCCTAGGGGTCCTCTGATTTCCGTGATGCGGAAAACACGGACAGAATTGCAGAATTTGGTAGAAACAAAATAGATTCAACATAAAAAACTGGAACATGGCTGAATTTTCCTTAATTTAGCAGAAACTGATTACAAAAATAAAGTAGGCCAAATTATTGTTTTAACCTAAATTATTTTGTAATTGTAAAATTACAGACGAATAGTCCTAGAGGAATAATTCGTTTTTCGATTGGCAGTTATTTTTTTTGGGGGGGGGGGGGGGGCACTCATGAGTGGGACACTTACATCACCTCACAACCTCGCCGTCACTTTGAGAAACAAGTTGTAAAAATTCAACCCTAAACGCTAAATTCAAGACAAGCAATACCCAAAGGATTGAGTCAGGCGATTAACCTGTTTTGCAAATATTGATTGGACCCGTAAAAATATGCGATGACCACTTAATGTCTAAAGCCCAGGTGAAGAACAAGGAAAAGCACCGTGTTAGCCAGAGCATGCCTCTTCAGACGACCCAGAGCACGCCTCTACAGACGACCATTACCAGTGCAAGCATCAGCAGATTCAAGACAAGAATTCATTCAGGACTTTGTGGCTGTGTTCGCCGAGTCAGACATCCCCTTAGAAAAGCTAAGAAAGCTACGGCTGTTTCTAGTGAAGCATAGCATACAGGGAGAAAATGAGAGCAGCCTCGTTCAAACTCACCTACCCTGTGTGTTCCCCTATATGTTATGAACAGCCTATTAATATACCATTGCAATAGCCTACATTTACATTCTTCAATGTGAATTATCGGCATGCAAACTGTGATATTCCCAAACGATGAGCTATCATGGTGAAATATAGCGATTCATAATTTCATCAGCTGTCTGCCTCTCCACCTAGCTAACTATCATTGTATCTATATTTTATTCTATATTATTTATTCTATATTACCTTGATAAAAAAGAAACCACCAAACACTGCTCTCTGGCTGAGGAGAACATCCCAAACACTGCTCCCTGTCTGAGGACAACACGCCAAACGCTGTTCCCTGGCTGAATATAACACACCAAACACTGTTCCCTGGCTGAATATAACACACCAAACACTGTTCCCTGGCTGAAGAGAGCACACCAAACACTGTTCCCTGGCTGAATAGAACACACCAAACACTGTTCCCTGGCTGAATAGAACACACCAAACACTGTTCCCTGGCTGAAGAGAACACACCAAACACTGTTCCCTGGCTGAGGAGAACACACCAAACACTGTTCCCTGACTGAGGAGAACACACACACACACAAGTAGGATTCTTTTACTGCACTGCTCACCTATTCAGAGCACAAGTAGCTTTACGACTCAGGCATACAAATACAAACACCATCTCCCCCATTATAAAATCCACCTGCCGTTGATCACTAATAGGACTTAGTAGCCGACTAACAAAGCAAATGTCTTGTTATGGCAATCTAATTGGCAGTCTGCCCCAAGAAATAATGAAATAAATCAGTGTTGGTCTCAGATCGGCCTGGTCTCTACTGAATCCATTAAAGGAGATAATTGTTTTGGACACAAGGAGTTTGCTATGCATTGCCTCAGCATTGTGTGAGAATGGGGTTGAACTAGAAATGTAATGGTAAATGTGTACCATTGAATAGCAAGAAGCCCTGTATGCTAGTGGGAAACTCCAGAATCCTCCTTAGGGATCAGTGAAGAACAATACTGTGAATTATATCCGAATCACTGGACGAACTCACCTGTGTGTCTGTGTGTGTGTGCGTGCACGTGTGCGTGTTTGTGTGTGTGCGTGTGTTTGTTGAGGCGGTGTCACTTTCCAGACAGCCTGTCTGGAACACTGTATTGAATACTACCTGAGAATCAAGACAATAAACCAATTGCGCGCGTGTGTGTGAGCCTCTGCTCTTCATACGGACAGGCGGGATCATTAAGATTAATTGCATAGTATGACTCCACGCCAAAACACACCAAAGCACACATTCAAGCACGCACACACTTGCACTGTACAGATGCAGACAAATGCAGACCGTAGACAACACACATGGACGAACCTGGATGGTTTAGAGAGAAGAGGACTGTTTACCCCTCTGGCCTTCATTCCTCTGCCCCCCCCCTCCCTCTCCCCCATGCACAGTGCTAAATCACATTCCCTCTCCTTTCCACTCTATGCTGTATTGACTCTAAACACATGGAATCAGCAGCCAAACTGCCCTAGCCAGCGTTCACGCGTGTGTGTGCGTGCACACACCACCAGACGCAGCAGACCAGTGTTAAGTTGCACATTACCCAGTGAATCAATTAAAACACACGACACAGAGTGTAAAACCCAAAGCACAGTTCCTATAAAAGACCCCCGCTGGGCCTGAATCAATTCACACGTACAAAGACACAAAGACATAGAATCACTGTCACTGTCGATTATATAAACTGTATCTAATCATTCCACACACGTCATTACATACCTGGTCACACATAGACCAAACCCTCCGTCTGAAACTCTTGTTACTGCAAATCACCCGAGGCCACTAGACAAGACTAGTCGTCACCCCACATCAATGAAGACCAGCCACACCTACTGTACCTCAACTTACATGCCTATTAAAGACTAAATGATCAGCACTAATACATATATAAATATGAGTGGCTGTTATTACACAACCCTGTTTCAAAAGAAGTTGGGACGTCGTGGAAAACGTAAAGGAAAAACAAAATGCAATGATGTGCAAATCATTTAAAGCCTATATTTAATGGAAAAGAGTACCAAGACAGCACATCCAACGTTGAAACTGAGAAATGTCATTGTTTCTTGAAAAATATATGCCCACCGGAGAGGATGAGTCTTTCAGAAGTGAAGATGGGGAGGGGTTCACCACTCTGTGAAAGACTTGAAAATAGTGCAACAATTTAAGAATAACACTTCTCTACATAAAATTGCAAAGAGTTTGGGGATCTCATCATCTACGGTACATAATATCATTAAAAGATTCAGAGAATCCCTTGTATGCAAGGGACTAGGTCAAAAACCAATAGATGATGGCCATGATCTTCGGGCGCTCTGGTGACACTGCATTAAAAACATGATTCTGTAGTGGACATCACTGCATGGGCTCAGGAACATTTATGAAAACCATTGTCGGTGAACACAGTACGTTGTAGCATCCAAATGCAAGTTGAAACTCTAACAATGCCAAGGGGAAAACATACATGAACAAGAACCAGAAATGACGCCGCTTCTCTGGCCCCAAGCTCATTTAAGATGGTCTGAGGCAAAGTGGAAAACTGTCCTGTGACAAAACAAAATGTGAAATTATTTTGGGGAATCATGGATGCTTGGTCCTCAAGGGTAAAAAGGGTGAGAGACCATGCAGCTTGTTGTCAGCACACAGTTCAAAAGCCAGCATCTGTGATGGTATGGGGGTGCATTAGTGCACATGGCATGGGTGATGTGATGTGAAGGCACCATTAATGCTGAACAATATATGCCATTTTTGGAGCAACATATGCTGCCATCCAAATTACATCTTTTTCAGGGAAGGCCTTGCGTATTTCAGCAAAACAATGCCAAACCACATTCTGCAGTATTACAACAGCATGGCTCCGTAGTAAAAGAGTCTGGGTGCTAAACTGGCCTGACTGCAGTCCTGACCTGTCACCCATTGAAAACATTTAAATATGATATAAATACAACCCCGAACTGTTGAGCAGCTGAAATCCTATATCAAGCAAGAATAGGAAAACATTTCACATTCAAAACTACAGCAAGTGGTCTCTTGAGTTCCCAAACACTTATTGTTAAAAGAAGAGGTGATGCAACACAGTGGTGAACATGCCCGTCCCAACTTTTTTTCAAATGTGTTGCCATGTATTTTTCCCAAAACAATAACATTTCTTGGTTTCAACATTTGAAATGTTGTCTTTGAACTATTTTCATAGATAAATGTTTTGCACATCATTGCATTCTGTTTTTATTAGCATTTTATGCAGTGTCACAACTTTATTGGAAAAAGGGTTGTACATTATGATTTACATTCATGTGTATTGCACATGAAGTCCATTCAAGGGTGATGACATAAGAAGTTCCTAACTTGAGAAGTTCTGAACACTAAGAACCAACCTGAGGTTAACCAGCAGCTCTCCTTCGCTGCTGAATCACTGGACAACCAGACCATAAACCATGTCTCTAACCCCATTTGGGTCAAGTGTATTTATTATGGAGGAAGAGATTACCTGGATTCATATACTATTTATGGTAAATATATTATTTTATAAAAGAATTGGAAGAATTCCATAATTTTTTTTAAAGAAAAGTAAACAGTACAGGCCAAAAGTTTGAACACACCTTCTCATTCAATGCGTTTTCTTTATTTTCATGACTATTTACATTGTAGATTCTCACTGAAGGCATCAAAACTATGAATGAACACATATGGAATTATGTATTTAACAAGAAAGTGTGAAATAACTGAAAACATTTCTTACATTTTAGATTCCTCAAAGTAGCCACCCTTTGCCTTTTTGATAGCGCTGCAAACCCTTGGTGTTCTCTCAATGAGCTTCATGAGGTAGTCACCTGAAATGGTTTTCACTTCACAGGTGTGCCTTGTCAGAGTTAATTAGTGGAATTTTTTTCCTTAGTAATGGGGTTGGGACCATCAGTTGTGTTGTGCAGAAGTCAGGTTGATACACAGCCGACAGCCCTATTGGACAACTGTTAGAATTCATATTATGGCAAGAACCAATCAGCTAAGTAAAAAGAAACGAGTGGCCATCATTACTTTAACAAATTAATGTCAGTCAGTCCGGAAAAGTGTGAGAACTTTGAATGTGTCCCCAAGTGCAGTCACAAAAACATCAAGTGCTACAACGAAACTGGCTCACATGAGGACCGCCCCAGGAAAGGCATCTGTGCGATGCAGAAAAGGTGAACGGATGGATTCTACATGCTTGGTTCCCACCGTGAAGCATGGAGGAGGTGTTATGGTGTGAGGGTGCTTTGCTGGTGACCCTGTTGGGGATTTATTTAAAATTGAAGGCATACAGAACCAGCATGGCTACCACAGCATCCTGCAGCCACATGCCATCCCATCCGGTTTGCATTTAGTTGGACCATCATTTATTTTTCAACAGGACAATGACCCCAAACACACCTCCAGGCTGTGTAAGGGCTATTTGACCAAGAAGGAGAGTGATGGAGTGCTGCGCCAGATGACCTGGCCTCCACAGTCAACGGACCTGAACCCAATCGAGATGGTTTGGGGTGAGCTGGACCGCATTGTGAAGGCAAAAGGGCCAACAAGTTCTAAGCATCTCTGGGAACTCCTTCAAGACTGTTGTAAAACCATTTCAGGTGACTACCTCTTGAAGCTCATCAAGAGAATGCCAAGAGTGTGCAAAGCAGTAATCAGAGAAAAGGGTTGCTACTTTGAAGAAACTAGAATATAAGACATATCAGTTATTTCACACTTTTTTGTTAAGTACATAATTCCACGTGTTCATTCATAGTTTTGATGCCTTCAGTGAGAATCTACAATGTAAATAGTCATGAAAATAAAGGAAACGCATTGAATGAGAAGGTGTGTCCAAACGTTTGGCCCATACTGTACATTGAAATGCATTTGCAAACACACCGAATCACATATACTACAATGCATTTAAACTAGGTATTTAAAAAAATGACTAGATTCAAAATTAATTAATCTAATAGTCCTGTATTTGAAAACGATGTCAAACCTAGAGAACTGGCACTACTTCTCATATCAAAATGAGTCCAGTGGTCCAGAGGTGGAAAGGGAGAAGCACTGACCTTGCCTCCAGGTTGTCAGGGGCGACACAGCACATCACTCACCCATCTAACCGAGACCACTCCAAAAGTAACACAAACCTTAATTGAAGTTAAACAGGCGGGTTTGGACAGGGGCAGTTTCCCTGACACCACTGGAATGAGACTTAGCTCGAGTGCAACTGTGGAGCCATGTGGGGGCCATTTCATCTCCCCTGTGTGAGGGGCCAAGCCCTGCTAGAGATTGTCTAGTTAATAGTGAGAAAACAACAACTGCGCCCACAGCCTGAGAATATATAAGCCTAGTCAGAGCCCTATCAAATAGTCTTTCTAATCTCCTGTTCAATCCAATCCCTCCATTCCACAGAGAAATAAAGAGCCAGATAAATTGAGAGAGCAAAAGCTTGCTGAACATGTTTATAGTGTTAAGAAAGGCAGGAGAGGCTGTTTTTCACTCCTCAGAAGAGAGGCTGTTTTTCCCTCCTCAGAATGAAGTGACAGTCTCCTACACTGACTCATCAAGCAGAGAAACAGCAACTAAAGCCAAAGATACAATGGAAGAAAAGGGGTGGAGGAGCCATGTTTTGGCCTTATCTCCAACTAGGAGAACAAACAGGAACGGGAGAGAGGATGAAACAGTCATCCAGAGGCTAGGGAAGAGACACACACACACACACACACACACACACACACACACACACACACACACACACACACACATACAAGCGCCAGGTTGCTCCCACAGGCGCATACACACAGGAGGGAAAAGTGAAAGCAACAGAGAGTGAATCTGTTGGGGGGAGGTGAGGGACGGCTCTTTGTTCCTTTCCGCGCATAACTCCCCTTTTCACGTCCTCGTTTAGCCAAGAAGACACATTCAGTACAACACCAACAGGCGTGTCCGCACTGGCCTCAACCAAACTCCCATGTCTCTCTCTCTCTCTCTCTCTCTCTCTCGGTCTGTCTGTTTGTCTCCGTCTCCGGCAACCACCCCCCGTTCCGCAGACCGTCCATCTGCCTGCCCACTCCCACTGTCTCCTGATGCGTTCCTCTCGTCACTGTTCGGCTGCCTCTCAGTTGGACTCCTGTCTGCTAATGTGGCGACGGCATTGTGGGTTTGTCAGACCGCTCCGCCGCCTCCATTGTCTTCGCTTTGACTTGACAGATTCATCACGAAAAGGCCGATGGGATGAAAACGTATATATTAATTGAGTTTGTGCCAAAGAAGCGGTTGCGGGGAAATATCAGGCTGGCATTGATGCCATTTATCCATCGTTCTCCACTGGATGACTCTGTTTATTTAAGGCGGTTGATCGGTGCAAAACTCCATTAGCAGTGTATGTGTCTGCTTCTCAGCCTACCTTTGTTTCCGCTGAGCGTTCTGGCTGCTGTGTGTGTGTGTGTGTGTGTGTGTGTGTGTGGGTGCGCGTGTCTCTGCTCCATACCTTTGCTCTGAGGAGGGTTTTGGCTGCGGTCTCGCAGGATGTTAATCTGGTAGACAGCCCCATAGGGCTCAAAGAGCTCCTTCAACTCCTTCTCTGACCAGGAGCGAGGGATCTGGCCCACAAACATCTTGATGGCGTCCGGGTCTGGCTGGTCTGAGTGCTCCAACGCCCCGTTCATCTTCCCAGCCGTGCCGTTACTGAAAAGATTGAATACCAAGTTTAATAACAGACCAGCTATATGAGACGTTATAGGAAATACAGTTCTTGACGGAAGTATTAACAGCCCCTTAAAAAGTTTGTATTTATTCCTCATTTTCTCCATATAAATATTATTTTACAAACAGCACAGACAATAATAAATGTATACAGAAATGCAATTTCCTTACGCATGAATCGCACACATCCAGCTTCAATAGCTGGCTTTTCTCCCTTTTGCAGAAATAACTTCACGTAGGCTTATCTTTTATGTTTTAATCAGACTTTTACATCAACTAGGAGGAGTTTTTGCTGAATCTTCCATACAACGACAGTACCATACCGGGCTACATTACAGTACCAAAACGGACTAGAATATAGACTACACTGGAAAACATTATTGTACTGCTAAACTATAGTACCATACTAAACTATAATATAAGAATATACTGGACAACAATTGTAATACCACACTGGACCACAAAAGTACCACAGAGTGCAGTCAATTCATCAACACTTTCTGCAACATTTATTTTTCCTGCAGCTTTATGTGCTGAACACTAGTCGATGTCACGAATCAAAAACTATAATAACAGCCACATTCAGGCCTAATTCCTTGGTAGCCTTCAGAAGATAAATGAGGGGCACGGCTACACGGACGTAAACACACACAGCTCCCTGAGGGAACGATCTGGGATCACAATGGCTTGGTTTACATTTTAACGATTTCTCCACAACGTCCTCCAGCATCCAACAATCAGCCATTGCCATTGATCCCAGGGCGAATGGCATGAATAGGGCTAGACTGTACCAGCATGCACACACACACACACACACACACACTGTGCCAGTCTCAGCTCGGGTGGCACAAAACCAGAGGTATAACCAAACTAAACAACCCAAACTAAACGTTGTGGGGCTGCTTTATTACTCTACTTCACTTTTTTTATTCTCCACAGGAGAGAGGAGAGAGCATTATCTTAAGAGGTCCAAACAAAACAAGACCAAATCCCTTGCTTGGCTTGCTGACAGCCCTTATACCACTCTATAAAGCACAGCGAGGGGAAGGAAAGGAGGCAGGGAAAAAAAGAGGGAAAGAAGGAGGAAAGAAATAAACTGAGAGAGGGTGGGAATGAAGACACAGGAAGAAGGATGAAAATAAGAAAGAATGGGAGTGAGGGAAGAACGAAGGGAATAAAGAAAGAAAGAGAATCAAGGGAGAGGGAAGAAAGAAATAAGAAAAAAGAGAGGAAAGGAGGGAATAAAAAAAGATAGAAAGGGATGGAATAAAGGAAGGAAGGAAGGAAAGAGAGAATAAAGATGGGAGGGAAACCATACAGACCTTTGAACACGGGTCATCCATCTCCTGCAGAAAGAGCCCAAGCGCTCCGCAGAAACGCCCAATTCTTTAAAGGATTTAAAGGACATGTCAAATAAACGACAAAGCCAGAGAACGAGGGAACGAGCGCTAAGGGTCCCCGCGGCAACTGCTCCACTGTAAGCTGGCCGATAAATCCCAGCCACATGGCAGAGTGAGGCCGGGCGGGAGTTACGGCCCCAATGAACGCCACGCGCCGAACGCTACGCTAACCCGAACACTCATAAAGCAGAGGCTGTCCTCGACATCGGACGTGTAAATGGGGATTGAAGCGCTCCCCCGGTCCACGGCCATGCCATCGGACCAGCGGAACATGCGCCCCTAAACGGCCCGCCCGCCGGGGGTACAAAAAACACACAAACACACCGAGGAGCACGCCTGTCGGAGGAGGTGCGGAAGGGGAGGAAAGAGAGATGGGAAAAAGAGAGAGAGAGCAGGCGAGGGCGTGGGGGCGACACAATCCCGTATTGTTGCACGGTTGTCCGAGGCCGGGGAGAGAGAGTGAGACGGCGGGGGGGGAGCACAATGGCCCCTTTGCACCGTCGACTCTGCGGCCGACATGACCCACCACGGACGGTCAGAAAGCTGTACGAATGCTTATAAAGCTTCAGGACTAGTCGTAAGCTACATTCTGCATTGGCAGTGCAGGGTCTTTGTTCTCGGTGGCTGTGTGCTGGCGATGGCTGTGAGGAAGTAACTCCACTCAGTACAAAGGAACGGGCTTCTATCGTCTTCGCCCCTGCAGCCCTGGCTGACAAGGTGTTATTGCAGGCGGTGTGTGTGTGTGTGGGTGTGTGTGCGCGAGCCTGAGACAGCATGAGTGTGCCCTGGGGCAGAGATTAAGTCGTGGAGTGGATCCACTCCTGCCATAGCCTCTCAGTTTCTCCCTCCATCCCTCCCCCTTCTCTCTCCTCCTCAATTTGAGCCAATTGTCTGCCTTAATGGCTTAACTATTGCTTCCATCACTCCCAGCAGCAGAGGGCCGTGACTGAAGAGTGATCTACAGTCTTAGCCATGGCCTGTGTGTGTGTGTGTGTGTGTGTGTGCGTGCACATTCCTTGGCAGGGAACAACGCAAGAAATTCCCCCGTCTCTGTGTGTGTGTGTGTGTGTCGGTGTGTGTGACTCTATCTCAACAGCACTAGGGGGTTTAACACTAGAAAGGACAAGTGAGTCATTTTCACTCCAACTTAATTTAGTCATGCCGCCCTCCGTCCTTGACTTTTACTGAATAAGTCTATTCAACACAAGCATGTTGTTAAAATGTTGAGGTCAGTCTTTTCTCAGGACAGCTAAAAGTTACTTTTTCCAGTCACATATAAGAAATACACTTGGATTTCTACAGTATTGGAAAGAGCATATTTCGAGGGTTTCCAAAATATTTCTCATGGCCAACTAGCACTCAAATTGAACAGTGGATCTCCATTTCAAAACAGCCCTTTTTCCAATAAAACTTGCATGCTGCAAAAGCTAGCCTAAAATAAAATTATGAAACTGCATGCTTTTAAATAACATTTTTGTAGGTATGCACCGATCAGAAATATCAGGGCCAACACCAACAGTAATTTAGCAGAAGCTGCTGATGCCGATGTTCTGTTCACCCAGGCATTAATTATGTTCACCCTGGCATTAATTAAATAAGTAATGTTGCTCATGATAATGCTTCTTAATTCAACAAACCTAAATTAAATCATACAAAACTTATCATTCCATGTATTTTAATAAAAGACTTTAATAACAGACAAGACTCTCCAAAATAAGTCTGATAATGAATGGACAAATGCATGTTATAAGACAAATACACATTATCTTTCTGTAATTGTAAATTCAACAATGCCTGAATATAAATGTAGTAAACAAGGTTAGTAAGGTTTTAACTCAAAACTACTTCAACAAATGCTGAAGTAGTTGGTCTTTGGAACAAAACGCTGTTGGTCTTTGGATGGATAGTGATTTGCTATGAAGAACATTTGTTTGAATTAGCTGTGTTTCGTCAAGTGCTCTTTTATAGTTTGCAGCCTTAAAAGCATTTCATTCTTCTAGGCAGGGCATCAAGTTAAATTCTTGGTGCATTACTAATATTAATAGGACTTTTAGAAAGTTGACACAAACAAGGCCTTAGACAAGAGAGACAAGTTAACCACCAGTTTCTGATAGAGACAGGATGAGAGTTGAGCTGCCCCTAAACATTGAATCACCATCGATTAAAGAGACACACTCACGTCACAACTTCAAATCTATTCACACCTCAGATCTGCTCCATTAGGGATATTGATCCGTTTTTTTTGGCTAACAGCATACACAAGCATGAAATCTATTTTAGGATGTGTTTATGGAAAATAACCGCATCAACTGCAGTCCTAGCACATTTATCAGGAGAAAAGGACACAGATAAGCTTGTACATCTACTGCAAGGCCTGCTAAAGGCAGGAAGGGTTTGAACCTTACCGGGAAAAACCGAGACTATACTTCCTGTTCACTTTTCCTATTGAATTTACCTCACAGCAGGAGGGACTCTCCCTCTGTCACAAAGACATAGGGAGGAGAGAGCGGGAGGAGAGGAGTACCACAAAATCTGCCCATGAAAGAGAGACAGAGAATGACAGACGATAGAGGGAGGAGAGAGAGACAGGAGGGAGACAGAGAGACAGAGAGAGAGAAAGAGAGCTGGGGAGAGAGAAAGAGACGAATGAGATGAGTGGAGCTAGCAGTAAGCACAGCTCTGAGCACAGCATGGCCTCTCGTAGCCACTAACACATGCATGCATGCGCCCCAATGCACACGCGCGCACACACACACAGACACACACACAGACACACACACAGACACACACACAGACACACACACAGACACACACACAGACACACACCTCCCCATTGTGGTTTGGGATGGATGAGTTTTAGCGAAGGGGACTGCTGTTCTTTCCCTCAATTTCAGTTTCTGCTTGAACACACACATACATACATACACATACACACACACACACACCAAACATATTTTCCTACATGCGCACCTCCATTCCTCTTGTCGACATGGACAGGTTTCTCCCATGGTAGCCCGTCAGACACTTGTCATTCGGAGCTCGGAGGCGGTGCAACAGTCCCACAGGTGGAACTAATCTTGTTGACAACATCGGTTCCTCCCAGGGGCTGTTGACCAAGGTCAACTCAGGCACTCTGACAAAATGATAACAGCTCCTATGGTACTACGACAGCTACAATTACAACGGCTACAACTACAACCGTTACAACTACCAACAGCCACAGGATACATGTTTATTTGTGGTCGTGCACAGTGAATGCAACCATCAATCACAGAAGACCTAGTTTCAAATGCTGGAACATCTTTCCTTAAATAGTTGTTATCATTATCTGCATTCTTTCAAGGAAGGTCATTCAATCGATATACATACCCAATGGAGTCGGTCCCAAACCCTCCCCCAGAGGTCAAACGCATAAACCATGTTCTGAAGTCAAGAGGCAAGTGTATTCTGTGGTGCATTGTGGGAGGAGACGCACAGGGTGTTTGTGAATGTGTACCCTGTGCACCGCAAAAACCTGTTTTGAAACATTTGGGGAATCCCAAACGGACCCCTCACTCCACCCTAACCCTCCATTTGCATGCGTCCCAAATGATCAAGGGTGTAGGTGCTTTTTAGACCCTTCGATACCCAGTCTGACGCAGACTCACAAAGTGCTTATTTCCTGACTTCGCCTATATCACAGAAGGAGTCCGCAAAGTCACTATAAACGAAATTGCAACATGACACAACTTGTTGCAATTAGGATGTGTGAGGAGAAGTCTATGTTACGCTTAGACCGGTCACCAGAAGGGCGTCCCATTGGACCATCTCTAATGACCCGAGGCCTCCTCAGTTCCGCTGGGTTACGCCAGCGAGACGTCGCCATGAAGGGCACTCCCAGCAAGTATGTAGTGGATAGGGGTTAGTTTGAGATTTACCGCTGGCTTGTGGCGCTTTGATGAGGGCAGCAGCTGTTCATCACACTGCCTGGTTGGAATGGGACCAACTGCAGGGGTTACGTGCGTGTGTGTGGTTTCCATGGAGACATGGCAAACCATGCAACGCTGGGAAACGATCAGATAAATGTCAGGGCGGCTAATAAAGCTATGCCGCTGTCCCGGCACTATGCTAGCGCTGAACTAACGAGCATCAGGACGATCGCCGTGTGCTAAGGAGACGACTCGCATACAGAGACAGACGTCAGCCATACACAAGCGTGCACAGAACAGGGACGCAACACGCGCCATTCCCGAAGCAATTACGCTGTACCACGCCTGTGAATGCGCCACATTCCACAGGAGCACTGGGAACGTGCGCAAAAAGAGTTTGGGCGTGTGTGTGTGTGTGTGTGTGTATGTGAAGGGAAGATAAGCTGTTGCTGAGCCTGACCTCAGTATTGCTCATCATTTTCACCCACACGTTCTTGTGCAGTATGTTCCATTTAAAGACTCAACTGGCTTGAGAAAACAACAACTAGCAGAAACAGTGGCGTTTTCTCACCAAGGTCACATCTCAGCGGGTTACAGGCTGATTCATTGGCTCATCATTTCCTGGCTAATTTTGGATATCTGGGCTACTCCTGACAATGGTCCACCTGAGCATTCAAAAATAAAACGTATCATTACTATGTGAAGACCTGTTTCTCATTATCAGAAAGGTCTGTTTTGCTTTAGGAAACATTTCAGTTGAATATCAACTCGGAAACACATATTTTACATTCACCTCTGTAAGTGGTCTTTCGTTGTCTGCATGTTAGATATATTATTTTTTTAAGCGTTATGATATCTTTAACATCCATAAACCTCGTGGACATGACGGATACAAATGTTTCAGGGTGTCCGAGTCAAGCACCGCGACAACACTGAAGGACTGAATGGCATTCCTGGCTGTATCTCAGCACTTATGTGGGCATGCGTGTCAAGAGATCAGCTGGAGTAACTGGCCAGTGGTCTGCCAAAACTCATCATGGGACTGGATGGAGAACAACTGGTCATTTGGCTAACACGGTTTAACGGAACTGAGGCAGGACACATAAAAACAACAGCATGACAGGCCGTCGACAATGGTTGAGCGGTTTGTGCCATCTAGACCTGTTAAAGTGGAAAATCATTGTGAACACAAAGACGGCAACACATTCGCAGCCTGCCTCCTGGGGGGGTTGTACGCGAGTGTGTTTGTACAGTGTGTATGCGTGTATATCCTTTCAACACTCCGTTCACTTCATCCCGAGGTCAGAAGAACTTTGTGGGTGATGAAGCCTGATAGTAAAGCCTGTATTCCAGAGTGCTCTCTAACAGCGGAACAGGCGCGGGGACAGAAGAACAAGGTGACTGCTGGGTTTGCCCCTGATTCAAATACAACCCACACCGTGCTTCCATGCACCTTGATCGTGACTCCGGAACCACGGCGCGGTGGCGAGGAGAGCGCGGACAACGGGGAGTAGGAGAGAGGGTGCGAGGGGAGACAAAGGGGAAGAATACAGCTGAAACAGAGAAGAAAGAGAACAAGATGAAAAGAGAGAGGGACTGAAGGCGAAGAACAGATGATCAGACACGTTAGCTATTGCCAAGAATGTAAGCCGCAGAGAGATTTAGAGTGTGGGATCTAGTTTACGCGCTGTACTCACGAAACATCAGGAGCTCTTGCATTCTACTGGGTTCAGTCCCACTCACAATGCAATATTGTCCCATTGTGAGCAATGCTTTGGGGAGTTGGCGCCCCGATCCCCGTCCGCAGCTACAGAGGTTCTCTCTGCACGACCAGAGGATGGCTGAAGTGACTATTAATGTTCGCCATGCAGGTGGATTCACTTATCGTGCCAAGGAAGAACCGAAAGTGTCCCACGTTCCTCACTTTGTCGGACTGAAGGGGGAACTGGGGCGGACACAGGAGGAGCGGGCCGCCATATACCCCGACACAGGCGTCCTCCATGAGCTCTTCCTGTGTTGAGGACAGGCAGAGACCTCCTCTGACACTTTAATAGAGTACCATTACCGCGAACACTACGCCCACAGACAGAGGACAGAGTGGAGGATGCTGGGAGGAAGCCTTCTGATCTGTCAGTTGAGGATAACAGACAGCGTATACCGGCCTGTCCATTGGGAGCGTGCATCAAAGTGACCGCAGACCAAGGGGGTGTGTCTTCACCATACAGGTGTGGCCAAATATTCGAATGTCCTGGTTTACGAACCGTATTTGAGAGGGACGCTCAGGCTGTATGTGAGCCTACACAATATATTAAAAACAGAGTGGGAAAAAACGTGCTGACCAACCCCATGTAGCTTTCAAAGTACCGTGCACATACAGTCACATGGGCCAGTGTCTCATCAACGTGCACTCTCTTCAGGACCCGGCCCAACGTGAATCATATATGGATGAAGTCATAAGTTGACCAACCTCTCTGGGCGGCTTCACCCCCCCTCCATCCCCCATCCCCTTACCTCTTCCTCCCCCTCATCACTCACTCGTCCTCTCTTCCCGTAGATTTTCTCTCTCTCTCCATTTCTGCCACTTGAATTATAATCAACATCCAGCCAACAATTACTCTCCCCTTATTTCCGTGAATTGCCAAAAACCATGTTTCTAAACAGAAAAGTCGGGCCTTTCGGGTTCATTCCCCCTGCTCTAAAATATTTAGTGATTTTTTTTTTGTTGCAGACCAATCTGGGTAAAAGTGTCTAGCGACAAATTCAGTTCCTCTATGGCTGCCCCAGCGACCTTTGGTTGATTTAGCAGCTTGCCTGTTTGTTTGTGTGGGGCTGAGCTCAGCTGTGCTGTTCTGCTCAATCTCTACCGGCTGCTGCTTTGTGTGCCTCTTTCCTGCCTCTCTACCCTATGACCGTTGAGTCCTTTGCTCAAGTCCTCTCCTCTAGTCCTCTCCTCTAGTCCTCTCCTCTAGTCCTCTCCTCTAGTCCTCTCCTCTAGTCCTTTCCTCTAGTCCTCTCCTCTAGTCCTCTCCTCTAGTCCTCTCCTCTAGTCCTCTCCTCTAGTCCTCTCTTCTAGTCCTCTCCTCTAGTCCTCTCATCGCTGCCCCTGACAGGCTTAAGAAGTTGCCTATAATTTTATTTAGAGACAATACAGCAGCCAGGCTATTCAAAAAAATATATAAATGAATTACAAAAACTAAACTGGAATATTGCTAATAAACTTTGCACTTCAGATTGCATCATCCGTTTCAGGGGTTGTGCTCTCTATATCAATCCAATTTGTTGCCAATTTTAGGATGTGTTACAGAAGCGATTATGACTACTTAGCTAGACTAACTTGCCTGCTGCTATACCTATCCAACACCCGATGCCAAATCTGCCCACTGTCACCTGCTATTACAGTCAGTCTTGAGCCAAAATCACCCTGCACATCCAGTAGAGAGGGAACCCCTCACTGAATGACAATGGAACACCTCTGCAAGCTGAGGTTTTGAACTGAAAAAAGTTGCCATAGTTACTACAAAAACTAAAAAATGCATTACTTTTGCAATGGACTTTCAAAATACCAGAATTATGTAGGGCTGTGGTCTAGTGGCAATGCTCCCAGCTCCATGCACATAACAGTATGCAGCTTCCCGCCAGAGACCAGGGTTCAATACCTGTCTCCACCCTTTACCCCCACATCTCCCCTATGTCTGTCTCCCCTATGTCTGTCTCCCCATGTCTCCCCTATGTCTGTCTCCCCATGTCTCCCCTATGTCTGTCTCCCAATGATTCCTCTCTCAATATAAAAGCCTTGAAAAAACCAGTAAGGAGAGTCCTGTCCACTGAAAAACAGAATCAATGTGTTTCACCCTCAAAGCCTAAGACCTCTAGTCTCCCCCTGGAAGAAAACATATTTTTGTGATAATTGCTCTTCAACAAGCCAGAGTATTGAAATGGTTCTGCACACCAAGGGAACTCCCATTCCCATAAACGCCACGCTTCTTCGCCTGGGACTGCCGGAACACATTCCTGGCATTCCCTGATTATCTTATAATGGCACTAGGGGTGGAGCTGAGAGGGTGATGCCATTAGTGGATATTAAAACTGGGTGCTCACTGGGTGTACGTTTTCATTAGGCTTTATGGGCTGGAAAAACATTGCCATGCATACCAATTAACAGAGAGGAACAGATGGCTCCAGACTTAGGCTGCTGCATACATCTAAAGGAAAGAACAACGTCATCAAACACCTGACACACACACACACGCACGGTCGCACACCCACGCACACACGCACAGTCACACACCCACGCACACACGCACAGTCACACACCCACGCACACACACGGTCAGACACCCACACACACACATAGTCACACACCCACACACCCATGCACAGTCACACACCCACGCACAGTCACACACCCACGCACAGTCACACACCCACGCACAGTCACCCACCCATGTACACACCCACGTACACACCCACCCACGTACACACCCACGCACAGTCACCCACCCACGTACACACCCACGCACACGCACAGTCACACACCCACGCACAGTCACCCACCCACGTACACACCCACGTACACACCCACCCACGTACACACCCACGCACAGTCACCCACCCACGTACACACCCACGTACACACCCACGCACACGCACAGTCACACACCCACGCACACGCACGGTCACACACCCACGCAGAGTCACACACACAGTCACACACAAACCCACGCACAGTTACACACCCAGTCAGTAACAAACCCATGCATTCACACACCCACGCACAGCTACACACCCACACACAGTTACACACCCACACACAAACCCATGCACAGTTACGCACCCGGTCACACACCCACGCACAGTCACACAACCACGCACAGTCACACAACCACGCACAGTCACACACCCAAACACAGTCACTCACCCACACACAGTCACACACCCAAACACAGTCACACACCCACACACAGTCACACACCCACACACATTCACACACCCACACACAGTCACACACCCACACACAGTCACACACCCAAACACAGTCACACACCCAAACACAGTCACACACCCACACACAGTCACACACCCACACACATTCACACACCCACACACATTCACACACCCACACACAGTCACACACCCACACACAGTCACACACCCACACACAGTCACACACCCACACACAGACTAGACCGATTATCAGCCTGGCCAATAACTGGATACGATATTCATACTTTTTACAATAATCAGAATGGTTCATTTGTCTGATGCAACTGTAGATAAATACATTTGTTTTAAATGTGCTTCTCTGGTAGACGCATCTCTCTGAAAGGTTTCTGCTTGTATGCCTCAATGTCCCGCCCACAGATTTATCAGATTGGTTATACATCACAAGTAAATAGACAATCATATTTGTGAGAGAGACATGGGAAAGAGGAACGCAGAGAGATGCATGGCTGAGAGGAGAGGCAGTTTACTCAAAGGCAAGAATGCTGACATTGCTGAAGTTGCAATAAACATCACAATCTAAACTGAAGTGGCAACAAACCTTACAATCATTATGATCTTTTTCTATGATGACAGTACCCAGTTACGTTACTCCAACCAAAATGCCTGAACAAATGTTTTGGTGTTGCCTACTATCAGAAAAGAGACATTGGAAAGCATTTTCTCAGGACCCCCATTCAATAGGGCGACCGTTATTAGGGATTTAATTCTATGGAGGCGAAAGTAATGGCTCCTAAATCAGTCACGACGTTTGAGCCAAAGTCACTGCCTAGTAAATGTATGCAGTGATATTTGTGTGATGATGTCAGTGCTAATGCAACTAGATAGCTAACATTCTTAGTATGGTAACACCGAATACACTCACCTAAAGGATTATTAGTTTTCTCATTAATGCAATCATCTAATCAATCAATCACATGGCAGTTGCTTCAATGTATTTAGGGGTGTGGTCCTGGTCAAGAGAATCTCCTGAACTCCAAACTGAATGTCAGAATGGGAAAGAAAGGTGATTTACATCCAGTATGCGGCAGTCCTGTGGGCGAAAATGCCTTGTTGATGCTAGAGGTCAGAGGAGAATGAGCCGACTGATTCAAGCTGATAGAAGAGCAACTTTGACTGAAATAACCACTCGTTACAACCGAGGTATTCAGGAAAGCATTTGTGAAGCCACAACACACACAACCATGAGGCGCATGGGCTACAACAGCAGAAGACCCCACCGGGTACCACTCATCTCCACTACAAATAGGAAAAAGAGGCTACAATTTGCATGAGCTCACCAAAATTGGACAGTTGAAGACTGGAAGAATTTTGCCTGGTCTGATGAGTCTCGATTTCTGTTGAGACATTCAGATGGTAGTCAGAATTTGGCGTAAACAGAATGAGAACATGGATCCATCATGCCTTGTTACCACTGTGCAGGCTGGTGGTGGTGGTGTAATGGTGTGGGGGATGTTTTCTTGGCACACTTTAGGCCCCTTAGTGCCAATTGGGCATTGTTTACATGCCACAGCCTACCTGAGCATTGTTTCTGACCATGTCCATCCCTTTATGACCACCATGTACCCATCCTCTGATGGCTACTTCCAGCAGGATAACGCACCATGTCACAAAGCTCGAATCATTTCAAATTGGTTTCTTGAACATGACAATGAGTTCCCTGTACTGAAATGGCCCCCATAGTCACCAGATCTCAACCCAATAGAGCATCTTTGGGATGTGGTGAAACGGGAGCTTCGTGCCCTGGATGTGCATCCCACAAATCTCCATCAACTGCAAGATGCTATCCTATCAATATGGGCCAACATTTCTAAAGAATGCTTTCAGCACCTTGTTGAATCAATGCCACGTAGAATTAAGGCAGTTCTGAAGGCGAAAGGGGGTCAAACACAGTATTAGTATGGTGTTCCTAATAATCCTTTAGGTGAGTGTATATCGGAATACTCGCCTGTATTTTTTTTTATTTTACATGATGGTAGTTCGGTAGTTCAACTTTACTAACGTTGAAGCTTTCACCACCATTGTGAGGAAATTCTGTTGCCTATCATTTGCACTTCACTAAACTGGTAACCTAGCAAACTACATGAACGTGAGTGTTACACCAGTGGCTAACATTGAGTCTTGAATGCCCTTGTGCAGTAATAAGTGAAGCATTTTTGTGCTCTAATTATTTAAAAACATTTTAGTTTTATGACCTTCTTAACTTTCTTTTGAGACACCCTTTCTTTGCAGATGGCTACACCACTGTTACAGTAAAGTTAATTTAATCATTCATTTTTACAAGAAAGAAACCTGACAAAGAATGTAAGCAGTAAAATGTACCTGATTTGGGAAGGTATTTAGTTAATTCTTTTTATTGGAATAAAAAATCAGTTCACAAGAAATGCTGCTAGGATCTCCCTGCACTTTATTCTTCAAAATATGTTTAAATGTTCTGTTTTCAAGTATTTAAAATTTTTTAAATGCATGTAAAGTAGGTTTTGTGTTGGTGTTTGTGCTATTTCAAATGTTTACAGCAAATGTTTCATTTTTACTGAATATATATATCGGCCATTGGCCTCCTTGATCAGTAACACACACAGAGTCACACACCTATAAATCCACATCCGCACTGGAAAGAAAGAAATAAACAAGAAAATAATGGAGTGAGCTAAAACAGTTTAAAACCTTCCTTCCTCTCCCCTCCTCCCCCTCTCCTGACCTAAAGATAAACCGCCCTGGAACAGGCTGCTCTACACTCTGTCAGGAGAGTACCATATGCTGACTGTACGCCGGGGAGTGAGCGTTAGTGTGTGTGTGCGCACGCGTGAGCGTGTGTGTGTGTGTGTGTGCGCGCACGCGTGAGCGTGTGTTATGGAAGAGTATTTCTGTGAAAAGAGTTCTATGTAGAACTCTGAAACTGGAATATGTCAATGTTTTAGCTTTTAAAGGCCCTCACCAGACCAGACCATTCTGAAAAATGTTCTCTCTGTATCTTTGCCAAGTCACGCTCTCTCTCTGTCTCTCTCTTTCACTCTCTCTCTCTCTCTAGAGAAGACAGGACATTGACAGGCAGAATGAATGGAGGGGTGGGTGAGCTGTTTGTGTGAGTGGTAGGCTACAGGTGTGTATCGGCCCATTGGATGCTTTATGCTAGCGAGCTCTGTAGTTACTGCGTTAGCCACGGCTCAGTGGGTTTGAATGGAGACGCGCTAACACGCTAGTGTAGCAATCCCAAAAGCCCATTGATCTGTCTCTCACACACAAATAACACAGAGGGGAAAGTAGCTCCACTTCGCCTGGGCCATTAGGACACATGAGTGAGAAGCGGACCGGGGAGAAACTCACAGGGAAAACACAGGGCTCAGTAAACGGAGGCTAATTTAGAGTGTAGGGTTTAGATCCAGAATGAAGAGTGGCTTAAAGTTGTATAGCAAAAAAAGTAAATCAGGTAGGATGCAAACAAGCTTTCCAAAATGCTACAGTTGCACTGGTAACCAGTTAATAATAGCAATAAGGCCATGGGATATGGCCATGATAACACAACTTGTTGAGCATAATTTCTTGCAAATACTAAAATCTTTAGACAAGGGGATGATACGCCTCAAGTAAGTACAGATTGGGCATCAGTTCATCCTGTTCCAAGTCCTAACCTTGACCGTTAGCTAAAAAGCTAACGACTTACATTAGCGCTCAGGGTTAATGAAAGTCTCTGTCTCTGTGTGCGTTCGGATTATAGAGTAGCTAAACCAGGCTCTGGTGGGAGGCTTTGACGGGTGTGTGAGTGTATTTTTAGTGATGTTGTTCCATTTCAAAACCTTTATGTGTACCTGGGGGACTTGACAACAGCAGCTGCTGAGGCTAACCATAAACAGATCACACACACACCAGCACACCACACACGCACATCCACACGACAAAGCCGATTAATCAAAATATGACAGAACCCATGAGTGTCATCCCCGGAGTTCCACATAAAATATCCTGACTGGCGGCCTGCGACCTATGAAGGCAGCGGAGTGGGGCAGCTGCACCCGACAGGCCGCGAGAAGCGGCTCAGGTGTTCAGCATTCATTAGACTCGGGCTCCTCGGCGTCAGGAGACGGGAGGAATTGAGAAACATTGCGGCTCCACGCCCTCATCTGTCACTGTAAATGTTTAATGAATCTCCCTTTCACTCTGTAAGGGAACAGTCATCCCAGAGATGTGTGGATGAAGTTGGAATGCTGAGGAGTTACCGGTGGGGCGATTCACGTCCACCCGCCTCTCCCCGGTGCGTTCCCGCAGCGTTTGTGTGTCCGTGTGTTTGTCTGTTTTATCCGGTCCAGACTCCAGAATTATCCTGAGGCGTAACCGAAAAACAAACTTCAGAATGTTCCTTTCAAACTCATTACTTCACTAGGGCAAAATCAAACACGGGCGTATTAAACAGCAAATGTAATGTGAAGGATGGAGCGAGCCAGAATGTAGCCGGGGTTGTGTGTGTGCGTGTGTCTCTCTCTCCACACTCCTGCTCCGCTTGGTTCTGCAGGTAATTAGTGGATTCTCGGTCTAATTAATGGCCTATGAATAGCCGTGCTGGGCCCAGAGCGTCAAGGTTAGACACCCTTACAGAGGTATTGATGGAAGCCAAGCTGTTTCTCAGGGTCTATTCAATTACACACTTAATGTAAATACAATATTGGCAGCCGGCACAGGCTCACATCTGTGAATACGGAGAGAGTGAGGAGAGTGAAGGAAAGGTGGGACGGACGGGTTTCTTGGAGAGAGAAAAAGAAAAGCATGCAATCACACAGTCGGGAGGAAAGGAGAACAAGCGAGACATGCCTAGTCCAAAAAGGATGATGTCAGAGCAATTAGATCACTGGCCAATGACCTGGGAGTTGGAGAACATTCTAGAATGTATTCAATCATACAGGCAGGCAGCTGGTAACAAGAGAGGGAGAAAAGAGAGGAGAGAAAGAAAGAAAGAAAAAAAGGGGGGGGGGGGTCGGACGTTTTGAGGAGGGGTGGTGCGTGCGAGCACACGCGTGCATGTAGGCCAACAAGTGTACAGGACTGCGTACGCTCGCCGAAAATCGATAGAATGGATTCAGAGTGGTTTGTTAAGAGTAATTGGATGGAGAAAAAAAAGGTGGATTTACAGAACTAGTCAGCTGGTATAAGAACTATGATTATCGCCACTAACGGGCTCCACGCGGAATAATACCACGCTGCTGCACCAAACGCACTGAAGACAAATGGACCCATTAAAATCATTATTTAATCTCAATCACGACAGTGCTAAAGCATAATGGAGAGCACGGAGCAGATGATACGATGTGTCTGTCGGGGGGGGGAGTGTTCTCACTGTAAAATTAAACTGGATCTGAGGTGTGAAACACAGGCAACCAGCACAGTTGGTGACACCTTGGAGAGAGAAAGAACATGGGACAGAGAGAGAGAAAGAGAGAGAGAGAGAGAGAGAGAAGTGTGAAGAAAGCAAGAGAAAGCGAGGGAGAGCGGGAGCGCATCACAGGAAGCCTTCGCACGGTTGTGAATGAGCCGAGCGAGATGGCATGAAGAGCTTTCCCGTGAAAGTGGACGAAATATTAACATTAAAATTCCAATTAGGGTCTGGCTGAAAATGTTCCAATCAGTTACAGAACCAATTGTGGAAGCGATGTTTGAGGTCCACTCTGCAGTAATGAATATACCAACAAACATTCAATTGAGATACTGCATGTAGGGTTCGGCAAGAATATATTTAAAATTGATGCTTTATGTATAATAAAAAGAAAAATGTAACTTGACATTGCATGTTAATAAAAGTCTAATGAATTGAGTGAGAGCCAGTGGTCAGAAAATCTGTAGGATAGCCCCAGAGAATATGGGAATCCTGGACATCATGGCTTCCCATCTCACTGACAGCAGAGAGAAAGGAGACAGGGAGGAATGGGGAAAGAGATGGAGGGGTAGGCAGAGGAAGACAGGGAGAGGCACGGATGAAGGAGGGATGGATAAAGACGTGACTGAACAAATAAAAAGACAGGGAGAGGAAGGAAAGCAGAGATTGAGAGAAAGACTGATGGCTTGTAATGATTAAACGGATGGAGGGAGAGACATGAGAGATATATGTCAGAGGCCATTACTCATCTCCATCACACCACCGAGCCAGACTGTGATGCTGTCTCTGCCTCTCTGTCTCCTCTCCCTGTCCCTTCCTTCCTCACTCTCCCCTTCTCAGTCTCCTCCTCACTCCCATGATCTCCATCACGTCCTCTCTCTCCCCGTCTTCCTGTCTGTACCTCCTCACAACTCTCTCCGTCCCATAAGCTTTGGGATCTGTGAGAAGATTTGGAGTCTGACAGGTTTTTGTCTGAATTTGGAATTACTGAATGTAATCAAACAGTGGATTGGATTTTGTGAATGGGAGCACTCCCTATGGAGAGAACTACTGTAATATTTGTATTGACATCTGTAACACAGTTAAAACAATGCAATGTTAGGTTGTCCTCTAATCCATGACCTGCTCTTTGCCATCTTCAAACACTTCTGATCACACTGCTGATTGATTGCCTAACTGGTGGGAGTGGTTCATTTAACAAACTGCCTGTAATTGTGGATTTCCTCAAAGATACATTTTCTGGTATGGGAGAGGGGAAGTTATTTAGCCACCAGCCAAACAGAAGAGAATTTCCAGTCATCTAGTTGCGGGGCCTTTTTCAACTTTAGATTGTACATTATCCTATAGATTGTATGTTATCCTATAGATTGTACGTTATCCTATAGATTGTATATTATCCTATTGATTGTGTTATCCTATAGATTGTATATTATCCTATAGATTGTATATTATCCTATAGATTGTACGTTATCCTATAGATCATACATTATCCTATAGATTGTACATTATCCTATAGATTGTACATTATCCTATAGATTGTACGTTATCCTATAGATCGTACATTATCCTATAGATTGTACGTTATCCTATAGATTTACGTTATCCTAGCTTATACCACATTCAAGTTTACTAACAAAACACTGCTTTACCATATTCAGTGGCGGATCTATAGCCCCGGATCTCAAATCGACCAAAAGATTATTATAAAGAAATAGCCCCTGATCTATTCATCTCTAATTCCGATTGCGTATTCTGACATTGTAGACATGTAGGCCGCTAGGATGCACATCAACATTTTCCGCGTGTACATTCAAAACCCTGTACTTTCTGTCCCAGGCGTTGCGGTGGGGTTGGGATCTAAGCCCCGAATGTACTGTGATCCTAGCGACGCCTCTGACCATATTGTCTATAATTCCAAGTTGAATAAACATCATCCTCAGCTATATAAACTGGAAATGTTTTTAATAAAGTAAGATTTATGTAAACAAATAAAATGAATTTAAGTCAACGTCACCATTTGTCTATATAACCTACTACATATTTAGAGTTTAAGCAATGTCCAATGTTATGTCAACATTAAATGTAGTTATCTTAAGTTCTTTTATACTTTTAGTCTGTTCCCTTATGCTTTTTTACATTGTACCAGCTTTAGCAGGTACTACTCAAATTTACTATAACACCAGAGGCAAGATCCATCACATGTATAACATTTTGTGTGAAATCAACTTAAAATCTACAAAATGTCGTACTACCTGCAATCCTCTGAAAACAATTTACTGTGAGTCAACACAGTACTTTGCTCATTCAACTTATTAAAGTCCAGACAATGCAATTACTTGTGGTTATCATAACTTCACATTTTTAATCAATGCAACTTTAACCTTGCTTTAGTCTAGTTGTTTTTTGTTAACTGAACTGTTGATTTGGATGGATAAAATAAATTATATTGACTTACGTGTGAAAGTCAAAACACAGTATGTGTTGAAGACTGCAGGTTTTGAAATGTATTTATTTTACAAAGTTATTTGTCTGTTTCTTCATGAACGCATTTTTAAGTCAGAGATGTCAGAGAACTCAATTTGAATTGGCAAATTATAATTGAATCAAGCAATACAAACTAATTCAAGTAAGTAATGAAACATGAAAATCATATTCTCTTTTTTATCTAAAGGATATGCAAAGAATGGACACACACGCACAAATGTAATATTAGTTTGGTTGTTACACAACAATGTGAGACTGTTTTCTCTTGAGATGTTAAGTGTTTACCTTTCATAGTGCCGTGTTACTGGCATTCTGGGAAATATATACTGACATTTAAAAACGATTAGACAACCCAGAACAAGATTTTAGAAAATGTTTGAACACAGTGTATACAATTGTTTTGGATATTGATTTTTTTTCTAAATGCAATGCACCAACATAATGCCACGCTTCCTGCAAATCACTGCAAATTCAGCTTCTTGTGGGGTGCGGAAAATGTAATTGAAATGAAAGAAAAAGGTGAAATTGAATTCATAATTGACCCTAACAATGGACATTAAGTACCCTGGAACGACAAAAGCTATTCAGCACATGCACGTCTTGTGCACACTGCAGAGGAGGGAGGATGTCAGGACATGAGAGATGCGAACGCATTCCTTCTTGCAAAGTGTGCACTTTGGTGAGTGCATGTGTGAGTGTACCTCTGACTGTGTGTGTGCTTCCCTCGCTCACTCCCTGTGTGTACGGGTGTTCATTTTGCGAGTCACTGAGAACAGTAACAGTGTTTTCGGTAATGAGAACCCAGGGGAACTTCAGCATTTCCTTTAACCAAGGGTCTGACGAGACTTCTGGGATTGGGATTAACCTCCCTGGGGTCCCTCTGTTGCCCTCCACTCCCTCCAAAACAAACCCGCTTCATATCCAAGTCCATATGGATCACAACCGTTTTTCTCTCCGTAGTCTTGACCAAAAGGCATCCCGGTGTCTTTTAGATGTCTGAACGGGACAGCATTAAAGGAAAACGCCAGTAGAAAGCCTGGTTCAAGGTTGGGTTGTTTCTGTTTTTGACTCGCTGGTGTTTAAACAGTCCTCTCTTGGATTGGCCCCGGCTGCCATCACTAAACATCTGTTTAACAGCCAGAACACACAGGCATTAGGAAGAAAGACGATGAAGCAGGGGATGGAGATGGAGAGACATTGAGTGTTCCCTCTTATTTCCCTATGGAATCTTCAAAACAGACGAGAGAAGAAACTGGGTAAGAGGAGAGAGAGAGAAAGACAGGAGCTGGGCACTGAATGCTAATCTTAGGCAGATGAAGACGCTAAGCTAACTGCAACCTGACAGCCATGACTGCGAATGGCAAGCATACCTCTGCACCACAGGCTAATGCTAGCTTCAAGTTGATCCAACGGTGGTGCGCTAGTGCTTAGAAGCGACGGTCCTCCGGCCCTGATTTAATGGTTGTCATTCAGTTTATTCAGAACAAACTAAATACATGACCTCTTCACTAATGGTCCCCAAGCAAGACTACGGTTAGAATACACTCAAACTGTGTGTTTGAGAACTAACTGGGCAGACAAGGAGTGATTTGCTAGTGTTTAGGCTCAGGCAGTGTTTAAACATGGCTGTGACTAGGTAAAGAAAACCAGCAGAGTGAGTGTGTGTGTGTGTGTGTGTGTGTGTGTGTGTGCGTGAGAGCCAGGCTTGAGTGCAGCAGTGGGGTTGACAAAAAAAAAAACACACACAAACACACACACACACACACACACACACTGCAGACATACAAAACATTCAGGCCATTCAAGCCTGCCAATCAGAAGAGGCTTACATGCCAATCAGCGCACACCACAGCCACCACACACCCACAGTCTGCCAATCAGATTTCACCACTGTGCCCACCACCTGCCAATCACAGCTAAGCCAGACACCCACTGTTCTCCAATCATCAAACCACATTACATGAGCCACCTAGTAATCAAAAGCCTCTCTTAAACAGAGCCCCTGCCAACCACAACCACGATACAGCGCTATATCGTCCCTACAGCACTGAAGACAACAGAACGGACAGTAAAGACCAAATCTGGAGTCCGAACTAACCACACTGGGAATTCCATCACTATATGAAATCCAGTAACTTCTATTCACCACATCAAGGGAACCAAACTTGTTCAGATCATGTACAATCCAATTACAGGCCCATTAATGATGTGTCAGTGCTAATAACTGGGATGTTTATTTAACGCCGGTCCAAAAAGCAACTGTGATCCAAACCCATTGTGACAACACTAATGACTTAACCAAACACAACATAAACAAACCTAAAGCCTTTCACTGGGCCATCGGAGAGCAACTGTCCTTTGGGATACAGTCTTTGAAGTGTGCGTGAACACATCTACAAGAAGCTTTTCTTGTGGCCGGCCCCTTATTGCAGCAATATTACCCAGCATGCCTTACTGCAGAGGTGAGGCCAGGCTCTAATTATCCAAGAATGCACCGGGGGATGCAGAAAAGAGGAGTAAAGGAATCGGAGGAGAAACTAGGACAGTGGCTGGTTTGTTGTTTTTCAGACGAGAGGAAATACCCATAAGGCCAGTCGAGAGAAGGACTAAAGGACATGTTTGGTTTAACATGCTACATGTATGCGCTACATTCCACATAGAGGAAGCCAAACTGTGTGTGTGTTTTCTGGCAGAAGGAGAGGTGTGTATTCGCCTGGACTTTTCTTCATTTCTCTCTCCTATCATCTTAGCGAGTCCCTGAGCGGTGTGTTCTGTTCTGGAAGCTTCCAGCCGCTCCTCCCTCCTAATGACACAGTTAAAGAGTAACCCACTCTCCACTAAAATGCCACTAAAAGCATGTCATTTTCTCAAGCTAATGTTAAGCAGAAAAGATCAAAAAGAGCAGGGGGTGTTACTCTCTTCCTACGCCTCCCTCTCCCGTCATTCTGTTCTGTCATTCAAAGGTATTCTGACCTTCACTGTAAGAATAATGCGTATTCCTATAGGTTAGGTTGTTCCTACTTCCTCTCCCCCCCTCTGTGTCTCGCTGCCACTATCCTCCATCGCAGCCCTTCTCCCCTGCCCAACCCCACGTCCCTCCCTCCCCCTCAGTCTTGCTGTCATTGGATGCCGGGAGGCTGTGGAAACCCGGTCGACAGCCAGGCCAGTAGAAATTGTAATATCATACGACTTACCTTTTCTTCTTCCCTGGTCGCCCACCTCTCGGTATTCGGCTCATGACCCCTACTGCAGGGAGGACCCACACACACGCACACCCTGTTTGACTGCATTCTAACCAGTGTCTTGCTTCGGGGCCATTACTGAATACGTCACCTATTTAGTTTGTCCTGAATACCCTGGATAACAACCATTAAATCAGGGCCGGAGGATCACCAGTTCTTATCACTAACCCCAACCATAGGATCATGTCCCGTCTGGTCTAATGGACTGGACCACCAGCGTACAGTGCTTAGTTTTGCTTTAAGAGTGTCTGATTTCAGTGACAGCCCTACGAGGAGAGTAAAGGGATGGATAGGGGGGCTTGAGGGATGGCTCTGCCCTCTAACCCCCCACCCACACCATCTTAAAGGAAATCCCCAGAGTTTACAGAGAGAACCGGAATACCCCCCCCCCCACACACACACACACACACACACACACACACACCTCTATCTCTCTCACACGCGTTTCAGAGAGCAGGAGGAGTCAGTCGCAGCGATCGTAGAAGCTCATTGATTTTACAATACGAAGTGATGAAGCGGACCGGACTAGACACTTTCCCCCAACCGACGTACTCGTTACAGGGAACAAGGCTCCGATACATAACATGGTTGAACCCACAGGGAAGGTTCCCTCCCCCGCCCCGAGCCACCCACCCAGCGGGTATTCCAGGGCCTGCGTTTTAGTATGGATGTAGGCCGGTGTGCTAAAAGCAGAATCTCTTTCCCTTGGGGCCTCGGTCTCAACTCCTTTCATCCCTCCATTTGCTCTGTGACAGCTGCCATCCTGTCAGGACTATGGCAGTGTGCATCTCTCACATGGTCCTGCCCTGCCCATTCTGCCATGCCCACTGGAATCCACTACTAAGGCATCTACTGAGCAGAATACATATTAGTCAGTAGGAACACAGACAGGGTCCCCCCACAGACAGGGTCCCACCACAGACAGGATCCCACCACAGACAGGGTCCCCCCACAGACAGGGTCCCACCACAGACAGGGTCTGGAACACCGTTACTGACATTCCTCAGGACACTTTCACAATCCAGGAAAATGAAGACGAGAGAGCAGTCTCTTTCTGCGTCAGCCTGTCTGTGTCCTGCAGATGAATAAGATGAAGGGAGTAAAGGAGTGCTTCTCTTTCTGGACAGTCACGCGCTGAAGTATCCTGAGTCGTTGGGGATGTTTTGTGGATTCTTAAGTCCCTCGGCCAAGTACCTGATTGTGGTTTAATCTGGATTGACGCGTCCTGGGTACTCATTATTTCCACTGTTCCTGGAAACCCTGCTGCATCAGGCGCACGCCACAGAGAGATGGCAGTCGTTGTTTATGCACCCAATCGGAAAATGTAATTGCCTGAACTTTAGAGAAGCGTCGGCAGCCTCGGCACAGCAAGAGGACGTACCCTGGAGAGCCATCAAACCAGTGTTTTACAGCAGGAGCGTGCGCACACACGTACACACACTCACACTCACTCACTCACTCACTCACACTCACTCACTCATTCACACACACACACACTCACACACTCTCACACACTCATAACCAGCATAATGGTCCCCAACTCGCCATCAGCAAACACTAACAGTAATAACTGCTCTACCATTTAAAGGGGGAGGGGGGGTGCGATGGAGGTAAAACAGGGGAGCAAGCAAGGACAGATGGAAAAGTGGATCCATAATATGAAGAGAGAGAGAGCGAAAGAGAGAGAGAGATGGAAAAAGAGAGAGAGAGATACTACTTCCATTTGTCATCGCCAGTGAGCCCAAGCTTGCCAGCGCAATAGATGGTGAAACCAGGCCTACAACCAGACTGCAACTGCAACCTAGGAAACACAGAAGACTGACTGTCACCGCTGTGGATTAGATCATTACATAATCTAAACACAACACTGACTGAAAAGGGATTATGGAGCGTTGTCCTTTCAGCCACCAGCTCTGCATCAGCGTCTGCGGTTCCTCTGTGGAGGCAGTCTATCACAACCTGCCCGGACTAATGAAGCAACGGAAGGAACAGAGCAATTTGACTCGACTGGAGGGAGAGGGAGGCCGCGAGGACGCACGCACGCGCGCACAACGACATCTCTCAGAGGGCAGATAACATGCACCAGATGTTTGCGTTTCATCTGACAGACTGCTTTCCTTCTTTTTCACTCACCCTTTTTCTCTCTCCCACACCATTTCCCTTCCTCCCTCTTCCTTTCATTCTCTCTTCCCCTTTCACTTGCCTTTCTCGCTCTCTCTTTACTTCCTCCGTGAGGATTGCACTGGGCAATGAGGAATCAATGGCTCAAAAGATCGCTCATGTCTCAGCGTCGCTGTGGGAAATTACAGTGTTCCTTTCTGAGCCGTGCTGTTTCTCTCACTTGCTTTTCCCTTCTCCTTCTGTCTCTCCATATTTCTGTCTGTCTATCTTTCCATCTGTCTTTCTCTCTCCGTCCCTTTCTGCCTCTCTCTTTTCAGACGGCTCTCTGCTGGCTGGAGATAGAAGCAGACAGCAGCTTCAGAATGCAGGAGACATATTTACTCCTGTGCGGTGACCCTCTGTGTCTTGGTAAAACACATCAGTAAATATGCCCCTTTGCCTATTGACTGAAGGGCACTTATACATGTAGACTCACAAACAAACACAAGAGCTTACATGCCCACACACACACACACACAAAACACACACATAACACACACACGCCACTGATAAATGCTGAAATCCATACAGTGCTACTCAGCACTGCACAATTCAGACACGCTCGCATCATGGTCACACAGATGGAACAGGATTGAAAGAGAAGAGGAAGAGGGTTCCATGGCTCTTTATCTGTCCCTCCCTCCTCACTCTCTCTCTCTCTCTCTCTCTCCTTCCCATTTACTCCTCTGTTCATCTTAACATGGATAACGCACAAATTCCCAGAGGAAGGAATGGATTTGCTGATGGTCGGAAATCCACATTTACCGTTTCCCTCCCATATCAGCCTATATGCCCCTCCTTCTCTTCAACCCCCTAGGAAGAGCTGATTACAGCTCCCACCTTGCTCCAGAATCAGCCAGGCCCCGTCAGTGGCTGGTTAATACACATGCACTGAGTGTGCTTCTACTCTGTAGGGTTTTACTGTAGCATCAACAAGCACGTTGCAAACACAACTTCTCCTGAACTAGCAGCAGGATGAGAGAAAATATACAAGGAGCATTCAGGCTCACAGGGAGGGAATGGATGGATGACAGCTAAAGCTAGGAATGGAGGACAGAAATGTGGAGACAGATGAGGTATAGGATAGAGGGATGAAACGAAAGAGGGAAAAATAGATGGATCAGCTACTGACGCTGTGTGTGTGTGTGTGTGTGTGTGTGTGTGTGTGTAAAATGGGATAAGTCCTCTAGGGATTAGATCAGTGTTATGACTGCACACACCCCCAGGACACAGAAGAGAAGCATAAACACATCACCTCACATTTATTATATTCCTGTGTCTCCATCAGCATCCCTCCCTTCCTGTCTCCATCAGCATCCCTCCCTTCCTGTCTCCATCAGCATCCCTCCATTCATGTGTCTCCATCAGCATCCCTCCCTTCCTGTCTCCATCAGCATCCCTCCCTTCCTGTGTCTCCATCAGCATCCCTCCCGTCCTGTCTCCATCAGCATCCCTCCCTTCCTGTCTCCATCAGCATCCCTCCCTTCCTGTGTCTCCATCAGCATCCCTCCCGTCCTGTCTCCATCAGCATCCCTCCCTTCCTGTCTCCATCAGCATCCCTCCCTTTCTGTCTCCATCAGCATCCCTCCCTTCCTGTCTCCATCAGCATCCCTCCCTTCCTGTTTTTTCCACTCTCTTTCTTCCCGTCGTTCGTTCATACCGTCTCTCTCCTAGTTCGCTGGTTGACTCTCTAACTGCATCAAAGTAACCTGGGGCACTGCACTACATCACAGTTCTCAATAAAGCCGTCAAGCCCCCCCTCCCCTCTCTTTTACCCCTCCACAACACAATAACACTAGTCGGTAGCGCTCCACAACACACACATCTATCACCACAGCAACAGAAACACACACATCCATCACGCCCATAGACGTTCCTGCTGGCACTGGGCCAAATGCACGGGCCTCTATTGCAGCAACTTCATAGGAGGAATTGGTTTAGCGAAACGTGGATGAAATGAAATGGGGGGGGGGGGGTAGAGCGTACAGTTCCGTGGGAGTTGGAATCTATAGGTGCCCTTCTGTTGGGAAGACAAACAGAGAGAGAGAGATAGAGAGCACCTCTCCATGTTAATGCATTTCGCTCCGCTGCTCTTTTTCTGGTCAAATAAAGGTTGCAGCGTTCTGACACGCTATTCATGTTTTCCCCCTGAATCAGGATGCATTCCCAGTCAAGGAGTCAAGGTTAGCCCTGACAGCTTTCTACCCAGCAGTGTCTGTTTATCATACAAAACAGAGAGTAGGTGTCAGAGACGGAGAGAGAGAGACATAAAGGATATACTAGGGATGGAAATATTTGTGACAGTGCAATACGCAGATACCACATCATCCCCCCATATTTAGTTACCACAGCATCCCTCCATATATAGTAACCACATCATCCCTCCATATATTGTTACCACATCCTCCCTCCATATATAGTAACCACATCCTCCCTCCATATATAGTAACCACATCCTCCCTCCATATATAGTAACCACATCATCCCTCCATATATTGTTACCACAGCATCCCTCCATATATAGTTACCACAGCATCTCTCCATATACAGTTACCACAGCATCCCTCCATATATAGTTACCACATCATCCCTGCATATATAATTACCAGAGCAACTATCCATATATCACATAATCCCTCCATATATTGTTACCACATCCTCCCTCCATATACAGTTACCACAGCATCCTTCCATATATAGTTACCACATCATCCCTGCATATATAATTACCAGAGCATCTATCCATATATCACATCATCCCTCCATATATAGTTACCACATTGTCCTTCCAAATACAGTTACCACATCATCCTTCCATATACAGTTACCACAGCGTCCCTCCATATACTCTATAGTTACCACAGCATCCCTCCATATAGTTACAAAATCATCCACATAGGCATTTACAGTATAATTTGGTTCCCCTATACCTAAGCTTGGTTTCCTTTCCCCGTGAATGGTTAAGGTTATGATTGACATTATAATGTTGAAGGTTATGATTGAGGTAATAATGGGCAATGTTATGATTAAGATAATAATAGTGAAGGTTATAATTAAGATAACAATGAAGGTTATGATTAACATAATAATGGTGAAGGTTATGATTAAGACAATAATGAAGGTTATGATTAACATAATAATGGTGAAGGTTATGATCAAGAAAACAATGGTGAAGGTTATGATTAAGATAATAATGAAGGTTATAATTACAATAATAATCCTGAGGGTTATGATTAAAATAATAATGAAGGTTATGACTGAGGTAATAACAAAGGTTATGATTGAGGTAATAACGGTCAAGGGTATGATTGACCACTGTTTCCAGGAGCGCGTCTTGTTGTGGGTGGTGTCGACCAGGGGCATGCTAGTCATGTAACCTAGGCTTGAGGTCACAGATGAAGTCAATTTCCACTAGCTATACTTGTTATGACAACACACTGATTCACATTGGAATTTGACATATTAAGGACAAACGTTAATTTATTTATTTTTTACAGATTCCAGGGAATTTCCAGGGATCTGGACAACTGTCTCTTATTAACTCATTATCTGGTGATCTTTTTGACCCATGGTCATTAGTGGAAAGTACTATTCACATAATGTACAGTGGCCACAAATATACACATGTCACACATCACACTGCTGATGAATGCTGTATTCAATACAGTGCTACTCAGCACTGCACAATTCAGACACGCTTGCCTCATGGTCACACAAACGGAACAGGAGAAGAGAAGGAGGGCAAGATTTAGAAAGGAAGGGAGGGAGACAGAGAGAGAGGCTTCGGGAGGGAGACAGGGAGAGAGAAGAAGAAAAGAGTCAGGAAGACAGACTCGGGGAGAGGGAGGGAGGCTGTGAAGATAGAGGTAAAGCTGTCCGAGGGGAAAGTAGAAGAGGAGGGATACCGGGCACAAGGCCACGGGGACGTGAGGTAAGCTCCTCCCTCTGGCAAAGCACATGTGTAAAGCCCTACCATTGGAATCGCTGAGGACTGGACGTATCCAGAGACACACGGAGAGAGGAAAGAAGGGAAGGAAAACAACGCTGACCTCTGTAAAGGATCCAGGCGTTTTCTCAGAGTCACCGCTGACCAGGAAAGGGATGCGTACAACATGTAGAATGAGTGGGTGGTTGTTCGGTATTCAGAGTGTGTGTGTGTGTGTGTGTGTGTGTGTGTGTGTGTGAGACAGAGCTCCAATCATTGTCTCAAGGCCATGTGATGAAATACTATTCACGGGAAATAAAAAGCTCTCACACAAAACAGACAGCGACGTTCAAACGTGTGCATCGATCGGAGTGTGGGCGTACTTGTGTACAGAATGTGCGTACTTGGTTACGACTGAACGAGATATAGGCCAAGCTAATATACCAACGCACATCAGAATCCCATGCATTGGAGCTTCTCCCCAGAGGCAGAAGAACTCAAATCAGATATTCTATGTGAAATGAGGATGAGGAGAATGGAGGCAAAGGGAGAGAGTAAAACCCGAGAGGAGGGAGGGGGGTTAGAGAACGTGAGGTGTCTGTCTGTCTTTTAAATCCCATTCCAGAGAGGTATGAATAATGAGCCAGTCATTAGTGCTTCATTTCCCTGTGTCTCTCTCTCTCTCACACCAGCCAAATTAGCTTGCTAATTAATCCAACCCAGATTAGGACACAAAGGGCTGGGCCAAGACAGCTCTAACTCACACGTGCAGCAACACACACACACACACACCTGAGATCCCCAGCAGTGATACATCACATCCCCCACACGGCAGTGTCAGCCACTGACAACCGCTCCTGAGCCCCACAAGCGCCACGACATTCATCATTATGACACAGCCACACACACGCGCACGCAAACACACACACACACACACACACACAAGCACTGTAACATTTTCATCACATGTTGGGATTAACCGCCAGTGTGCAGTACCTGAAGACATAACGCTATAAACCCCCTTCCCCCCCACACACACACACACACATGCACTGCACATACTGAGTCAGGTTAAATAAAGGTGAACAAAATAAAGGTTAACAAAACGACTGCAGGACATTGACCTACAACGGCACTGACTACATACGCTAACAGTGTCCTGTCTGTGTGTAACAGAACTGAAGGCCACTACAGATGTGTGTGTGAACTAGCTAGCACACAGAATGGAGAGGAAGAGAAGATCAACTCTTCCATCTCCAAAGCTGATAAACCTCAAGTCAAATTAAAAGCTGCAGCCTAGAACAGGGTGGTACAAAGCCACTGACTGGCTGGCTGGCTGGCTGGCACTGGCACTGACACTGACTGGCTGGCTGACTGGCACTGACTGGCTGAGACCAAGAATCAACCATTCCTCTTTCCTCACTCTGTTCTTGCCATCTCTCTACCACATTCAGCCTCATTGCATTGAATCCTCCCTCTCAATCTCGTTCACTTTGGCTGTTCTTCACTCACTTTCCTTCCCTCCATCACTAGCCCTACCTCTCTTTGTTTCTCTCTCTTTTCCTGTCCTCTTGACTCCTATCTTTCAATCCCCACCCCCACCCCCCCCCACCCCCCTCCACTTCCCGGAAACTCTTCTTCTGACACAGACTTGTCATTGTGAGGACATGTTCTCTGTCAGCTGTTGGACTCATCATGTGTGTGTGTGTGTGTGTGTGTGTGTGTGGGTGCGTGTGCGTGCTGTATGAAGGGGGGGGGGCATGGTCAACGCCTAACCACGGGAGATGACAGACGGGTGTCTGTAGACAAATACACCCATTCACTCCTTCACTGAAGGAATAGAGGAACAAAGAGGTGGAACATCTGTCTCTGGGGAGGAGGAAGAGGAGGAAGAGGACTGCGGCCACAGGGGGACTAATGAACGGACTACTGGACAGGACAATTGGTATGAGCTAAGCTATTCCACACTGCAGAGTACCAACAGTCCAAGAGCTTCACCTATCCTGAGAACCACTGGTCTGGCAGGACGCGACAGCTTTAAGCAACCTGGTGGAACATACCCGGTTCGGTCACATATCTGCGATAAGGATGAAAGGAGAGGAGACCGTGATGGTGTACAGCAGAACCTCCCAGCTCAACAGTCCGACGAGTCAGTACCGACAAGTTCCACTCCAGAGTACCAGATGGGATATTGCTAACAAAGTCAGTCTGGGGTGAGGGGTCAAACATTTCCCAGAGAGCCTGTTTTTAACAGGACCACCGCCTCTGCGTTAGGACTAAAGGCTCTATTTTGGTACCACACACTTTCCGGAAACCCCTATATCTTTCCACAGTGACAGATGTGAAAGTTAACTGGAGTTAATGGGACGACATACAATGTATAAGATACATTCATTTGATTTTTAATCTACATTCAATCACTAGTCATCATCTTGAGTTCTGCACTGGGAGACAGCCAAACTGTAATGCACTCCACAATACTCACGGGGGAGTTGACATTTCCGTGCCATCGGAGGAAAAAAAAGAAAAGTTATAGCACAACAGTTTGAGAAGAAAAAAAGAACATAACATCCCATTCAGGGATGCTAATCTTAAATCCTGTCTTAAATCCCGTTATATAAACGGCTCATGTCACAATCGGGAGCCAGGCAAAAAAAAACGTCAATAGTGTGTTGGTGTGAATAGCAACTCACGTCATTATGTTCTTATGTTCCACTATGTTCCACTATGAGCAATGTAGCGTCTTCTTGCGGTCACCCGTAGGTACACCGGAAAACCCACCAGTTACACGGCATTTATGGTAAAGGGGGGGGGGGGCATGCCTCTCTCTCCCTCCTCCCGATCTCTCAGTGTTTTAGAAAGTGATACAGTGTTTGGCAACAGTGCCCAGCTGCAGATGCAGGCAGTCTGATAGCACAGACCAGTAAATGTCACGCAGGAGGGAAAACACCCTTTAAAAATAGGCAGAGGCCTTCTGGGCTGTAACGTGGAGGGGGGGGGGGGGTGGCAGGGGGTGTAAAAGATAGGGAGTGGTTCAAGAAGGAGACAGAAGGGAAGAGGGATTGGGGAGCAGAGAAACAAGGAGAGAGAAAAGGTGTCACTTAACATCCCCCTACCACCCACGATTGTGTGAGTGTGTGTGTGGTTGTGCATGAAGGCATAGAGCCAGAGAGTGATAAATTAGAGGGCTATGTGATCACACCAATCTGTGCATCACGCCTGGACTGCACAAGTGAATGAGGATCGAAACAGTTCAATGACTGTTGGGATCAGCAGGATCAGAAGATCTTCAGACTCTGGAATGAGAGGTTGCACACCCACCCACACACACAAAGAGGGGCAATTTGGAAAGGCCTGTTTAAACGTGTAGCCACATAATGAGAAGTCATGAGATAGCAATACAGCAAATGGTCGGGGGGTCAGCGGGGGATACATTCTCACCACTACAACATGGGCCATCAACAGCTAACCACTCTAAGCCGAGGGGACATAAATGGGACAGGCTCCGGGAGCGCGAGTCTGGGCGCTCATAATAACAGACCGCGATCATTATGTCAGCTTGAAAACCTCCCTTTGTCCCCGTTCTTGGAATTCTGTATATAAGTGAATTACGGGTCTTGTTGCCGTGTAATCTGATTTCTGACTATTAAAGCAGAACTTGTGCAGCAGAACCCAAATCGAATCTGAGCACGCTGGGAGTTGTTAGTCACTCCGCAATCCGATAGTTTTAATAACCGCGTGTTTTCAATTCTAAAAATGACTTGAAGCATAATGGTTGTGTTTGCATTTCGACTTTTCAATGATATTTTTCTCTATGCATGCAAACTATACGGTCACTATTTCCTTTCATTTAGATGTAGAACCCACTTGCCCATAATAGCCTAAATGAAGTATTCAAATACCGCAAATAAATAGGTGCAGAGCGACATGACAATAAAGCACGAGACACCGTGCGAGTTATCTCTACTGTAGCATGTGACAAACACAAAGGCACGCACACTCACACACACCGCTGCATTTGGGTTTGACAGGGAACTGGGAGCACCCGGTGCCTCAACATGCGCACTCACCCTGCCCAAGCAATCCTACCCGAGCGAGACCCTGTAAAATGTTAATGGACGACTGGCGCAAATATCACCTTAGAAGTTCCACTCCGTTATTCTATGCAGTGCATTCGATATCAGGAGACACGAGACGGGCTTCTTGAACTACATTTTAAAGACAGCTAATAAAGGAGCGTTTAAAAGACACCGCTTATTTATCAGTATATCATTACCATCGTTATAATAGCATTCATTCATCACTGTCCTGTCGGTCTCTAGGCTGGAATATTATCATGTTTCTGTCGCGCTCGCCGTAGCCTCACTGCCTGCTGGCACTCCTATTTTTATTCCATAATCTCTACATCGATAACAAATGCCTAAAAACACAAACCGCAGCGAATAGCGTAATTCCGACCCAATTCCACTCTCTCTAAAACGACAGGCGCAAACATTTCCAAATAGGACATCCGTTCTTCATACCACAACTAGAACTATCATCGAGAAAGAAGTGTCGGCAAAGGGCAGCAGAACAGCCCAATTACTCACATTTTATCGGCCGGAACCAGCAAGCGGCTCTCCACCATCATATCAGGCAGAAAATCCAGATTGTAGGATGTCATGTTACCCTTACTGTCTGTGTCTGTGTCACTCCAGGTACAGACTGAAGATTCGCCGCTCTCCGTGCTCTCCTATCTGCTCTGCCTGACAAATACACAGCGCGTTCTCTCTTTTCTCCCAGTTCGACAACTGCGCCTGGCTACGGAGACGAAGACGGACAGGTGCAAGCGCCGAGGCCTCCCCAAGGCAGTAGCCACACACTCGGCAGTTGTCACATTCTCTTCTCCTCCAACGTTCGTTTTTCTCCCACCAATACGGTCTAAAAATGTGCTGCGCTCAGGCAACTGTTCGGCTGTGGAATAGCAAGGGAAGAGTTGGGAGGCGTGGCGGCTCCGCGCGCACAGATGCAGTTAATCTTTAATAGATACGGTTATCTGGAGCCTCGCCAGTTATTCCCTTGCATATGGGAAATTAACAGTCCGATATTTTTCTTCATGGTAATTTATTCGTGTTATCATAAGAAAAAACGAATGATAGCCTATACACCTAGATACAATAAACATCAAAAAGGCAATTTAATTGAATTGGAGAGGCTAAACTACATACACTCTATTTTCTGCCTGACAGAACGCCTCGGTTCGGTGACCTATTTTCCGCGGGGCGTTAACAATTCCGTGGTCCTGCTGTATATAATCAATTTATATGATGGAATGTCTGCATCAGATGTTTAGAGAGGATTGGATGGTAGCCCGGCCCATGCACACAAAAAAACGGTTGTTTTCTAGTTATCACTCCACAATTTTGGCCCATACAAACGATCCTTGTTCACTGCCAGTAGCGTTCATAGTGAATTGATTAGCTTTTTTTTATGAAATGGTTTATTGACGAGTAATTTGTATGGATGTGGGTTAAGCAGCCAGGACAGGGAGCCACGTAAGGGGTCTGAATGCAACCTGCTCCAGAGAAAAGAGACTGAAACACTATGGGCTACGTTAACATATTTCTTGGCAGCAGATGAAACACAAACTGGGTCACGAGGAGCAGAATGAGCAGGCAGTTCACATAACCATAACAATCCTAATATCACTAATTTATTCATGAAGCGAGCCTGTTAGTGTTTCCATGTAGAAGGTGTGCCCCAGGGCACCGCTGCAGGGCCGGGTTTGTCCTTTACACATAATGGTCAGTGTACGGCTGGGAGAAAGCTGATCCCACCTTGGTGCTTCAGGACGCTGGGTCCCCGGCTGTACTGCAGCCTTTGTAACACAGCACCTGGTCCCTAACTGCTAGGAAAAAAGGCCATAACTAAGTAAACATGTTGCTGTATAGAATCAGCTATATGTAGGGTAGATAAAGTTGTTCCACATGTTCTTTTTCCGTGACGGAAGGACATCCCCCCCGGGGTCCTTTGGCATATTTGTTTGGTTTCAGCTAAACTAACGCTCACACGTGAGGGGGGGTGCGTAGGAAGGGGGGGGGGCATGTAAATCCACTGGTATCTGGCTCAACCCCGGACGCCTATTTCACTTCACAGCTGAAAGGCAAAACTTGAATATAAGACTAAGATCTAAACCTTCGCCGGCTCCGACGCTCGCCAACTATCATGGACTACAAAGGGAATCCCGGCAGCATACTGCCCGGCAACGGCAGCTCACTAGACAAGCTGAATGTGCTTGGAGGCAAGTAACACCGAACCACACCTGACAGCACCTGATATTCCAGACGACAATGTGCTCTGGCTTTCAGTAGCCCACGCGAGGAGAGACTTTTAAACAGGTTAACATTTGCACGGCCATGGGGACAGGTGACATAAAGGGGCTCAGGACAAGGGCAAATCAGCTGGCCCGTGTCTTCACGGACATATTCCACCTCTGCCTGACTCGCTCCATTATACCAACTGGCATCAAGCAGACCAACATAGCCGCTATGCCCCTGAATGCCAAGGCAACTTGCCTAAATGATACTGTCCAGTAGGACTCATATCGGCTCAGAAAGGCCGGTCGTGGCATTCAAAACGACATCGCCCCAGACACCCTGGTCACAATCCAATTTGCATGCAGCTCCAACAGACTCACACGCGACGCCATCTCTGTGGCGCTCCACCAAGCCCTCTCCCACAGGGCAATGGGGGAAGCCCTGCGAGAACGTGGTTCATCGACTACCCGTCTCCGTTTAACACCACAGACACCCACCCCCCCCCCCCCAGGCCCCGGTTCCAACACCTCTGTCTGAAACTGGGTTCCGGCACGCCGACACCACGGCGGTAGGCCTGCTCACCGGTGATGAAGAGAGGCAGCCTACAGGGAGGTCAGAGACCAGGCGGTGTGGCACCCAGGACATACCCGCTCCGTCACCGTCACGGCCAAGATGCAGCCGATCGTCGGTTACAGGGAACAGAGGCACGAGGTCGACGGGGCTGAAGCAGAGCGGGGTGAGAGCTTCAGTTTCCTCCGCGTACGCGTCACCAAGAAATGAAGCTGGTCAACACACACACACACACACACGCCTTGACTAGTCACCTCAGCCCGCCACCACAGTTTTAGGCCCTCCACGGAAGTCGAAACGATGTGTTCCAATTCCCTGACAGGAGACATTGATGTCGATGTGTCCACAACCCTTGAGCCTTCCTGCCACTTCTGCACATCATGACATAGTGGATAGAATGTCCTCAGAGCTGCTGCCCGTGTCTTTGTCCTGGCATGTCTTTGTGTTCTTTCTAGCTTCTTTTTCTTGCTCTCAATCTTTCTCTTTTCATAAGATCGTATCTTCCTCAAAGGAGAGTCGGACGAAAGGGTTTTTTATGTCGTGCGTGTTCTTTGATAGCCTGCTCAGGGCAAAGTATCCCCCGTTCTCCCCCGTTCCCTCCCTTTCTCTTCATCTCTCCCTCCCCTCAGGCTGGGGCACAGCTGCCCAACAACACAGATCGATCACTTCATGTAAGAGGGGACAGATATTTAAAAAAAAAAGAGAGAGAGAAAAAGAGAGAGACTGAGAGAATATAAAGGAAGACACAAATTGCTCAGAATCAGTCTCATCCTTACCTTGCAACCGAAGTAAGTACCATTCCAAGCAAACACCTGCATAAGGCAAAATAATCTCCACCGTTACATCATCACAGTGAGACGCTCTCAAAATAATCATCATCATCCTTCCTCTTTATCTCCCCCAAATGATGGTGGGTAGTGGCAGGCTCCACTCGTGATGAGCGTCTGTTTTCTCACATGTGAATATTTAATGCACGCTCATGAATAAAGCAGGAGAGCAAGCAGCTGTGTTTGAGCCTAGGTGGACATAGGAGAGACCTGGTACAGATAGCCAGACGCTGAATAATGAGATAACACACATGAAGTCTCTCAACAGACATTTTAACATTGTTATTATATGTGAGTAGTGTGTGCATGTGTGTGGTGAGCAGACAGTGGTGAGGAATGCACAACTACAGAAGTCGTTCTTAGAGAAGGAAGAGGACGACCATTGTACTCTGTGGAATCAGAACAATGACACTAAATATATTCAGTGTTGGCTCTAAAAGGGACTTGAGGTCTGGAAGTCCCTTTTGTCTCAACAGCACCCCCTGTGCTAGACTATGGTATATCCCCGGGAAGCACTACGGACGTTCTCTTTTATGTAATAGCAACATCGCACGATGCTGTGGATGCCCTCACATAGAACTGAAGAGTAATTATAATGGCTTGAGGAGAACATCGGCCATGGTCACCCTCACCCCCCGAAACACAGACTGTTTCCTCAGTGTTTTCTGAGCGTCCGTGGAAAATCCCCGCAAACACAATCCCGTAGATGGCCGTCCGCACGACGTTAGCCGTGTTGTCCTCGTTGGAAGATTGTCTTCTCAGTCGGCCTTGGAACAGCTGAGCTCACCACTCATCCGTGACGAGCCTTGCAGAACTGTTACTCCTAACCCAATCCTGCCTTATCCCACTTTCCCATCTGAACAGTGTTGCGATGATCCCTCCCTGAACACTGGGTTGCTCTCTAATGTCCGCAGGACAGCATAACACGTTCACACGGAGAGTCACTTCTGGCTGCGGATCGTTCTCCTTAATTTTTCACTGCTAGTATTTTTAAGAGCGTCTTCCCCATCTCTGCAAGCTCTACTGGGTTCATTTTAAAGTCACCAACGGCCGTGGAAACAACCTTTTCGATATTCAAGAATGCTCTGTGACCTGTCCAACACGGGGTCTGACATAATCCGCTCAACTCACACTCAGTCAGATGTACGCGCACACACACGCGCCACAGCCACCCCAAAGCAGTCTCTGTCCGTTCAGCTTACATCTCCTGACCGGAGGGTTGACCCGCACACCCTATTGGCATGGATGGGCATCTGTCTCGGTCTCCATCAGGGCTTGGGGGTTGAGTCGACATGTCTTTCAACTGGAAGACGGAGAGAGAGAGAGCTAATGTCTCGCAGGCCTCTTAAGGCACTTCCACAACTGGCTGGACTGGCTGGGAAACGCTTAGTTGAGCTCTAATGATCTGAGTCACAATAAAGTGCATCTCACCAGAACGTATTATGGGGCCACAGTTAGGATGGGGCTGGCCCTGTCTGGTCCTGGCTAAATACTACCGCATGTTTGGCTAGCAGACCCTCCAATCCTGCTTTAGCCGTAGACCTGTAGTCTCTTGTCTACAGTAATCTGGGATCACCACTGGTATAATCCATGCCACATTAACTGGCCCCTAGCATTTTCTGGTTACGTTTCAGACAAGACTAACTCTGTCACTGAAGTGCTGGCCGACACACTCACTAATACTGCAGGGCCTGTCCGTAGATCACACCCATGGGTTGGGACCCATGTCCCAACATTTGAAAATGGAGAGAAATTCCCATTTGAAAGTGTGAGTCATGTCATAAACATGTTCTCACACACACACACACACACACACACACGCAGTGGGCCACTATCATGCGTGTGTGTTGAGGGATTGAGGCTGGCCAACACACCGTCCAGCTGCAGTCCAACAGAGCGCTCTCTGGCTGTAATTGGCAATCGCCACGGTGTGAGAGAGGAGTTAAAATAGAGCCTGCCGTCCGTAGGTCTTTCATTCATTACACATCCCTCCCTCCCTCCCTCCCTCACTCTCCTCATCCCTTGCTCATCCCCTGCCTTCATCTCTCTCTCTCCTCCTCCCAATCTTCATCCCTCATCTCCACTTCATGTTCCCTACACTCTTTGCTTCTCTCTTTCTCAGCGCTCAGTCCAATCTCTCCCACGTTCCCTTCCCCCTCTGCAACACTCCCTTTCTCTTTCACCCCCCCCCCCCGCTCCCTCCTCCTTACTTCTCCTTTCTGCTCTTTTCCTCATTAAAGAGGGACCCAGGCAGTAGTGGTCACTGCCTCTCATTTATTTTCATTTGAGACCGGTGCAGCTTCACTGATCCTCACGGGGCCGAGCAGGGAGAGCACAATGGTGTCATTCTGATAACAACCACCCACCGCACACACACACACACACACAAGCACACCTGCACACAAATACACACACACACGCGCAAAAGGAAAAACACACATTTACGGATGCACGGACACACACACACACATTCTGACACACACTAGCGAGCACATACATATTGGATTTCACGCACACATTCCCACATTTCCTCATCAGTTCAGGCACTCCGTCTCTCATTGTGTTTGTGTGTGTGTGTCTGTGTGTTTCAGACAGTCGTATTGATAGTGGAGCTTACTTCCAGGTGGACCAGCTCTTAATAAGCAAAATGGTATTAGACTAATTAAGTAATTACTATTGATCTGCAGGAGAGAGAGGGGCTGTAAACCGACCTGTGGGGACCAAACCAGGTGTGTGTCTGTGCTTTGTCATGTTCCGGTCGTATTTCCATGTAAATCTGACGCGTGGTTTCAAAGAAAGTGTTTAAAAAAACATCTAGACCATACCTTTACCAGCATGTTCCAACTGACCCTGCTCTCCACACAAGGTCTCGCCGGTAATTAAGCCGGAGTCCCGAAAACATTAGCTTACTTTGCTGTGGCGTGTGGCGGGGGAAGATTCATAGTCTGGGACTATTCTAAAGCCCATGGCCTCAATCTTCCCTCTGTAATGAGAGGAGCCATAACTGGGGTCTTTAAACCAACAGCCAGGCCTCTAATGGGGACTAATACCCCGTGGGACGTTAGGGACGCACACTTACAGGAGCATGCTCAGAAGGAGACACTTGGTTTAGCGCTGACTGGGCTTATCGGGGAACACCCATCCCTGTCTTGGTTTTATTGGCTCAATCCATAGTGAAGCCTTAATACACCAGGGCGAAGAGTGATTTATTACAGCTTTACAACACGTCTCGGGTGCATAAGGAGGAGGCAAATTCATTATTTTGTATGGCTAACTCTCAAAGGTATGTGTGCCGTATATTGCGAACATAAATCTATACAAAAATAAATAAATAATCGTCACAGAGGAGAAAAAGATACATGAACTGGTTAGGGGAGAAGGAAAGGGAGGGAGGGAGGGAGGGAGGGAGGGAGGGAGGGAGGGAGGGAGGGAGGGAGGGAGGGAGGGGGGTAGAGCAGTCTGAAGTGGTAGACTCGCAGCCTTGTTGTTTTGGCTGTCTCTGTCTCTCTGTGGGAGCCTGATGCTTTGCGTGTACCCCCCCCGCCCCCGCCCCCCCCCACCCTAGCTCCCTCCCTCCATCTTAAAACAATGTCCTGAAACCAAGAGAGAGGGGGATAAGACATGTAAAAAAAATAATAAAGAGTTAAAGAGAGAGTTAGAGATTGACGATTCCGTTGATCAAACATGAAAAGCTTTTGTCTGGGTTTCGACAGAGTACAGCGGATCGAAACAGACACAGTGTTCTCACAAAATCCAAATATGGGGTCTCCACCTCTTGTCTCTTCTGCTCCGGGTACCCCACCCCTCTCTCATCTCCTCCTGTCTCCATATTACAAGGAGTAGAATATAAACACTCCGCACTTAACACTAAGCTCCAGCCTCACAGCGCCCCTACAACCCATCTCGTACCCCTCCGCGAGCGAGAGGGAGGGGGCGTGAAGGGCCGGGGGTTGAAGAGGAAAAGAGAGCAGGGGAGAGGTACAGGCGTCAGATAACATGCCTGAAACAGTCGCAGGACAGAACGGAGGGATCCGGGGGGGGGGGGACAACCAGCAGAGGAGCAGACATACACTGCGGTGAGAGATGACAACACCAGAATGAGCCAGCCGTCCTCCAAACCCCTCTGTCCCAGTACGTAAACCCAACACGAAACACTCGCTAAAACACAAGATCACATGACGGAGTCTCCGAGCGAGGTGTGTGTATGCGCGCGCCAGCGTACCTCAGCAGCAGTTCGTCGGCCCTCATGGATCCGGTGTTGGGGTGGGGTCCAGAGGGGGGGCAGCATATATCGTCGACACACACACTCTGCACAAAGCCCAGCTCGGACGAGAGCTCTAACATCGCTGCTCTGAACGCGTGCGACAGCGGACAGTATCCTGCAAGTGGCCTCTCCCTCTCCTGGATCTTTTCCTCTGCTCTGATTCTTGTTCTGTTCGCCCTCTTTTTTTTCCGATTTCACAACGAGCGGTATCTTTCTGCTCTCGGTCTCGCACTCTCTTGTTCCTCCGTCTCTATCGTTCCTGTTTGCAGAAACACGTTCTCTCTCGCTTTACCCCTCCCCTCTTTTTCTCTCGCTCTACCCCTCCTCCCTCTCTGGCTCTCTCTGGTGAAGCGGTAGAGCGGTGGAGACCCTGCTGGTTTGTCTGGCTGAAGTAATCCCCCCTGACAGCTCAGCTCATGTTGTTGTGCTCCTAGTTTTCTTTTTCTTTTACTACAGCTCCAAGCAGACCAGCCTGACCCAGCTTAGCCCAGTCCAACCCAATATAACCCAGTTTACTCTAACTCAGCCCAGTTCTAAAGCATTTTTACACAGACCAGTAGTTTGAGCTCTGCCCGATCCCCAGTGAATGGAGCTATGAAGATGGTCCAGTGGATATGGGCCAAATAGTCCCTCTTCTTTCCCAGCTAAAGGCAGTCTAGTCTCAGTTAGTACCTTACCCTACAGGGACATTGTCAGTAGCTCCATGTATAGTCACACACTCTCTCTCTCCCTCACACACACACACACACACACAGACACACACCTGTCACTTCAGAGTGTTTCCTACACTCAGGAGACAGAAACACAAGTCTCAGGAAGGAGCTGATTAAAAATTCATCCTGTTTATTATGATTTATGCATGTTTCCCTCAGACGGGAACAAAAAAGAAAGACCTAACGCTATAGTTTCATTAGTGCCTAACACTGCGCTCTCTCTCTGTCTCACTCTGTGTGTGTGTGTGTGTGTGAGAGAGTGCATGTTTGTAAGGGGGATAGTTGAGTATTTGATACAGATTTTGTGGAAGCCTAACTATAATGTTGGCAATAATGTGCAAAATAATGTCCTCTACAACACCTGCAAGAGACTCCAGAAACCCTAAGAAGTCTACCATATTCATAGGCAAAATGCAGAACACATCTCAGCTTCCAACTTCAAACCCCAATCGCTGAATACAGTCTTCCATTTTGCCTTGGAAATGTGAGGGTCATATCCACTGCCCTACTTCTCAGTTTAATTAGTTACACTTCTATATCCCAACCTTCTCCTCTGATGTCCTCCTAAATCTGGATATGTCCCACTGTAAGTGCCAATATCCTTGAGTTAATCTCCTCTGCTGCTCCAGGATCAGCACAGGAGGAGCTCTCCACATATGTTCATGTCCGAGATTTCTAGTGAAAGACCACAAACACATTGCTCAGAAAATGGGCACATTTCAGTCCAGGATCAATTCTGGTCTGCTCCGGACATGGTGGGACATCAGAGTGTCTTGGGGCCACTGCGGGAATATAAATCCCATGGTCTTGTTTTTGTTTATTGGGTTTACAGTTTAATGCAATGACCTACTTATGTTTTCAGTGAGTGCTACTTATGTTCGGAGCGAGTCTCCTGTCCTCTCTTCATCTCTCGTTCTCCCTGCCTCCCTCCCTCCACCTACAGTCTAACTCAGTCTGACAGTGAAAGGTCAATGCCCATTGGGTACATGGGGGGCACTATGTGATGTAAGAGCATTGTCATGGTAACGTATGTAGCTTACTCTACTAGCTGGGCTCAGGAAGCGCAAGGACCTTTTCGACTAACCTAGGCCAAACCAGGGACAGCTCTGGTTTAAATCCAAGCCTGAGCCTTACAATGACACACTGAATGACTCAACATAGAGATGAGCAACCCGAAATAATTAAACTACCTAGTCTAGATTCCATTTTTCTTAGCGTATCCAGATTGCTATGAAATAGGACCTGTAATTGCTTACTGTGTCATATTGGTTAATCATATATTTTTTAATTATGTTAAAACAGCTTTTCTGTTTAGGAATGTTGTGGGTGGACCCCGACCTAACTATGTTGTGGGTGTATACCGTTAATAAACAAATATTTACACATGTAGACTGCTGACTGGCTAACTCACTCTCTCACTGCAGATTGGCCATTTGAAATGCTTTAGGGTGATGATGTAATCATTCAGAGTTTAGTACAAGTAATCAATAGTATTTGGGTATGAGTATAGAATATTAACTTTTAAGTGAGATTTTCACTTGGCAGGTACTTAAAGTTTTTTGCCAGTGTAATTTGACCTTATTAATTCTGCCAATAAAGTTTAACTTTGATTGTGAGGAGAGCAGGAGGGGTTTAAGAAGACAGAGAGGTGGGTGGGGGAACATTCTGTTATGTCTGGGAGCTGCCCATTCTGCTGAGCTTGGCTTCCTATTCATAAAAGAGGGATTACCAAAGTCTGCAGGCTCTTCTGTTTCGTTTTTCTCTTGCTCTACCTTTTTTCTCTCTTCAGGCCTCACTCGGACCGAGTCGAGAAGGAGAGTACACATCCCCTCCGCCACTCCGCCCCCCGCCCCCCCCACTCCCTTCGCCCTCACATCCCCTTACGCATTCTGCCCGTGTTCATCCATTCAAGAAATCCTCTCATCCTCCTCTGCCCTACTCTCTCTCTCTCTTTCGCTTGGTCGTTCTCCTCTCTCACAGTGAGAAAAATGCACCAAAACACAGATAAATTATTTACCCCCCCCCCCCCCCCCCCCAGAAAAAAAAAACTTGACTCTGCAGTTTGAGGGAGAGAAAGGAGAAGGCAATAAAACTTGCATTAGATACAAGATTTTGCAATCAGACCGGGGTATGAAGAATTTATCTTATCTTCCTGACACACGCTGCCATGTAGGCCCAGCGCCTCGCAGGATTTCAGATGGTGGCAGAGGACAGGAGAACCTATTATGGTATGTTTTCATCCATTGTGGCGTCTCGCGTCTTATGTCGGGGGAGATAACAGCTCTATTGTCGCCCTGACAACGTCATTATGGGGTTAGTAAACAAACAGCCGTGTGGTTCAGACGGACCGAGGCGGGCAGGAGGGTCAGGAAGACAACCAAGGATGAAAGGAGGGTGAGATGGATGAAGGACCCGGGGGATAGATAAACCCCTCTTCTCTCCTCAAAGCCAAGGACGTCCATATGCTGCAAACAAAGGGATGGATCAAACAGAAAAAGAAAGAGAATGTGGGGATCAACAAAGCTAATCAACTCCTCTTTAACACCGAGAGCCATGAGGGAGAAAACCTCAAACATTTTGCCTCATATCAACTAGAACTTAAAGGCCATGTATATTCCTACCAGAAGAAGAAAGAGAAGGACAAATATGCACTGACACCCACGCATACACCTCACCCACAGATCAGGACCCCTGACGTAGGCAGGTGGCTGTGGGATTGCATGGGATTCCAGGGGAAAGCAAGGCCGTGCCATTTACAGGCATTAGCAAATAGAAATTAATTAGTCACCTTCCATTAAGGGAAAAACAGCCCTTGTGGCTTGTCAATTATTTCTTAACAGTGGAGAAAACACACAGACAGGTCGTCGGCCCCCAGTTCCAGAGTGTCTGAATATATGGTGAGTGAGAATGTATGCTTTAGTGCCTGTTAACGCTCCTGTAACAATGTTCCAGAGGAGTCTCATTACTAGTAAAATCCTTCAGTATTTTTCTAGTTTAATTTCTGCGATAGAGAACTGCCGGCGGTATGTTTATAATGTAAGAGAGGGAGAGACGATAGAATTGTATTTGGATCCTGCCGTCTGTCATCAAAATCTCTCCCACTCCGCTCTCTCCTCCCTTCCCCTTTCCTCTCTTCTCCTCATCTCTCCTCCCTTTGTCTCTCTCATCCCGTCCCAAAACATTTCCACATCATTAGAATAATAACGAATATCAGCTATGTTGCGCTGAATTATTTTGGGGTCTTTGAAAATAAATGAATGCGCAACAAAATCCGCTCCGGTCTCTGAAGTAGCAGGCTGACATGTTCCGTGTGCCTAGAGAGAGGGAAAATGTATTGGATGATTCCATAAGGACACAATGTTCCCCTGACGTTATCATGTGCTGAAGTGCCTGTGAGGTAGACCATTTTTACACTGCATTGTCACATAGTACGGCTGTAATGCTGCGCTGTCATGTCGGACTTCTTGTGAACTTGTGGGCGAAATATTCCGGGGGCTGCGATAGTGTATTCGTGGCGTTGTGTGTCTGTTTTGAATGTGTTTGGTGTAACGTTCCGCTGGTTGCAATGGTATTTCTGTAGCATTGCGTGAGTGTTGTGAGTGTGTTGTCGTAACGTTGTGATGTTGCAGTGTAGTGAGACTCTCTAATTGGCTCACCTGTCTCTCAGCCATCTGGAGAGCAGCTAAAAACTTCACACCCAGCTTCCCTACCAACATCACACACACACCTTCCAAATATCATACACACACACACACACATACACACACTCTAACAAAATCACACACACACACCCTACCAATATCACACACACATACACCTTAACAACATCAGACACACACATCACACGGATTACACAGACGCTCCCAACACGCCATGCGCACACAAACACACACACACACACACATTTAGATTTTAATAACAAATTATACTAACACCCAAATACCTACAGTGTATTCAGGACATCTAGTGTATTCAGAACATCTAGATTATTCAGGACATCTTGTGTATTCCGAAACATCTAGCGTATTCAGAACATCTATCGTATTCGGAACATCTAGTGTATTCAGGACATCTAGTGTATACAAAACATTTAGTGTATTCAGAACATCTAGCTTATTCAGAACATCTAGCGTATTCAGCACATCTAGCCTATTCGGAACATCTAGCGTATTCAGGACATCTAATGTATTCAGGACATCTAGCATATTCAGAACATCTAACATATTCAGAACATCTAGCGTATATGGAACATCTAGCGTATTCGGAACATCTAGCGTATTAAGGACATCTAGTGTTTTCAGGACATCTAGTGTATATGAAACATTTAGTGTATTCAGAACATCTAGCCTATTCGGAACATCTAGCGTATTCAGGACATCTAGCATATTCAGAACATCTAGCGTATTCAGAACATCTAGCGTATTCAGAACATCTAGTGTTTTCAGGACATCTAGCGTATTCAGAACATCTAGTGTATTCAGATCATCTAATGTATTCAGGAGATCTAGTGTATTGGGAACATCTAGGGTATTCAGGAGATCTAGTGTATTCGGAACATCTAGTGTATTCAGAACATCTAGGGTATTCAGGAGATCTAGTGTATTCGGAACATCTAGTGTATTCAGGAGATCTAGTGTATTCAGAACATCTAGTGTATTCAGAATATTCTATATTACAATGATTATGTACCACCAGACGCCACACCATTTGGAACCAGACGACAAACAGACAGGCTTACACTATCTGGATTTAAATAGATCCCCATCCTCTATCCTCCTTTCCTTCTCTCTGACAGTGTGGGCACGGGCATTAATCTTGTTCTCCCCTCGCAGAGAGCATCAGCTGTAAGGACAACATTCCGGTATCCCAGAGAACCCTGAGGCCGTGGGTATGAGCAGGACAGCAGTGAAGGGGTGTGTGTGTGTGTGTGTGTGGGGGGGGGGGGGCTGTCAAACCAACTCTCATATCTGGACATGGGCTTATACCGTATGTGTGTGAGTTAATACGGTATAACTGGGGAACTGACTATACATTGTGTACCACTGACCTTTACCATCTAACCTCGCACATGCAACACTCCAATACTGCTGATTGATTGAGGTGTCCATGTTTACCATGGCTGGTTAGCTACCTGATGAATGCATTCTGATATAGCAAGGTGATTAGTAAATAATGTTATGTAATCCTTCCCGCAGACAAGCGTGTAGCAAATATGTCGGTCTGTCTTTGGGAGAATATGGGTGTCTGTCTACCTGATTGAGGGTGTGTGTGTGTATGTGTGTGTATATATATATAAATATAAAGATTATTTTTACTCCGTTTTCAGTAGGCAATGTGTTCCAGGTCACTGATCTGAATCTGGTCTGACTATCACCTCTCACCAGTGCTGGCCTTGCTCACACTCACCGAAATGGACACACACACACACACACACTGAGTATTGATGGACCTGTCTGTGCAGAGTGTACAGCTTGTCTCTCTGGCTGTGAGTCTACAAAAGACAGGAAACGTTACAGAGAAGGGGGGGGGGGCGGATTAAGGAGCTAGGTTCCTATCGAATTCAACGCTTTCTCACTCTCATTAGTCTCTGTACTACGTACATTTTTGTATTTGTAAACGACCCACCAAGCATGACACCAGAACAGCCGTCAGCAATTAAAACCCAATGACAATTGTATCCTCTACATCAGTTCTGCAGACAGACAGCCAGACATACGGGTGTGGGAGACTTGTGCCAGTGTAGTCGCTGGGACATCATGTACTAAATCATCATCACGAATGCAAAAACTTTACATGACTCCACTGGTATCATGGCTCTCATTTCCGTCATATCATCAGGCCGCAGACGGAAAACATTAGCTGTAACGCAATTTGTTCATGTATGAAAACCCCACCCTGGCTCATTGTTGGCGCTGACTTCATGTAACCTGCAGCACTGCTGAAACTCCACTGGACACACACACACACGCACATTTGTAAGGTTTGGGTTGGTAGTCGTGTGCGACGAGAGTGTTTAAAGTGCCAGAATGAGGGGTATTTTGTGAAGCTAGCTGTTGTGAAGGCTTCTATGTGCTGCCACTCACCAGGGAATAAATTAGAGCTTCACCAAAGAGCCTTAAACACTGATAACCACACTAAACAGTACCGAACACAGAGAGAGACAGAAAGAGAGAGAGAGAGAGAGAGAGAGAGAAATGGAGGGAGGGGGGAGAGGGAGCTGGTATAAGCGGTTAGCTTTCTTCCTCCAGCATTTGAGCTCTTATCTCAGGGATTTGAAAATACAGTGTTGTGAGCTCACAGTCTGCAGTGTGGTCCAAGTATGAATCCCAGTCATCCTCAACACACACACACACACACACACACACACACACACAAACAGAGCCCCTCTCTCCTGTCTCATTTACAGCGCTCCCCGGTGACTCTATCTGCATATGCATGCCGGGCTCTGGGTGCAATGCCATCTAGTGAGACGGCCCCTCTTATGAATATTCAGTATCGTTGAGGCTGGGTCCACCGTACCCACCGGTAGTTAACTTCGCCGCCGCTGTGAGACACCCGTTGCCGTGTGGCGGCCGTAGAGACACAAACAGACATGGAGTGCTGAGAGGAGCTAGTAATTAGACTGTAGTGCGCGCGTGTGTGTGTGTGTTTGTATGTGTGCGTTTCTCTCTTCTTATAGCTTGACTCTTAATGGCAGAATAATCGGAAGCACAGAGCTGGAGAGGAGACCAGTGGTATTTAAACCTCTCCTCTGGGTCCCCAGCCATCCCAGGTACTCAAGCTATTCCAAAGCTCACCACATCAGATTCAACTTAATTAATCGTCAGACCTTGATTAGGTGAATTAGGTGTATGGTTTGAGGCTAACACTAAATTGTGTGTGTGTGTGTGGGGGGGGGGGGGGGGGGGGGGCAAAAAACATTCTGCCACAAACCAGAGACAAGTAATGTTACATGAACTGCTGCATCGCCAATGCTAGCACACCACTGAACATCACTGACTGCGTGCGTACATGTGCGTGTGTGTGTGTGTGCGAGAGAGTGTGTCAGGACTTTTGGGTGAACAGGGCGTAACAAGGGTGTAGAAAAAGAGGAAGAAAAGAAGCGCAAATTCAACTCGCTACCATACAGAATGAATAACAGCAGACATGGTGGCGGTTTGACTGCTTTTGGGGTGTTGTTTCGGTTTCGCAGTGTTGAGAGAGTAACAAAACGCGTCAACATACCCACGTCACCCGTGACGCTGGCACAGACAAACTATGTTCATCGCTACTTCACACACAGACGTTTACCCGCACATGGACAAACGTCCTGGCCTCAAGCCGACTTGTGATATCGTGTTAAAGGATCAGCTGGTCTCCATTATGGTCTCATAGATGTGTATTTCTCTACACGCCCCGTGTTCTATCAGCCTCTCCCTACACACCCCCACCTCCCAGAACCCATCACCACTCCCCCTCTCCCCCCCCCCTCCCTCGTTCCCCCCACATCACATGGCCCCACCCTCTCTCTACCTCCCTTCATCCCTCTCTCCCACCATGTTGCGAGTCTCGTTTGAGGACGCCTGCTAAATAACGAGCCTGGTGTCAATCAAACCACCGGAGAAAGCTTAGTCGTTAGGGGAGCCAAACACACAGGATCAAATTATACACCGAGCTCTCTTTGTGTGTGTGTGTGTGTGTGTGTGTGTGTGTGTGTGTGTGTGTTAGGAGGAAGGGAGAAGAAGGGGTGTGAGGGTGAAGGAGGTAAACAAACATTCCGGAAAAAACGCAGCTGTGTGGGGGATTAGCGTGGATAACAATGTGTGTGTGTTTGTGTGTTTAGATGTGTGTGTGTGTGTGTGTGTGTGTAGATGTGTGTGCTTGTGTAGATGTGTGTGCTTGTGTGTGTAAATGTGTGTGTGTCAGCAGATGTTTGTGCGCGCGCGTGCGTGTGTGTATGTGTGTGTAGAGATGTTTGTGCCACAGTCCTATTTCGTCAAACAGAGAGCAAAACAAAACCAAAGTATTCTTCCCTAATTATTTACAACCTAAATCTTTCTCCTTCGCTGTCTCATCGTCTCTCCCTGTTTTTTCGTGTGCCTGCCGGGTGTCTTCTGAAGTCAGTCCCTCTCTGTTTCGCTAGCAGATCATCTGCATATGCATATATCGCAAGACATCTTGGGGTTTCTAGGTGAACCCTCACAGCATTAACCTTCTCCCTACCACACACACACACACACACACACACACACGCATCCTCCTGAAATGGCCAAGGACCCAAACTGCAAATTACTAATACAGGCTTACTAATACAGTGCTCTTTGGAACACGTGTTTTGTTCAGCTTCAAGGTCTACAGGTGTGTTTGTGCCATGCGTGACAAGTGTCCTTGAAAAGATGAAAGGCTGTTGATCAGTCAAAAGGCTTGTGGGACAGTCTTTATCTACGTCTCCGTCTTCCTCACGCCCCTGGTTTTCTTTGGTGCCCTCAGAGAAGAGAGACAGGCTTTCAGGGCAGGATGGGCCTACACTCCCTGCTGACTCCATTCCAAATGAGAAATAGGTGTGTCTATTTTAAGACAGGCCTTTTATTTAAACTACCTCTTCCTGCAGCTCCTTGGTTCATCGCCGCGGTTGTAGATCTGAGTCTGGTCACACATCCCACCCACTCGCACTCTCTAACTGGAGTCTGTCCTCTTAGCTCCCCTCCCATTTGCTCATTGTCCCCTAAAATCTTCTTCCACCCATTCTCTCGTTATCCTCCATATCTCTACATCCCCAGTGCCTGTCTTTCGATCCCACTCTGATTCCGTCTTGTCTCGTTTCCTTATCTTTCTGCTGGTTTAGTCTGCTTATTCTCTCAGGCTTACAGACAACAGCTCAAAGCGGGATGGTAAACATCTGTTGGGAGCACATTTACTACCATTGGTTGAGGGAAGCTTTGGGCTGTACACTCCTGTTGTTACATGATGCTGACGGATGAGGGAAAGAGGAGAAAAGAGAAATAAGTTAAATATCTGTACCTCTGTATGGGGCCAGAGAGGTCAGTGGCGTCCTGCCTGGAAGAGAAAAAGACAGATTTCAATGAAAGCTTCTGCTATCAAATTAATATCAAATCAATGTTTAATCATTGTGTGCCCAGGACACCGCCAGTATGAATTGTCTCCGGAAAGGATAAATGGGGAAAAGCTTTAATTTGTACAGTTTTTTTTCTCAATATTGAAATTCATGTGTGTGTTTATTACTGGTGTATAGGTGACTGTCTGTGATTATTACTGGTGTGTGTAGGTGACTGTCTGTGTTTATTACTGGTGTGTGTAGGTGACTGTCTGTGTTTATTACTGGTGTGTGTAGGTGTCTGTCTGTGTTTATTACTGGTGTGTGTAGGTGTCTGTCTGTGTTTATTACTGGTGTGTGTAGGTGACTGTCTGTGTTTATTACTGGGGTGTGTAGGTGTCTGTCTGTGTTTATTACTGGTGTGTGTAGGTATCTGTCTGTTTATTACTGGTGTGTGTAGGTGACTGTCTGTGTTTATTACTGGTGTGTGTAGGTGACAGTCAGTGTTTATTACTGGGGTGTGAAGGTGACTGTCTGTGTTTATTACTGGGGTGTGTAGGTGACTGTCTGTGTTTATTACTGATGTGTGTAGGTGTCTGTCTGTATTTATTACTGATGTGTGTAGGTGACTGTCTGTGTTTATTACTGATGTGTGTAGGTGTCTGTCTGTGTTTATTACTGATGTGTGTAGGTGTCTGTCTGTATTTATTACTGATGTGTGTAGGTGTCTGTCTGTATTTATTACTGATGTGTGTAGGTGTCTGTCTGTATTTATTACTGATGTGTGTAGGTGTCTGTCTGTATTTATTACTGATGTGTGTAGGTATCTGTCTGTATTTATTACTGATGTGTGTAGGTGTCTGTCTGTATTTATTACTGATGTGTATAGGTAAGTGTCCATAAATGTTGTCTGTCCACTACAGCAGTGAACATCACCATGAAGAAAAAAGGTGAACTACACTGTATGAAGCTCAGTAATCCTTGACTCAGGGGAACAACACATACATACAATCATCTTCCCCACACAACCAAACATAAATTGGTCTCATTCTGTCCCAAGCAATCTGAGCAAACACTGGGCTGTCTCTCTTGCCTCCTGCCCGCTCCACAGAGCCTCTCTCTTCCCTGTTCTCTGTTCCACTGGGCCCTCTCTCCATCTCTCTCTTTTCATCTCTTCCTCTCTTCTTCCTGCTGCACGGTAATAAATTGGTCCCAGGGCCCTGTCAGTGGAGACTCAACCCTCCTGTGTGTTGCACACACACACAGACACACACACACACACACACACACACATGTTGTCTCCTCCAGAGCAGCAAGCTGCAGCCTATTAGTGTGCTTTGTGTCACACAGGTAAATAAAATAATAAAGCATTAGCTATGCCCTCATTAATAATGTGTGTGTGTGTGTATGTATGTGTGAGTGTACGTGTGTATGTGTATATGTGTATTTTATGATGAAATGTGGGAGAAACACAAAGACGGCTATCTGCTCTCTATCTCCATAGCACAGCGGCCAATCGCCAGTCTTTCTGTATTTTGCATTTCAAAGGCTTACTTTTGTCTGTTTCATCTCAGACTATGATGCTAACTAACCCACCCATTACACAACGACACACACACAGATACATATACTGTAAATAAGTAACTCCCATACACAAGCAGAAAGAGATGCAAACACCTTCACATGATTTAATTTCCCTAAACACCATGTTCACCATGAATTATAAAAGTGGGCAGGGAGCATCTCTCTCTCACACACACACACACACACATACACACACAAACACTGACAGACAGATCAACAACTAAAATATTTCAAAGCCAACTGTAAGCTTTTTGTAGCAGCTAAATGACAACCAATGGGCTCCAGCATGAAAAGGAATACATCAGAGGTTGACAGACATTACAGATCATGTTGGTCCTTCAGAGAGGAGCACCTCTGAACAGAACTAGTGCCATCTGCCATGGATTAACATCTAGAAGCCTAAATGGCCCAACACACCAGCGACTCTCCCGCCACCAAGGTGAGAGCAAGACCCAAGACAGAAAACACTCAGCCACACTGGAGTTAGCAACAAATGTATTTTGAATGGACCCCATTTACACGCCTATAGTTACCCCATTTACACTCCTATAGTTACCCCATTTACACGCCTACAGTTAACCCATTTACACGCCTACAGTTAAACCATTTACACGCCTACAGTTAACCCATTTACACGCCTACAGTTAACCCATTTACACGCCTACAGTTAACTCATTTACACGCCTATAGTTACCCCATTTACATGCCTACAGTTAACCCATTTACACTCCCATAGTTACCCCATTCACAGTCCCATAGTTACCCCATTCACACAACCATAGTTACCTCGTTCACACTCCCACAGTTACCCTGTTACCACAAGCAGTTACCCCTTCCACACTCCCTGGTTACCTGGATTCCATGGTCCTCACAGACACACTCTTGGAGGGGACACTGGGTACTGTGTATATATCTTCATCTCTGAAATGTAGTTTCTATCTTTTCAAATCCTACCTCTACCTGTCTGTATTACTTTAACTGGATTTCTCCATCACCACCTACCATCTCTCCTCCCGCACTCTTTCTCTCTTCCTGTCATGGCTCTCCCCTTCCAATCTCTCCCTCTTCAACCCTCTCCTCCTCTCCTCATCCCCCTGGAATGCCTAATCTCCAGCTCCTTCCTGTCTCTGGCTGGTTTTCTCTTTCCCTCTCCTTCTGACAGCCCATCTGTGGATCTGTCTTTCACACTTCTTTTAACACTCGCTTCCACGACCGCCATGTTCTCACACAAATGCACAAATGCGCGTGCACACTCACGCACGCACAGGCAGAGGTTTGAGATGAACAGGAACAAGAAGACCAGGGGATACTGCGTGTGTGTGTGTGTGTGTAATAGTGGGTGACATTCTTAGCCTGTGCCAGGTCCTATGTCGGGCCAGCTGTATTCTAGATATGATGTCAGATGGAGGATACGCTCACTAAGGGAGGTTGAGATTTCATTCATTAAGACTGGGTGGGGCCGGGGACTCAGGGTTCTCCTGGTCTTCATTTCCTAAAAGGAGAACGGTTAACCCTCATATATTACTTACCACAAGTAATAATGGTCTAAATAAGGTGGTCTTTTTAAACGATAGACTGAATTCATGTCATGTAGTTTCTTACCCTCTCTGTGTCAACTAAACAATATTATCATATTCATTGTTTGATTTCATAGGGGAATATATCATTACATTTAGTTCAGGAATATGACGTAAGGCAGTGAGAAAGAAATGTGAGGAAGAGCTTGAGAGACACAGTGTGAGAGTCGGAGTGAGACAGCATGAGAGAGACGAAGTGAGACAGCATGAGAGAGACGGAGTGAGACAGCATGAGAGAGACAGAGTGAGACAGCATGAGAGAGACGAAGTGAGACAGCGTGAGACAGCATGAGAGAGACGGAGTGAGACAGCATGAGAGAGACGGAGTGGGACAGCATGAGAGAGACGGAGTGGGACAGCATGAGAGAGACGGAGTGAGACAGCATGAGAGAGACGGAGTGAGACAGCATGAGAGAGATGGAGTGAGACAGCATGAGAGAGATGGAGTGAGACAGCATGAGAGAGAAAGAGTATACTTAACAGTGAGAGCGTGAATAAAGCAGAATCAGCTGTGAACTGGAGTCAAAGAGGGAAGAACCAATAATATTCTCATAAGAACTGTTCTGTGGGATGGTGGGACGAAAAGGGTGATGGCAAACATACTTAAGTAGTGTTTACGGGACAGCGTCCTAGACCAGCAGGTCTCAACCGTGGTTGTGAGGTGAGGTTATGTAGTAAACAGTTAGAGCAGTCTATTAATTAACATACGTTAACGGATTTAAAAACATCTTGTATAACTATTTGTTTTTCTTATCACTATTTTCAATATAGAGATATATGTACTAGCAGCGTCATTAAGCACGTGTTAAGAGCTTTCCAAAACTCTTCAATTATAGACAATGAAAAAGGTAGCAATGTTGCTCCCTTGTGAAATATAATTGCTACATTTACTGTCAATATAGCATGAAATGGTTTCCCAGATAGCACTTTGCATATAATGCAACGATGCGATGGAACCTGGTTCAATTTAGGTCTCAAGGCACAACCAGTTGAGAAGCACTGTGCTGCGCCTCATTTACCCGGAGAAATTCAACGGGTGCGTGCAATCAACCGGGCCAGGAACGCCCCCATACCCCTGTGTCATTCTCCCTCAACCCCTGGACCCCTGCCCCACACACAATAACATAATAAGGGTGAAGGGCGATGGTCTCCAGGGCTGTAAAACGACCTGAAATAACCCAACGAGGTTCCAGAGAGCACATCCATCATGCCCCCTCCTCCACACCCCCATCCCCCTCCATTCTGGTTTAATAACAGCACTACAGATCAGCCCCATTAGGCCAGACCCCTCACAGATGCAAATTAGCCTTATGGAGGCTTGCGCTACACACGACTGGAGGCCCCTGTGCTACCCTATAAATACTGAGTGTCAGTGGAGTGTGTGCGCGTGTGTGTGTGTGTGTGTGTGTGTGTGAGAGCGTGCAGTGGGAGAGGGGAGGCAGAGGGGTAGAGTGGAGGTTGAACTGATTGGACGGAGGAAACGTCGTTGAGAAGGGATCTGAGAGGGGAAGTCATTATACCACGCTGCGGTCATGTGACATGTGACATTATCAATCAGCGATCCGGAGAGAGGAGTAATGTTGTGTAAGTACCAAACCCAGGAGGGATGCGGACAGGCAGAAACAGACCAACTGTACATATTGGCCTGAAACGCTCCAGTCTCCTCTCTTTCTCTCTCTGTCTGTCTTTTACTTTCTCTCTTGCCGTCTTTCTCTTTATCGCTCTGTCTTTTTCTCGGTCACTGTCTCTTGTCCTTTCTCTCTCAATCCATCCATCCCTCTTTCGCAACTCTCTTTTCCCCCTTCAGGGATGAGCAGAACAGAGAAAGGGCTGGTTCAGATGCCATCAGAACCATGTTGAATATCTCAGGGTCAGAGGCATGGGCCCCATTCAGCTAGATTGGAAGAGAGAGTGAAAACGGGCAGATGAAGAAATCTGAGCCTAGTTAGTAGCATAGTACAATGCTCTACACTCCAAAATAATTCATTTTAACACTAGGCGTTTGCATAATCAACCCGTTCTGAGTCTTGTGGGCCGTACATTTTTTTCAACAATTCCCATGAATGTTTCATAGATTAAACATACATGACTGGCCTGCATGAAAATTAATCCACGTTCCGCTACCTGGTTAGCCCTGATGCACAACATAATTGAGCAGAATTAACGTTTGTTATAATTAGAAACAATTATCACTCCTTTCAAACCACGCCATTCAATCTAAAGCTTTTATCACCGAGGTCAAAGCCAACCAGGCTGACTGCAGATCCCTTCTTTTGGTCTGTTAAAGCAAAGGCAAAATCAACATCATTCATTTCCTCATCCATCCCTTTCCCTGTCAACCTTATTGAGTCTCCATTTGAAGGCTATGCTTCACCCCTCAACAAATATCCCTGACAACCAATTCAGAGTGACTTAGCGCCAAAGCCGCCTGACAAGACAGCTTATGAGGGACTTTGATATCAGATCTATTTTTGCCCATATGAATAAAGCCCAAAAAACAAGCAGGGAATAAATCAATATATGAATGCCAGTTCATCAGATTGCAGAGACTCAACTGGTGAAATGTCAACCGCTAATCTCTTTAATAGTCTGATATTACATTTTAATCCCACTCTGATTCAGTCACTCACATCCACAATGACTACTGAAGGAGAGAGGGTTCGAGAAGGAAGAAAGAGAAGAAGGGAGAGAGGGAAGCAACAGAGGGAATGAAAGACAAAAAGAGGAGAGAGGGAGGGAGGGAGAGAAAGAACAGAAAGGACTGAGGGAAACAGGGAAAGAGAGAGAGTCAATAGGCCGTTTTCTAGTGACCCATGCTTATTGGAAAATAAAAAGGCTTTGGATACAAGACTGAATACATTAATTATCTTTTGTTTCTTTATTGTGACAAATAATGTTTGAAACTATGGTTTTCCAATAAATGGCAATTGCTGAATAACCACAAAATGTATTGGTAATTCATAATGATTACAAATGCACTTGATGTTTCTCTTCAAGGTTTCATTTTCAAGAATTGCACCCTAACACAAACAATTATCAGGACTATATGACTCAAGTTCCACCATGGCATGGCATGAGAATGACGAAAAAACAAAATATGGCGAATATTACTCATGTGTTCTAGGCTAAGACATAAAATACATAGTGTGCGGGGCTAAAGGCTGTCACCAGTTTATTAATGTGCAGTTTGGCTAAATGGATAATGAAAATACTCCCATCACTTCATTAGTATTCATCATTAAACTCTAAAAACTGTGACATCATCATCTTCAGGTGTGTATTTTCTTTCTTAACAACACAGTCCCATTGAAACACACCGTAGCATGCAATTGTCACATCTACATTCCACGCCAATTTTCGAAATGTCAACAGAAAAAATAAGTGGGCAAATTCATGAAGAGGCAAGTGAGAGAGGGTCGGAGAAAGGCAGACAGACAGAGGAGAGAGACAGACAGACAGACAGAAAGAGGAGAGAGACAGACAGACAGAAAGAAAGAGGAGAGAGACAGACAGATAGAAAGGGAGACAGACAGACAGACAGAGGAGAGAGACAGACAGAAAGGGAAAGAGACAGACAGTAAGAGGAGAGAGACAGACAGTAAGAGGAGAGAGACAGACAGACAGACAGACAGAAAGGGAAAGAGACAGACAGTAAGAGGAGAGAGACAGACAGACAGACAAAAAGAGGAGAAAGACAGACAGACAGAAAGAGGAGAGAGACAGACAGACAGAAAGGGAAAGAGACAGACAGTAAGAGGAGTGATACAGACAGACAGAAAGAGAAGAGAGACAGACAGACAGACAGAAAGAGGAGAGAGAGAGACAGACAGACAGAAAGGGAAAGAGACAGACAGAAAGAGGAGAGAGACAGACAGACAGACAGGCAGAAAGGGGAGAGAGACAGACAGAAAAGGGAGAGAGACAGACAGAAAAGGGAGAGAGACGGACAGACAGACAGAAAGGGGAGAGAGACAGACAGACAGACAGAAAGGGGAGAGAGACAGACAGACAGAAAGGGGAGAGAGACAGACAGACAGGCAGAAAGGTGAGAGAGACAGACAGACAGGGAGAAAGGGGAGGGAGACAGACAGAAAAGGGAGAGAGACGGATAAGGCAGACAAGTGTGAGGTAGAAAGATAAAGACAGAATGAGAGAAAGAGGTGGAGAGAGAGTTAGACAAAGACGGCTGGTTGATGAACCATAGTGCCGTGGCTTCATTAAGGGAAGGATTTACAGCTCGGCTCAATGGACTGTGGGAGATGGAGGAGCTATAAAATGATGTCGATGAAAATGGAGGCAAATTGATATGATCATAACTTGTCACATTAAACAGAGAACTGTGATCAATCAGCCTGATAAAAGGCTTAGCTGGGCGAGGCTAATGCTAGCTAACTGCAACTTTACATATTAAACACCATCTGAAAACCTGGCCATGGGCAAACACTAACCAAACTGTTAAACCATGCCATCAGGAGGCCAAAAGGCCAGAGTTTTGCAGAGAGCAATTAGAAGAGGAAATGTTGCCTGTTATTAATAACCAGTGCCATTATCCACAGCTCAGGCTTTTGGTAAAGTGGCTGGAAAAAGGTAAGGCCACTTCCTATGAACAATTAGAGACTAAAAACCAGTGCTGCTTTTATTGCTTTTAGTCAGTGACAACTTTGTTAACGCCTCAGACAGAGAAAAATTGAAAAAGACAGGAAAAGAGAGACCGCCAATGTGGGTGATCCACACTGATGAAAAGCAACATCAACGATCACCAACAAACATGCTTTTAATCATCACCCCTGTGCAAATCAGAAAATCAATATCAATTAGGCTGCAGACGAGCCCAAATGGACAACAGGCTTGGTTTTACCTAATTAAGTCTGCAGTGACCCCCCAACCCCCCCGTGCATCACTCACTCCAGGATAGGAGATATTACAGTGATGATAAACATGCCATTTATTTGAGGAAAAACATAATGGCAAGAAAAACGCTGTCATGTAGACCTACAAACACACGCACACACACACACACACACACACACACACACACACAGGCAGGCAGCAAAGTGATTCTCAGAGCCGGCATATCATTGGAAACATCCATCAGCTCAGCACAGATATCGTATTAGCTCCTCATCTGCATAACGTGCCGTCAGAATGACAAACGACAGACAGACAGAGAGGAAGGATATAGAGAATCACATTACTGCCCTTACTGCTCTCCACCTAATCCTCTCCTCCCATCCCCTCCAAAAACCCCACCTCTTCTAACTCCACTCTTCCTGTCCTCTCTTTACTCCCCTCCTCTCCCAACTCCCCTTACTCCTGTCCTCGCCTCCAGTCTTCTCCTCCAGTCCGAACTCCTCTCCTCTCCCAACTCCCCTTACTACTGTCCTCGCTTTCCGGTCTTCTCCTCCAGTACGGACTCCTCTCCCCTCCTTGCCCTCTAGCGCCTCCTCTCCTCTAGCTCCTCATTGAGCACCCTTCGTTTGCTCTCTAATCATCCTCTCCTCTCTGGAAATGTTCTTTCATCCCCCCCTCAAGTCTAATCCGTATTGTAATGAGAAGCAAACAGGCAGGCACGTGGACACACCCCTAATACCCCCTCCCCAAAAGGGCCCCAAGAACAAGGTTGGGTCAAAGTGTTATAATGGGAGGGAGTTAATCATGGTCTCCATGGCAACATAAATACATACATGATGTAAATGCACACAAACAGGGTGGGGGGAAAATAAAATCCAGACCACTGGGCCTCCTGCCCTAAAAACTGGCCATGGTTCCTGGCTCAGCTCCTCATCGCTCTCCCTCCTTCGCTCTGTTAACAGCTCTCCCCCCTCCCTCCTTCCCTCTCCCCCTAGCTTCGTCCATCGCTCTCCCCCTCTGGCTCTCTCTCCTGGCTTCATATTGCTCTGTCTTTATCAGATTCCTTGTCTGACTTAGTATATCTCAGTATATCATCCAAGTCCACTCACCTCGACCCCACCTCTCCACCGTCTCAGTCTCTTTCTCCCCCATCTCCTCCCCCTTTCTCCACACGGTGAGGGCTAACCTCGTACCAAGTCATTTGGAATGACTAGCGAGACCATGGAATATGGAAACAGCCTAGAGGAACTATAAGGCAGACCCGTGGAATTCCAGAACAATAACCGATCCTCAGAACCAAAGCGGACCTAGACGGTGCTAGGGCACAGCCTTGCTGGAATGTTCTGGAATGAACAGAGCGGGAAAACGGGGAAAGAGGCAGTCGCATCCTCAGATCTAAAGGCAAACCCTTTGGTGTTAGTTCTGCCTGGGCGAATGATGGCAGGCTCCGACTGCTGGTGCTGACACATGAATATTTCATGGCATGGAGATTTAAATCCTGTCATTTGTGATGTGGCTTGCTGTGTGAATACGTGTGACGATTAATTTGCACGGAGTGTGTTCGTCTGGGAAAGATTTCTAGATGTGTCGTGTATGTCTGTTACATATTAGCTGTATGAAGGTATCGAGGTAGCGTGTGTAGGATTTGTTGTGGCCCCGAGGGAATACGTGGCTTATGTTAAAGCATGTTCTTCTGTGTCTCTTGGTTTCACTCACTCACAAGCACACATGCACACAACCACACCCACACACACTGAATGTGGGGTGTGTGAGATGAGGCGAGCTGCCATCCATTGGACAGAGCAATTCCTGCGAGGCGCACAGCATCCCTGAGCTAAGGTCAGAGAGCACGCCCCGAAAGGTCAGGATTCAACACACGCAGAGTCTGAAATGACACCACATCTCTTGCATAGTGGACCAGGATCACCAGGGTAACTAGGGAATAGGCCATTTCGAAATGTCACAATATCCACAATGTATAAAAAAAAACACTGTCAGACTCTGCTAATCTGTACTGTAAGAAATATGAACTGTTTCTTGTTTTAGATCTACAGCTGTTCAACTCATGGAGTCCAGAACCTGCACAAAACCAGACTTCGGTTCTTTCATTCTGAAATGACATCCAAAGATTTTAAAATTGGAAATCCAAGCTAAGAGTCTATCTACAGATGTTTAATCTTAATTTCAGCCACTTTTTACACAGCTGGAAAGTAATCCTGCAGCAACTGTATACATTAATTGTTATTTGGAAAATAAAGTATGTTTTTTTTTAAAGAGTTGGTATTTTCCTTTAGGACAATTCAAGTCTGATATTTTAAATAGGAAAACCGATTTACAAGGCTTTTAATACCTGGAATGCAGTACAACTTACCATTTATTGTCATAAAGGAAAATCCCAGCAAGAATAGGAAGATCAAATTAGGATACGGCATCCCCAAACTTCCTGCGTAAACGTCCCACCGAAACGACATTTTCAATCCTGACTGGGAATACTATGTGATTATGTTAATCACAACCGTTACATGTAGGCCGACAAACTGGTGCAGCATGGCCTCAGGGAGCCTAAACAAATACACACTATAAATACTCTGAGCAATGCCCGTGTCTGAGGGAAATCTCAATGAAACTACACACACACACACACACACACACACACACACACACACACACACACACACAGGGGATGGGGTGAAGGATTTGGGGTGAATGAGATTTGTATGACAGTCACAGAGAGAGTTACCAAAGCCATCCAGAGGAATAAAAGTGATTCTGTTAGACTCATTGACTGGCTGTGAGTCTACTAATGACAAACATCACATTGAGAGAATTTACATAATGTTCGGATAGAAATGTACTGTGTTAAAGAGAGGACTCGGAATGAGTAACAGTGCCTGCTCACATTCCATAAGTGTGTGTGTGTGTGTGTTGTGAGCTGTCAGCATTAACTATGGTCCAGCAGAGTAGGTCTCAGTGACAGATGGAGGGTCACAATAAGCTGGAAAGGGGACTGGGGCATAGACCTCTAGTGGATCTGAGAGATGGAGAGAGACAGGAGCGTGTGTGTGTGTGTGTGTGTCAGTAGTGTAATGACTCCCTGTGGGACCAAGCCTCCGGGCTTTGACTCCCCTCAGACCCTCATGTCAGCTGAAAGGAGAGACAGGAAGAACAGGGGATGGAGGAGGAGCGAGAGAAATGGAGAGGTTTGACGCCAGTGTCCATTCTGTATCCCCCCTCCCACTGAGGGACACCTCATATCCAGTGCCGTTGTATATATCACACGCTTCCTTAACAACAGGTGTTGACAAACAGTAAAATGTTTACTTAAGCCCCCCCCCGCCAGAATAAATATACATTCACGCAAATACTAAAATAAATCTAAAGAAAATGAAGACAGAAGGTGTTAAAACAAGGAATGTGTCCACAATGTCTTGTGTGTTATAATGTATTTTGCAATTATAATATTTTAGTGCTTGTGTGAAGGTGAGAACGAGAGAGTATGTGCGCGTTCGCGAACCTGTGCGCGCGCGCGTGTCCATGCTTGCTTGGTGTGAGTTTTGTGGACTAATTCACAGTGACACCTCCAGACATATTTGAGTAAACAACGCACCCCCCCCCCCCACACACCCCCCCACACCCCGACTGACAGCCCCAAATCACACATGACAGATCACTGACAGGATGGAAGAGAATGAGAGAAAGAGAGAAAACGAGGGAGAGCGCCCAATATGAAATATAAGCTTTAATATAACCTGGAGAGTGAGGGAATGAGAAAGAGAGAACGAAAGATTCAATGAGTGTCTGTCCACGGCAGGAGGAGGCGCGGGGCGGGGAAGGATGTGGGAGATGGGGAGAAAGAGAGAGGGAGATAGGATTGTGTCAGAGTGGGAGGAGAGGAGAGGAAGAAAAAAAATTCAATATATTTTTAATCTAGCGGATGTAATCAGATTATGTGTCTGCCAGGAGCGACGCGTCTCATAAGGAATATCCTATTCGGCTGGGGAGGGAGAGCGCGCGAGTGTGTCGGCGAGGCGATCGGCGGGGAAAGAAGAGAGAAAGACAGAGACGAAGACGGGCACTTTGGCCGGCCAATCTACATGGCCCTGGCAGATTGTAATAAATGCGCTGGAAGCCGCCTGGCTGAAACACAATGCTGTGTAATCATTTTATCATGACAAACCGGGATTCCAATGGCGTCCCATGTGGGCCCGGCCGGGAGGAAAATTGAATTAGTTTAACTGTGAATTGCTCATGCTTGGGGAAGAGGACAGGGAGATGAGTGGAGGAGGGGATGGGGTGAAGACAGAGGACGGTTTGGCTGTGGTTCTTCTCCCTGAGGATGGGGCAGACTCTCCCGAAAGCTTCTGTTACGCCCGCGGCTGGCAAACTGTCCGACACAGACACCACATTATACTACTTCTAACAGAACCTCAATGCAGCCAGGGTGTCACAATGACTCCCACACTCGTAACACGTGCAAATACATGCATTCGTGTGCGCACTCTTGCGACCACAGAGCCGCACAGGCATGAGATGGTGTGTGTTTGCGCGTGTTTGTGCACGATGGTGTCACTTGTGTGCGGCGAGTGTGTCATTTTGAATTGGGCCCTGCCAGGGCTCCGGGGTCGCCCGGATACGACCCAGATGCCATGGCAATGTGCCAGTGTATCTCCGTGGAAACGGAAGTTGTGACTGCTTGGAGATAAAGGGCTTGATTATTCCCCCCACTGATCAATTCTCTGCAAGGCGGAACATGGAGCAGCTTAAAACAAGCAACATGTGTACAAACATAAAGATGCATAAACACACAAATGATGATTAAAGAAAATAAGGTCATTTTAACAGTTTTGAGCAAGTTAAAATGTACAAAAGTGTCATAGAGAAAGAGAGAGTGTGTGGGACCACATCCCCACTAGGGGAGCATAATGTGACTTTGTGGGAACCTTTTGCCTGCCTATTTCTGGCTTGGAGTAAAAAATCTAATTGGGGTTAGTGTTGATAAAATCTGTGAAGGATAGCAAAATCAGGAACATACAGTTTAGTGAGGACATTTTCACAGTACTAGCAATTTCTGAATTAGAGGTTATTTTAGGGTTACAAAAAGGGTTTGTTGTAAAAGCTGAGGGTTAGGTTTTGGGGTAGGATTACAGTTATGTTTGGGGTTAGAAAAAGGGTTAGAATAGCAACATTTTGTGGGATCCCCAAACAGATATTTGTGTCTGCTCAGAGTAGGTAGAATAGGTGTACTTTACATGTACCTACAGTGGGCCTCCCATTTACACATCCTCTCCTTTCATAACCCCCCCCCCCCATTCTCCATGCTGCTCGCTAATGTCACAGCCTCGACCTGAGCCAATGAGGATAAAGCAGGGATTTGCATAATAAGGCCCACTCAATACAGCAGTCCCACTCCAGACAGATGAGAGCGAAGAGAGCTACTTTTGAGACTACACTCGCTGGCTGGTATGGGGGTGTATAAGAGATGGCCATGGACCGAGAGAGGAAGAGGGAGAGAGAGAGAGAGAGAGAGTGATTGAGAGGGAGAGAGAGAGGTGTGAACCAGGAAAAGAGAGGAGATGTGGGAGAATGCTTAGGGGATTTCTGATTTCAGAGTGTTTTACTACAGGGGCTAGAGGCTAAGTGAGGAATTTGAAAATGAAAATGATTGAAATATAAGGGTCAAGTTTGATGATTGGGATTCAGACACTTGAAGAGAGAAAGGAAAGATGAACAAGAGAAGGAAAAAAAATGATATATTGAAGATGGACACAGGACACAAATAACTTCTGGATCACCAGGAACTGTTTTGCATAAGTTGTCTACATGGGTTACTCCTTTTAGATATAATTAAATGGATAGAAATTGACCATCATTATCTTGAATTGGGAATCATGTTCTATTTATTCTATTTTTATGCATTTAATCCTACCCAACTGGCGAAAAGACTGGATTACATTTGAGGAAGAAAAACAACCCTGTGGGGCATCTAGATTGATTACAGATTGAAACCACACTGAGCTGTATAGGAATCCCTCTCTCTTCAATTAGAAAGACAGGGTGGTGAAACAGATGTGGGGAAGTGCGCTCGCATAACGTGTGTGTGTGGGTGTGTGTGTGGGTGTGTGTGGGTGTGTGTGGGTGTGTGTGTGGGTGTGTGTGGGTGTGTGTGTGGGGGTGTGTGTGGGTGTGTGTGGGTGTGTGTGGGTGTGTGTGTGGGTGTGTGTGGGTGTGTGTGTGTGGGTGTGTGTGTGGGTGTGTGTGTGGGTGTGTGTGGGTGTGTGTGGGTGTGTGTGTTCGCACCGGTATCCCGACTCTTGGTTCCATGATCTATCAGACTGCAGAAATATACAGAATACTATCTTGTACGCATTTCATTGTAGGCCATTTAGTGCGTTTAATTGACATTCGACATTCTAAATCATTGATCTCAGCTTTCCAAACGAATATAATTGTGTGCTAGGGATGGTATGATTCAACCATTATCCATAATCCCAGAATATTGCACTATAATTGCAGAACACTAATATGTGATACAGCATCTCGAGCGGAGCATGGTGCCAGCTGCCAGTGCTATGTCACACCCAGTTTGATGGACCCACTGAACATCTGAGTCAGAACCTCAGAGAATTTGGAAATGCTGACTTAAAGACCATTAGTGAGAACGCTGACAGGAAGCCTCAAACTAATTATCCTTCATCCTATGACCAGCTTTGTTATTGCTCCTAGAATCTTGGTCACTCCCATTGACTGGGGCCTCGTCTGTTGAGGGAGAAAGAGAGAGGGAGGGCACAACAAAAGAGTTCATAGACCAAATCCTCATTCCGGATGACCTCATCTCCTCTCATACAAAAGCATGTTGAGACCTTTGAATAGAGCTTCTCCCACATCACCCCAGAAGGAGAGATATTCTATCTCTCTCCTCCTCCTCCATGTTGTCCCCTTAAGGAGGGCAGGAGGAAAGGAGGGCAGGAGGAAAGGAGGGAGGGCTCCTCATTTGTGCTGGGTATGAAGGTAATTTAGTGTGGTGCTAAAACACAGCTGTGCTGTCCCGTCTCGGCCCCCCCCCCCTCCCCCAATCCAGAAAGAGATTTAAACCATGTTGACAAGGTAACCATGTTTCTTGACCGATCCCTGAGTTCACCCAACACAAGAACGAACGGCCCCGTGGAACTTGGACCTGAAGCATAGATTTAAGGAGTCAGCCCTCCTCCACGGCGAGATAATGTTTTCATGGCTTGTGTTGAACCACAGAGCGAAAGTTTAAGAGAATGACTGTGTGAAGAGAAAGCTAGAACGTATGGCCGGCTGGAGGATTTACCAGTCCCTCTGAAGGACTGCTGGTTTGTAGAGCCACTAACATTGATTCGACACGCTATACAGATGGGATTCTTCTTTTTTTCAGAGAGTTGTTGATTTACGATGGAGACACATGCGACTGGGTCATCCCGGCCGCATGAAACTCAACACCTGCCCAAGAATACTATTTTGCGAGAAGGCTGTGCCACTAAAGCGGACCAGAACGGTATTTGAATACCAGTATATTTAGAGCAGTCATGTAGCTGTGGTCGGAGCTTTAGGCCACCTCCACTTGTAAACTGAAGTGGTTAGACACAAAATGGTTGCCACAGACTATGATACATGTCAGACAGTTTGGACCAATGGTTGGGCAGCTGCCACCACCGTGGTTGCCACATATGCACAGAGGCACATAGCCGCGTCCAGGCATTCTCAAACATTCATGGTTCTCAGCCACCATGGCCACCTGCTTTCTGTGATAAAACCTCCTGTACGTGAGAGTCATCTGTAACGGTCTCAGTGATCTCCAACCTGCTGGGTGGCCTCAGGTTAGGAGTCACAGTGGAGTGGATGAAGTGTGTCAGTGGAGTGTGGAAAGGGCTGGAGGGGACAGTCCAACAGATGTGTGATTGAGCCTCCATGGTAACTTGGTAACAGACACATAGCAACCTGTGAGAGGATGCTAAAGAATGGCTCTCTGAATCGCATCCATCACATGACGTCTGGAGTCAGCCTAATGCGTTCTGACGTCACCAGAGGCAAAGAGGAAACCCTGTGGATGCCGCCTCCGGTCACAGGACACCGAGAAGAGATGGGGATCTTAACGTTATACTGAAGAGGCAATGAAAAAGTAAATGCAAAAAACGAAGACATACAAGGTATGAATGTATACGCGTAAAATACATTCAACTGAAGATACAGCCAATATATTGTTTGTGACGTAGGTAAATTGCTAATTAATGAATGCACTATGATCATTACAGCAAGAGGTCAATGGCAGTCTGTTCCCTCCCCATAGCAACACAGTTCATCATCTATAACGTCTAAGGGAACTATGTTAAAGAAAGTGTGATAGCAGTCTCCTTCTTCACAGCCTCTCCAGTCAGAAGAGCTTTCATCTCCCATAAAGTACGCCACTGGGCTCCCCTTCCAAATCACCATTTGCATACATCTGCATATTTGCCATTAGGCTCCACTTGTTGCCTTTTTATGGAAATAATTGATATAGTGACGATCACTCCCATTGGTGCTCACTCTCTCCGTCTCCCTCTCCCCGTCTCTCTCACTCTCTCCCCATCTCTCTCACTCTCTCCCCGTCTCTCTCACTCTCTCCACGTCTCTCTCACTCTCTCCCCGTCTCTCCCAGTCTCTCTCAGTCTCTCTCACTCTCTCCCCGTCTCTCTGGTTGAATGGTTATGATCACAGCATAAAGAGTGATGATGAAAAAAACAAAGGGAAAAGCACAAGAGTCATAGAGACATCTCTCTCAGAGGAATGGGTTGAATAAAAAGCAGAGTGAGCGACAGAAAGAATAAAAAGATAGAAAAATGCATGAATTAAAAAACAAGTAATTGATAAATTAGATTAATTTGATGGATGATTATAAGCGCTTCAAAGGATAAAGGAGCTTGAGGGGAAATAGATTCATAAAGATGAATGAATTATGACATAAATGCAATAATGTATGAATATACACATGGATCAATGAATGAACAAGGTCATTAATTATTAAAAATAAGTAATCAATCACATGTTGAAAAACATAAGCATTATCAGGCCGCAATGGCTTTGTGTAGTCTGTGACACAACGTGTTGGCTAAACGTTGCATATCACACATCCCACTGAGCAAAGGACGTTGAAAAGACATGTTCCAGGGTTGAAAACACTTTGAATAGACGTTGAAAAGATGTCTTTCAAATTATTTTGCTCAGTGGGACGCCACAAAGCGCAATGGCATAAAGACAATGAGGAATGGCAAACTGTTCATAACGTCACATCTTAAAGAGGTCATTTCTCTCATTTAGTTCACAATAGGGAAGACAATATCTGCCTCATGACCCCAAACACACCGCTGCAGCTTATCTTCCTGAGGTCAACAGCACTACAGTTATAATAATGTCAGAGAAATGTGTTGCTCCAGTTAAACACGTGGGTCCAGTAGAATTAGCACAGCCACATGGCACGAGGAACGGGAATAAGAGGAATGGGAATAAGAGGAATGGGAATAAGAGGAATAGCACTGCGTTACAAGATAAGTGCAGTGGGGAAAAGGAGCTCAAATGTTGGACGGGTCTGAACGAATAATGAGTCTCGCGGTCACATTCACACACACAAAAAAAGTTGTGCCACAGTTCGACATCGCTCCGCAAGTTACACTTTTCCATGTTTAATTTTCTGTGTGGTGTTAACCAGACTTTTTCCTCCTCTCATGAATTTAAGAGCAAAACCTTTAAGCATTCAAATGTGTCTTTAATTGCGTTGGTTCTGGAAGCGTCATTAAGTAAAAGCTTAGAAATACATTTCTTAATGCGACTTAGTGATGCCTGGCAAATCAAAGACCATCAAGAGAATTAATGAGGCTTTCTTTGGGCGAACAGCGAGCACATTAAGAGCTTTCATAAACAAACACATATCTTTCAAGAGAGATGTAGAAAGAGAGAGAAGAGAGGGAGAGAGAGAGACACAGAATGCGAGAGGGAGATGCAGAGACAGAGACAAATAGGGAGGGAAAGAGAAGAGAGAAAGCAAAATATTTAATGTATTAATAAACAACATTGGCTGTCAATTCAATGCGAGACAGGCACAAAGTGGCATTCCAGCATGCTCACACACTCCAAACCAGACACACACACTTTCTGTTCTTCTCGCTTGTCTCTTTGAAAGGTGCAGACAGACGCTGCTTCAGTAGAATGCCTATGCCCCTGTGAATAGAAGGGGGGGGGGTGAGGAGGGAGAGGAGTGAAAGAAGATGAAAAAGGGGAGAAGCAGAAATATAAAACCTTCCTTGTTATTAAAAGCAGTCTTGCGAGGCCAGCGCCCCCGTCTTTAAATAATTCTTTCAATTATTAACGCCACAGTCGCTTTTATTCGCTAGTGTGAGCACAACGCCCAATGACACACACTCGTACTGTAGTTAAGCACGTGAGGGTACACACAGACACACGCACAAGAGCACGCACGTGCGCACTCACATCCGCGCGCCTGTAAGGACTGTTCAATCTGCATGGTTCCAGAAGCTTGTGCAGGTCAGTAGGCAGGTCAGTCATGAGAATTATTACATAAAACCATCTATACTGACCAAACCTCCAATAATACAATATTAACAGAGACAGGCACCAGGGCAGAACCACAACTTTCATGTTAGTTGTTTTTACTTTCCTTTTTATAGACTGTATTATTATTGCTTCCTAAATATGTTTTATTTGGAAACAGTGGCAACCAACCATTCATCCCAACAAATCACCTTTTGAATTTAGAGAGAGACAGCAACACAGAGAAAGACAGACCCAGAGACAGATAGAAACAGAGGGGCAGAAAGGGAGTTTCAATTCAAATGAATCTACAGTTAAGACAGTAGAGGTAAGACAGACAGAAAAGTACACAGTGGGACTTCTGCCTTTGGTTTGACCAGACACCTCCCCTCTCAGTTCAATTTGTTGTCCATCTCTCTGGTTCTTGTCAGCCCAGTGAGGCCCAGATGGACAGACCCAGGGCTGTAGAGCAGCATGTTTTATCCTGTGGGGCCAAACCATCAGCCATGTTGGAGCGAGGGTAGGGGGCTACAGAGCGGGTGGTCTAACCTTACACTGTGGGAGCGGAACAGTCCCAGGTAGGACCATTCTATTGTCACGTGACAAGGCTTCCTCAGACCCCTGCTAATGCACGACATGAGAAGTGATTTAAAAGGACAGATCTAGCTTGCTCTTTCTCTCTCTTCCTGTCTCTGTCTCGCAGACTTCTCCTTCGGGAGAGTAAGCAGGTTTTAAAGCTTTAAAACCTGTTTAAAACCTTTTTTCTTTTCATTGCTGCGGAGTTCTAAATGTTCCTCTGCTCCATGTCTCCACGTGGCTGAGACTGAGACAAGCTAACACACGAGATGTTCTGTCCTGAATAACCTGGCGATGGAAAGGTCTAAAATCGCTGTCCCTGGACACACCGCTCACGCGGTGTGTCAGTCATTCTGGCATGAGAAGACCCAAGGTCCGCACTCTGCTCCCAGAGTGTTCAGCTGTAAGACGGGGTGGCTAGCATGCAAACAGGACTGGAAACACACAAACACGAAAATGACTGCAGGCAACCTCACCCCCTGACCACGGAGTGGTCGTTCAGTGAGGGAAACCGCGCCGACCGCAGTAACTAGGGGATCGCAAGGTAACCGTGAAGTTGTCCCCATCGACCGCGGAGGGGCGCGTTTCCACCCTGAGGCACTGAGGCGTGCCAACGGCAGTCCCCCGGGACCCAAGTCCAATTACAGGCCAGAATGAGTCGCGAGGCGATCGAGATTGGGCTGTGAGGGCGAGGGGTGGAGAAGGGAGGGGGTTCCCGGAGTGTCTGCTGGAGGAGCGCTAAGGGGGCAGGGATGGTCGTTCTCCAAATTAATGGGGCCGGGTGGAGCGGCAGCCCCTCCCAAGGAAGAGCGAAGAGCGAGAGAAGCCCCCTGCCTGGCAAGAGATCATATTATCCCCTCCCTGCAGCTGCCATTAGGATGCCAGCGGCTGCAGTAATCGCTGGACACAAGGGGGACGTCTCCCTTGCACTGACCCTGATAAGAGCACCGCCGCCGGGCTGCGGGAGGTCACCAAGGGCCATGGTTGCTGGAGCTCGACGTGGACGGAGAAACAAGTGTCTGACCGTGATAGTGGACACCAGAGGCAAAGAGACAGTTTAACCACATCTAAGAATGCTGACAGCTAAGACAACTGGCTATCAGAAGAGGCTGAAATCAAATATGGATGGAATTGCAAGAAATATGGATTGGATGAGATAATGATGAGATAATAACAGGATCTTGTAGCGCAGGCAGTAATATGATCTAATACTGGAGTATTTTGGATCATCCTGCAATGAAAGGCATTTAATGGAGGCACACTACAGTTAAAAAGTTTGGGGTCATTTAAAAATGTCCTTGTTTTCCATGAAAACACATTAAATAATTAGGAAAAATAGCAAAATGATTAGGAAATACAGTCATTGACAAGGTTAGAAATAATAATTGTGTCCTTCAAACTGTGCTTTTGTCAAAGAATCCTCCATTTGCAGCAATTACAGCCTTGCAGACCTTTGGCACTCTAGTTGTCAATTTTCTGAGGTAATTTGAAGAGATTTCACCCTGTGCTTCCTGAAGCACCTACACTTTGGATCGGTATGATGGGCACTTATTACGTACCATACGGTCAAACTGCTCCCACAACAGCTCAATAGGGTTGAGTTCCAGTGACTGTGCTGGCCACTCCATTATAGAAAGAATACCAGCTGACTGCTTCTTCCCTAAGTAGTTCTTGCATAGTTTGGAGCTGTGCTTTGGGTCATTATCCTGTTGTAGGAGGAAATTGGCTCAAATCAAGCACTGTTCACAGGGTACGGCATGGAGTTGCAAAATAGGATAGCCTTCCTTCATCAAGATCCCTTTCACCCTGAACACATCTCCCACTTTACCAACACCAAAGCACCCCCAGACCATCACACTGTCTCCACCATGCTTGACAGATGGCGTCAAACACTCCTCCAGCATCTTTTCATTCAGTCTGCGTCTGACAAATGTTTTTCTTTGTGATCCGAACAACTCACTTAGATTTGTCTGCCACTTTTTCACAGTTTCTCAAACTAGACATTAATGTATTTGTCCTGTTGTTAATTTTTGCACCAGAGCCTCACACTCTTTTTATTCTGTTTAGAGCGGTTCTGTATAGGGCATAGTACACAGCTTTGTACGAGATCTTCAGTTTCTTGACATTTTCTCGCATGGAATAGTCTTCATTTCTCAGAACAAGTATAGACTGACAGGTTTCAGATGAAAGGTCTTTGTTTCTGGCCATTCTGAGCCTGTAATCGAACCTACAATTGCTGATACTGGAGATCGTCAACTAGTCTAAAGGACAGTTTTATTACTTCTTTAATCAGCACAACCGTTTTTAGCCATCTCAGTTCCAAGGTCTTACCCTGCTATACTATTGTGCTGGGGGATTGGGTGAGTTCTCCTTCCCCACTAAGTTCTCCTTCTCCACTATAAATCGTTGTTGATATGAGAAATGCATTTTCTTTATTTTCCAAGTCTCCTCCCGTTTTAAACTTTGGACGACATGAGGTCCTGGTCCACACCTGCGGAGTACCTGGTTTCAGGGGCCCGTTGCTGTCCCTGTCCCTCTCCTTGTCCATCTGGTCATACTTCTGTCCTAGTCTAAATTTAAATAGACTCTGGATTTAGCCAACATGCATTTATTAATTATTCCAATTGGACTCCTAATATCTCACCGGCACAGCCAGAAAAGGACTGGTCACCCCTCTGAGCCTGGGTCTTCTCTAGGTTTCTTCCTAAAATTCGGCCTTCTTAGGGAGTTTTTCCTCGCCACTGAAATTCTGTACTACTGTTGTTTGCTCCTTGGGGTTTAAGGCCGGGTGTTCCTGTAAAAGCACTTTGTGACAACTGCTGTTGTAAAAAGGGCTTTATAAATAAATGTGATTGATTGATTGACTGTGCTAACATAATTGCAAAAGGGTTTTCTAATAATCAATTAGCATTTTAAAATAATGCACTTGGATTAGCAAACAACATGCCATTGGAACACAGGACTGATGGTTGCCGATAACAGGGCTCTGTAGAGAATCCATAAAAACATCTGCCATTTCCAGTCACAATATTCATTTACAACATTAACAATGTCTACACTGTATTTCTGATTAATTATGCTATCAATTTTGAAAAAATACAATTTCTTTCGAAAAATAAGAACATTTCTAATTGACCCCAAACTTTTGAATGGTTGTGTATATTTTCCCATAAAAGACTGATTTCTGTTAATACCCAGCATTGAATGCGTTCCAGTGTCTGTGTTATCTTACTGAGAGGACGAATAAACTCAGACCAAGGCCTTCAAATCTCCGAGATGTTTGAAGCTCATGTCCTAACTGCCTCCTAGAATCTCAATGCCATGTATGTTCAGCAGAACTGAAGGAAATTGGGATAACAAGACACACGTGCGCGCACGCACACACACACACACACACACGATCTGAAATGCCCTTCAATGTTCCGCACAAAGAAGCAGAGAGCAGGAAACATAACCAGACAAAACAGTAGGAGGACACCTAACAGAAATGCAGAATAACAAACCCGTTTCTCTAAACTTTAGGATCAATGTCAGTTAGAGAGAGCAACAACAACAACAACAACAACAGAAGCATCAGGACTTTAAAGGTGCTGTGAGCGTCCAAGCTGAAGACGAAAAGAAAACGAACTGAGGAATTATGGCTTTAAAATATATGGAAAGCTACATCAGGGTGAGATTTGAGCCCTACGGCTCTAGACCTGGCTGAGTCTGTGTACCCGTGAGTGTGTGTGGGTGTGTGTGGACATACTCCCACACATTCACAGGAAAAGCTTGGGTCTGTTTCCTGTCATACAGTATGCAAGGAAACAAAACACACACACACACAGCGAGCCAAGAGTGAACTACATTACGTATGCCATCCCCACAGGACAGGAGTCATCTGACTTGAATCAGAACATGAAGCGACAATCTCCCAAACAACATCTACTGCATCTGCAAAAACACTTTCTCCCCATTGCTTTCTCTTCCTCAACTTTCCCATTTCAGACTTTTCCTCTGTTTCTAACTTACCCGTACCCATCCTCCATCATTCCCTCTCCAGCCCTCCCTGCTTTGCTCAGTCATTTTCCTTCATTCTTTCTATGCCTCTTATATTAGCTCCTTTTTCAGATGAAAGACTATTTCCTGGCCTCATATTCTTCTCTTTCAGGTAGAAGACTGTTTCCTGGCCTCATACATTCTCCGTCTCTGTGACAGATAATATTGTTCTACTCAAATAGGCTTCAGTCTGGCAGGTAGATGCAAGCAGCAGAATGGAAAACAAGAAAGACATGACATCATTTTGGTCCACTATCATTCTCCCCTCTTCCTCCTCTCTTCATATTCCCTAAATCCTCTGTCTGTGCGTTTGTGTAGCCTATCCCATATGTCCTCCACTCACACACCAGACCTCCCGTGAATTAGTGACTGTTACTGATAAAAAACCCTCTTCCTCCATTTGGCCTGGGCCTTATCACAAGCGGGCCGGGTCTGTTATCAAGTGATCTGATCCACACCACTATCCCCTTACCAGCCTGTCCAGCAGACCCACTAAAAAGGGCTGCAGACCAGAGAGAGGGGAGAGAAAAGAGTCACACAAATTACAGGAGAAGAGAAGACAGAGGACAGACAGAGAAGAGAAACAGATAGGTGGATAGAGAGGTCCCTGCTCCACTGCTCTCTACTGCCCCTGGGGTACGAAAGGCTCATTCTGGGTGTTGCTATGCAGACAATGACGCTGGAGCATTACAAAAGGAAAAACAGAGCAAGGGATAGAAGAGAGGAAGCAACAGCGAGGTAAAGGACTGTTTGGCCAAGCTGGGTGCATGTGTGTGCATGTTCTGCTGTCACTTCAAATGTGACAGCAGGAGTGACCACGGCTCGGTCATTTCGACCTATCTGATCACTCCACTTAAACAGTCATCTTTATTACCATTGGTCTGCTTTCCTCAACAAGATTATTGCACTTCTCCAGGGCACTTCCAATACTCATTATTCACACAGAGGCTAAGAGAATTCAATGTTTATTTACTTTTGCTGTTTTTTTTTTTACGACGGACTGGGAGCCAATGCTTTTCTTAACTTCACTGACTTTGCCCCTCTTCCCTCCTCCCCATGAAAAGCTTCCCATTTTGGTTTCAAGCCATGGCGTAGGTTTCATTATACATGAGTGGGACAGAACTCTATTATAAGTGAAGCTCAAACTCTGTCTGAATCTCAAATCGCATACTACATGCTATGTTCTGCAAGTATGCACTTCACAGTTCATGGTGCAGTAAGTACTGTTTAGTATATAGTAAGCTAGGATGCCACTATTGGGAACAATTGGGACATACTACCTTGTCATAAAATTGCGTCTCATTTCATCACTTTGTCCCGCATTAACATCACGCCAGGTTTGAATGTAGCTAGACACCATTAAGCATTGTGTTAAATTGACTAATTTACTTAATTGAATATTTTACTTCCACTATAAATAACAACTGCATGGCTTTTGCCACTGGCCGTTTTAATAACTTACAAACCAGTATGCTAATACAAGTATCTTACTACTTGGAATAATCATAAGAATAGAGCGCATGCCATCGAGACTGAAGATGAACTTTACACTGCCAAAGCTATTTCATTTCTTGGCACAACAATATTTGTTTTTCTTTCATACGTGACTGATATTAATGCAATAACTATCAATACAGGTGACGATAACTTACTTTTTCATCAAATGAAAAGACGAGAGAAATGTGGAAACCCCTACTCTTTTATTTTGCAAGGGGTTGTGGTCTATATCACCCCAAAAAGCATACACTGATTCAAAGAGATTCCTTGTGGCGAGACGCAGAAGAACCAATTGGAAGAGGGGGAGGGTCTTCAATATGGGCGGAGCTTCCCTGTCGCCCACGGCCGATAGACCTCACACCTCATTCACACATAAGTGGCATGCTGTTGTTGAAAGCGGAAGCGCTCTATTGCTAACCATTCAAAAAAAGGATTCCCGCCACACTACTTGAAGCGGGATGGCAGCGCTGGCAGACGAAAAAACATAGAGCAGTGTTCTAGGAATGTTTGTAGGAGGTATTACAATACTGAATAGTCCATAACCTAACCAACACCTTGGACAAACAGCAAATTTTACTAATACAAGAACTGGAGGAAATCTATAACGTCACACTCAAGTTCGACACAATATATTAAACAATATAGCGTAGTCAAGGATCGCTCAGAGTCTTGGACCTATAGTTACCCTCAATCAGTTAATACGTAATGTATTTAGTAGTGCTAGCTATTGCTATCAACCAATACGAGGTACTAGCTACATGCTACAGTAGATGTAGTTTTTAAAACAAATGGCATGCACCCAATTTCGTGAATAAACTGTTTCTGCTGGGCTATCACGGTTCTCTTGAATCGCTAGTAGGCTATAGCAAATACATCTGCTCAAATCCCCTGTGTTTTCCTTTAGTGAGTTTCATTTTAATGAACGGATATTACTACTGTTTTGTTTATGCTGGGTCCGCCTTTTTCCTTGAACGCAATAGGCTACTTTCCCCAGCTTAAAGTGAGTAACTGATTGGTCAAAACAGCAAAGGCGGGACAATGTCAGCTGTCTCCCGGAACCGCAAGCTATTTCACCTATAGAATGTAAAAAAAAATGGACGACGCCCCTTCGCTCTTTTCCATTGGTGAAAACTGAAGCCGCCAGTGTCCCGATATGGCGCTGACATCTTGGACTTGCGTCTGCGCAGATAGCAATCTTGGGACCAGTTCTGCGCAGTAGTTATGCGCAGTAGCGAGCAGGAAGTAAAGCCGTAAAGCCGCGAAATCAACGTCCCCACCCCTGTGCCCCGCCCTCACTCTCCCTCGCAGAATGCGCATACCGTAATCAATCACAAGCACACGCTGCACTGTTTTGGAAGTGGAGTCCTGCTCCTGTGAACTCTGTCTGCTCCGTTCCACTCCAACCTCATTAAAATACGATATGTTATAGCCTAACTTACATCATGTTTAACCTTAATTTAGAATAGGCCTAATACAAAAATAATTGGTAACTTCTAGCTAATGATCACCTGCTAGCTATTAACATGGCTATTAACGAGGCTTGTTGTCTTTTAGCTAACGTTAGCTAGCCCATTACATTTATTTACTAATTAAATAGCTTATAAATTTAACTTACCGAAAAAATTTCAAAGATCGATTGGAAATGCCAGATCGGTTAGCACAATCTAATGCAGAACAACCCATTATGTCCGTGTGAAATTATATCAATTATAGAAATTTAGAGATTAAATTTAAAGCTCCAATTTTCTTAGTCCTCCGAAGATCGCGAAAAAAGCCTGTTGGCGCTTCAGTGGCTCCTCGGCTCAGATAGCTGTCAATCACGACGTCACACCACCGTTTTTAGAGCATTAAATAACTAACTAAAAACCAACTTATTTTAAAAACAAACTCTTGAATTTACATTAGCGTGATACAAACTACAGTAAATGACAGAAACTAGCTTCGGAAAAAATTGTTTAGTTGGTCTCGCGTCCCATTGAATAACATGGGGAGGCGGGGTTTATGACCTATACTAGGACCACTCACCAGGGGGCGATCGAGACATTTTGGCTTCACTTTTCAGGGCTTGTGCGGCACGCTTGATTTCACCGCTTACGTGTGAATGAATGGTCAGGGTGCCTGCCCACGGGTCGCGGTAAGCAACAACTGAACTGCGAGAAAAATCCATGCGGGGGTGTACACACGACAGCTACAGTGAAAGAGTTTGTGTTGGTTACCATAGTAACCACAGTGTTCTGGCGAACTTAGTTTTTGGTATGTTGTATGTTATTGTAAATTAAATAAAAATGAAAGTCATACAAATTGTATTTTTTTCTGTGTTCATTTTAAAAACGTAATTTAATTGTCTAGGTAAGCAGATTATTTGCAATTCTCATCTGTGTGCAATATTATTATTGTTATAATTATTAGGCTATATTGTTATAATATAAAAACAAAATTATACATGACGATTGACATTCAGTTAAGATCTTCACTAGTTGTGCACGTGCGTAGCTAGCCAGTCAAACCAGTATAAACTAAGGTATAATAAACACTTTCCTCCTTTTGCGTACATAATATATAGGCAAACACGCACCTGATAAGCACACAACTGTACAAACGTTCCTCCACGCTGCATTTTTTTGGTTTGTGTCCCTGTAGGTATGCAGAGTGCAAAGTTAAATTGTAGAATTACGGCAAATCCGACAATAATACATTTATCCTCTTCTTTCCTCTCATATATCGGTGTTGTCAATGAATGAGGGTTTGATTGGTTGACAAGATGAACGCTGTTCATTGGTCAACATGAGCGGCCGTCGCTCAAAAGTTCAACAAATGTGAACTTTGGGCGTCTCCACCCGCGAGCAAGCGTGCACAGGCAGCGGCACCGCTCACGGGATCGAGCAGTCTAGCTAATATATCAAAGAGTGTTTCTTTTAACCGGCAACCATGTTAAGTGTGGTTATGCAAAGACAAAGTGAGTGCTACAGCTAGCTAGCTATGAGACATTGGAAGATATTGTTTGCTAACTAATTAGGTTAATAGCTGATATCGTTGAAAAGTTAGCTAATGTTACAAGTAGTTCCCTACATAGGTAGCATTTGACTTTTCAACCTAATGTTTTCTCCTATAGATCAAACATCACCATCAGGTTATGCAGGAGTTATGTAGATCAAACTGTTCATGTCATATTTAATGCATTTTAGCAGGATCAGATGGTGATAGTGACAGGGGTCTGTCACAGCAGGATCAGACAGCCAGGTAGGAAAGGTCAACTATGGAGCTGAGGTAAAATGTTGCTGCATAGGAGCAGTCTATAAAAGTGGATAACTTCAACAAAATTGTTTATGTTATAATGTGTAGCCCTTATCTTAAATGTTCTTTTTTAGAAGCAGAACCAGAAGTATGTTGAGTTAACTATTGTAGTCATGCCAGAGAGTGGTGGTGGAGCTTGGGGGTTGAGGTTGTAATATCAGCCACACATTGATATACAGATGTCTGTGTAATAGCACTTCACTAAAAGCACACATCATAAACAATATCGTAAACTAAATAATATTTAGTAGTATTTAGCAGTATGTTACGTGTTTACTCTAGCAAAATCAAAGATATGTTGTGTCTACCAGTACCTTATGGCCAAAAGTATGTGGACAACCAACCATAACACATAAATGAGGTTGTTGGACATCCCATTCCAAAACCATGGTCATTTGCAAAAAATATTTGCCCCCATCACATTTGAAATCAAACCTAATGCCCCTGGTTTCAGGCTATAGCCAAAATGTATTTATTCATACAAGATCTATTTTTCCTCTCCTTTTCCTTGCTCTCATTCGCTTGAACACAGTTTTAGTGCATCACTGAGAAAACAGAAAGGAGAAAAGCAGAGAGACGCAGGGAGAGAGAAACGAAGAGAGAGAAATAGATATCGACAAGGAAGAGAAAGAAGAGGAAAATAGATGGTAATGAGACAGAAGGAAAGGGAGGTCAGAGAGAGAAAGAGAAGAGACATTGTTAAAGAGAAAGAGGGGAAAGACAGAGAGAGAGAGAGAGAGAGAGAGCAAAGAGACAGAAACAAAGACAGAGAGCCCTCCCTGGTTTCTCAGCCTCTCTAAGCTGTTCTCATAAACCCTACAGATGATTTCAGCCCAGAGACAGACAGACAGACAGACACACACACAGGGATTAAACCTGCTTTATGGCTGAAGCGTTAGTGCACCCCCTGATGCCTTTAAGACTGAAACAAAGCAACAAAGTAAAACACAGCCATAATAAACGCTTGTGTGTGTGTGTGTGTGTTTATGAGTCTGCATTATTAAACAGATGTGTCATTCTTCCCGGTGGTTGGGTGAGTGCGTGTATGGTTCCCAGGCACCCTGCAGTGTGCAGCAGGTAGGCCAGCTTGTGCAAGACAGCCTGGATATTATAACATATCCTGTTCTCACGGCACATTTATCCCTACAAAATATCACCTCAGTCCTACAGCCGTCCTACGCACGTGTGCGCGCACACACACAAAAAAAACACATGCGCACACTGATGCATGAGCTTGCATCCATCACTGCGTGAAAACAGAAGGATGTGGGAATACACGATACTGAGCAGATCTGTGATGTGTGAGTTTTTGTGTATGTGTCTGGAAAACTACGTCTGACAACTGAGAAGGGATGCATTGTGTGTGGGTGCTGGGACGGAATAAGAAACAAACAAGCGACATCTCCACGGAGGCTTTTAACAGGCCATGCTCCCCATTATATGTTCAGTGTACCTCAGAATAATGAGAAACATATATGGGTGTAAATATACTGGAGACTCATATACTGTTTTAATACAATGGGGAACATATGCTGGGGATCATATCGTAAGGAACGTGTCCTGATTAACACAAACATACAATAAGTTCATTATGTTTCCAAGTATATTTTACTAAGAATATGTTCCTTAGTAGAAACTAAATGGTTTGGATCCTGAAATCTGATTGGCTGATAGCTGTGGTATATATAAATGTATACAAACAGAGCCTGGGTTTGTTTGTTTTTGCCTAAGCTACTGCCAACAACAGAATTTATGATTGCTAACAGATGTTATGGTTTATTTCAGGGATCAGGGGATGAACCATAGTTCGCAGAGAAACTTGACTAACAGTTGCTCTTACTTTAGGGGCGCCATGTATACTGCCTTAAGCTTAACAAACAACCTATCAAAACTATAGCAAGCCATTGGCTAGCTTCGTCTCGCAACTAAACATATAGCTTGATATTAGCTAACGTTTACTTGCAGAAGGTTATATTTCCTGTAATAGAAAAGTTGTGCCATAAACAAAACAGAGATTTTCAAATTAGGTGAGTACCGAAGGTATAAGCAAACTTAATGAAAAAAGATGGACGACGTAGTGCCACTGCCTGGGGAAGAAACATGCTTATTAACAATTTTGCTGATAGCGACAAGCAAAGTTAAACCCCCCAGTTGGTAAGCAGAGACCACACATGCCTTTGCAGACGAGGGACATGTTTTTTTTTTCTGAGCCCTAAGATGTTTCAATGCTATTAACTTTTCTGTCCGTCAATAGAACCTTCTGTAACGAACCATGACCTATTATCTAGTTATTCTTTTGGTGGCAGGAAGAAGCTAAGCTTTAGCTAGCTTAACGACTAACCCTACTTAGTATCTTCTTTTGTCAGTATAACGTTAATAGCTAGTTAATGTTACAAGTTAGCTGTAATACAATGTCCATATCAAAATTAGCAGTGATGTATTTCTGAAAGTAATTTTGTGTTACGTTTGTAGGTACTTATAGCTAGCTTTTTTCAGAAACGTCTAAAAATCTAGCTATATTTTTCAGAACCATCTAATAATGTTGTATTATTGGAAAAATTCCGTAACAAGTTTTCAGCTACTCGCTAAAATTATGTAGCCTTCTTAAAGTGTTATTATGTTATGGATAATTTAATTGTTTTCCCACACACTGTCATTAAAAATAGCCCAATGGCTACAGGTCCAATGGTCACGTGAATTGTCTGCTCTGTGATTCGACATTATAGACCGCAATGTTGTATTGGAAGAGTAGTTAGTTTTGTGTACTTATTGTCATTGGAAACAACAATTACCTGTGTGTTTTTGAAATGTCTATGCTACAAAATCATGGCCATGTGAGTCCCTTTAAATCTGTTTTCTTTAAACAATTTATAGATTCCCTACTGGCCATATATTATACCCCTCATGCTTTTTTGCTTATGTACAGTACATGGCTGACATTGAGATTGGAACTTCCTACTATAGGAGAAAGAGTGAACAGGTCACAGCCCCATTATAGCCAGCTTCTCATACAGTCCTGACTGATTTGGGACCGAGGGTGGAGAGGCAGGTTGTATTGTCAGCCCAACGAAAAAGACACACTATAAAAGGTAGGACTGTGTGACATGGGGAAATTGGAGGTATTGTTATTACTAATACCACCATGTTATTCTCTCTGTCTCTGAATAGAAACAATAGGGTTTACACAAATCCTGCTAGATTCCCTCTGTTAGACGCACATCTGGTATGTAAGGCATCCCATCCACGCCCTCTCATTCCCTCTTTCTTTTCGGTCTGTCTCTCTGTCTTTTTCTCCTATGGAAACCCAGTTTCTATCTCACCCCCCACCCCACCTTACCCAGTCTCTTTCTCTCCTTTTCTCTCCCTCATACCCAATCTCTGTCTCTCATTTCCTTCCTCTTTCCAAACCCAGTTTCTCCCTTTTCTCCTCCCTCCATAGCCAGGCTCTTGCTCTCCCCTTTTCTCCCCCCTCCATAGCCGGCCTCTCTCTCTCCTCTCTCTGCTCTCTCTGCTCTCTCTTGAAATATGTAATTATCTTCAACTGATTCCGGGGGGTTTGACATTGAAGAATTCTGAGCGTCTCACACAGAAACACTGAATGCGGTATTGTTCCTTTCGTTGCAGTGGCACTGGGACAATACCCCCACCCACTTCCTCCCATGTCACAATGCTTTGATTGACAAGGGTCCAGCTGAAGAGTGAATTGTTGTGCTGACCGAAGTCCATCAGAGTCCTCTCTTGGTCTCCGAACCCTTTCATTCCTCGCATGCATTTTTCAAACCAAATTCATCTCCAACTCAAAGGCTGGAGACTGCATTGTAATATTTAGTGTCACATTCACACATACTGTATATATGTAAACATTTTCATTAATATATATATCTTTTTTCATTCTGTTTCTTTTTTCCACATTATGTTTATTCTTTATTGATCCTGGTTTGAGGAAAAAAGATTCATAGAGAAACAATGAAATTGTATGTTTTGAGTCGATGTCAGTGATTCAGTTACATCAGAAGTGTAAATCTCCTTTATTAGCACATCTGGCCATTTCATTGTACATCTGGTGAGAGGAACGTGCAGGTCTAGCAATGCTTCTGTATGGCTGCTCAAGCTTATTTCATGACAAACAATGTACATCTGCCACATAAGCAGTTCTAGAAAGCTTTTGGTGAAGTTCAAAGTCTTTCTGTCAGCCATCAAGATGGTTATCAACGAAACGGCTAGACACGGAGTGACAGACAAATGGTAGACACAGCACAGACAGGCGATATTGCTGGAAATCATTTGCCAGATAATGTGTTAGGTTTGGCATTTTTGGCCAATAATGTCTAAACTAGGGTGGGATAATGTAATTGTAGCATTGATTAGTTTGTAGCTGGGAGTCTGTGGTATCTGATATTTGGGAGATTTCAGGGCATGAAAATTGCGGGTGCCTGAATGGGGAACAACTCATAACTCAATGACCTTTTGGAGAACCCTGTTTAGTGTCAAACTCACTAAATATTACTCTTACCCTAACAGTTGATTTGACAGTTTTTATATATATTATATACATGTCTAAGACAAGATTCTCTTAAAACACAGAGACTAATACTGATCATATACTGTCCATTAACAGATCCAGCCCAATGTCACCCTCCCCTGGCCACAAAACGCACATCCAGGGGGGTACGGATTAAAAGACCCAAGCTAGGACCACAGCTGTCCCTGCAACTGTTCAACCGCAAAGGGTGGATTTAAAGTCAGTGGGTGTAATCTTACAGAACAGCAGGGGTTAGCAGGCTATGAACGCACACATACACACAGAACCGATTTAAACTGCATTGGACACTGGCCTCAATAATTAGGTAGGTAGATTTGTGTCTCCGGGGGATAAAGCCACACAAAGTAAGAGTCATTGCTAACTGGATTAATTAAAACTAACATTGGAAGGTGAGAGGTCAAATGCCCCATGACCCCCTTCCCCCCAGACTCCCCATCCTCTAACCCCCCCCCCCCCCCATTCCAATCCTCCCACCCCCTCAACTCAAGCCAAATCTCCTAGTGACAGTGATACTCCTTATACAGTTCAGTTTCCAAACCGAGGCACTTGTGTGGGCACGACGGGGGGGATGTGGATAAATGATTTACATGACTGGTCCCAGGTGGAAAGTCTTTTTGATTAGTTGTGTGTGATGGATCTTGTCCAAACCATCTAGACATAGGAGTTGCATATGGGTGCTGGGTAATGAAAACGTTCACATCAGTCCTCCATGGACGCGTGCCTGGTCGGAGTCTCAGGTTGGATACAGTCCTAAGTATTCACATTACACTCGAAAGGCTTTCTGAATGAGAACATTAATTGTTTAGTGTGCTGCTATTTCTTCCCTCCGTCCTCAGTCTCTCTCCTCTCTTTCCCTCCTCTCATTCTGTCCTCTCCCGTCCCTCTCCCCCCGCTCTCTCTCCTCCTCCCACTGTAACCTCCTCTTTGCATTTTTCCCATCTTTGCAGGCATCCAGCAGTTATTTAACCAGCCCTGTAATAGAATAAAAACCTGACTTTTCCTCGCTAGCTAATCTAATAACAGACCCACCTTGTCATTGCTCTGTGTGTGTGTGTGTGTGTGTGTGTGTGTACAGAGTGTAATTCTGGATGTAATCAGGTGGAATTAATAAGCATGCTGTTTCTCATTATGAAATAACTGAACTGCTCTTCAGAATCTGAGAGGCTGACTGGGAGGACAACAGACAGGCGTTATTCCCACAATAGCACATTGTTACGGGCCTAATCCAAACTGTGTGTACGCGGAATATTTACATACAGCGTATGCCGTATTCTATGTCTACATTAATTAACTGTGTGACTATTTATATGTGTGTGGGTGTGTGATCCGTGTGACTGATAGAGTTAACAGAGCTGGTGAAAGGCTGAAGCAGCCTATCCTGATGTTGATTAGACCAGGCTAACTAAACTGGGCTCCAGCCAGGGGAGCAGAAGAGAGGGGCCAGGTGTCCACATCCATCTGGAACAGCCGGCACAGAAAGACAACACCCTGATAGACATAACGGCTAAAAATAACACTAGCTTATTATGCCTGAAATGCTGTAGCTACGTTCGGCCAGCGTGAGTTGTCCCGGAAATACATTCTCTATCAACAACCCCTCGGTATCGCTTACTTATCCCGCTCACACAACCTTGCACCTCGGCTTTCGGGAAATATCCTCTAATGCCCCGGTTTTGACTCACAGAAACTCATTTTGATTCCCTTATGTTAGGTCTTCAGGCACACTTGGAACACTAGTGTGCATCATGGCCAAATCCTGGATACTCTATAATGACAGTGACATTATAGAAACGCATGACCACATAGCCATCAAAACAAACGGCATCTGAATCTATAATGTGCACAACATCACAGACGACAGACAGGACAATGTGTACTTAAACTCAAAAACGACAGTTTCATTTAATAATTTTATCAAACCGCAATGCTAAAGTGTATGTGTGTGTGTGTGTGTCGGAGGTGATCCTCATTAAGGAGATCTGGCTGCGCCTCAGAGAAGAAGCATAGAGTCGCTTCATTATAATACACCATTGAAACACACAGAGAGGGAAAAGAGATAGGGGGAGACAGAAGAGGGTGTGTGTGTGTGTGTGTGTGTGTGTGTGTGTGTGTGTGTGTGTATAGGGCAAGTCCTAAGCTGGTCTTTATTAGGATGCTCAGCCTTGAGAGATGGACAGCTAATCTAAAGCAGCAGAGGTTTAATAAAGAGAGAGTGAGACAAATATCCCTCCATCACTCCCTCTCGTCTACTCCCCTCCTGCTTAGCCCTTCTCATCCCCCTCTCATTCCATTTTTCAACAACAGATTACATACCTCTAAATGATCGGACCAGCCCTCTTCTGACCAGGACTGTGTGCGTGTGTGTGTTTTAAATAGTCTCCTCTCAGTGGACACACACAGTCCTGGTCAGAAGAGGGCTGGTCCTATCATTTAGACATATGTAATCTTTAGAAGTTGACTGAAAAGCCAAACATTGCCTTCCTAATATAATTATCAGAATCATAAGTGCTTACCTATTACTGAGATTCTCTATCAACAAGACAGATGGTTAACCAAACACAAACGAGAGAGAATGTTTCATTCTCCATCAGGATCTCTATAAGAATGTGTACAGTTCAGTGGCACAGCCATTTCATGCCCCAGGCTCCATAGGTCCATCATTATCTGACACCATTAAGTTTTCAGGGAGCTCTCATTCAAGTTAATAGGATCACCCTTGGTAAGGGCTCCGCTCATTTCCTATATGGTTGATCTATTTCTGATTTATGGATAAGGAAAGAAGCAATTATGAAAGGGAAAATCAGTATTAATAAAAGGAAAATCTGTATTGAAAGAGGACTTTCTAGCTCGGTATGAGATTTCTAGAGACTGCGCCACGCTACTTCGTCCCTCTGGCTTCTCAAACTGAAAATAGAATTTCAGAATAAGAACCAGACCGTCGGTCTCCGCGGCAGAGGAATCCGTTGAGGTTATTACCATGACTTATTTAGTATCATGTCTTCAATATTCAGGAACACGGGCTTTTAAATACCAGCATTTAAAATTCACATATGCCGACTAAAATGTTAAATGACAGTGAATACATTAATGCTAATTTTGCAGGTGTATAATGTAGACCTGCGTGTTGTGTTTGAATGGAAGGTAATGTGAAGTGTAAGGCTAGAGTGCAGCCATTGCAGCCCAGTAGTGTAGCTGTAAGACAGTTGTTCTCAAATGAGATGCAACAGGAGGAAGGAGATGAACATGACCCGCCAGCAGAGGACAACAAGTGCAGGTACATTATTTTATCAGCTTTTAAATGTTCATTCATACAGCCTAAATGAGCCCGCAGCGCACTATTACTTTCTTACGTTATGCTCCCGGTCGTGAACAAAAACGATGGGAAAACTTTAAAGCAACAAAAGTTGTTGGAGGTGCAGAGATGGAGCAGAGAAAATAATTTTTTCAAGTAGCGTACAATATTTTGTGTTATAAAAGAAAAGCCTGATTTTTTTTTCTGATTTAACTGAAAAATAATCCATTTTCATATGACCTAAAAACAAAGTCAGTGGTTGGGGAAATAAACATTACAAATGTCCCTTTCAACACATTCTCTGCAATAAAGGCGCATGACTCCGGGGCGTTGTGACAGCCGCTAGGTCGCGGCTCTCACTAAGACAGTATTCTAGGGTAGTTGATGATGAGGAAGAGGAGAAAGATGATGGACCGAAGTATAATAGGCATCAGCAAGTGTAAATTGTTGAGAAACTTTGTGATAAGCGGTGACAGAGAAGGGAGGGATGGATGAAGAGGAGGGCTAAAACTCATGCGTCAAACCCATGACAGCCGAGAGGGGAAAATGACAAGTCCAAAAGTAGGATACAGAGCACTGTTCTTAAAGGAGCTTTACTGAAACATAATCCGACATCGCCCAAAAAATATCTAACGAGGGTGCAGTTGGCAATTCCGCGTCGTTTCTGCCTACAATCACGGTCAGTATAACGTAAGTGGGGCACGTCCGCGGTATAAGCCGCTACACCAACGATACCTCATTTGCCGCCCGCGTCCCACCCAGCCCAGCGCTTATCACAACACTATCCCCCTCATTGCTGCTCCATTCACAAAGCGATCTTGAAAACGGGACTTGGGCTTACCTTAAAACGTTCCAGCTTTTCAGTGGGTCAAGGTCTGAAATTATAGAAACCATTGTTGACTAGCTAGCAGCACGGGGCGCGATAGCTCGAACAAAAGCGGAGAGAGCTGTACTCCGTCTGCGAATGACAGTAGCGCTCCGATGCAACTCGTCCTACTTCTTCGCAGTGTGATAAGCGCTGTCATAGCTCTCCCTCCGCCCCCTGCTGAAGCTGAAGCCTGCGCTCTGCGGCTACATACAGCGAGCGACTTCACAGTCTCCAGCAGTCCCCAAAGCCTCATAAACAAGATTAATCCTATAATGAACAAATTAGTTTTTTCAAGAGCACTTTTCCTCCAAACCATAATCACCCAAGCTATAACATTAGGCTATACGCACACAACACAAATTCCGCTTCAACTCGTTAACTTTAAATAGGAAATATTCACTTTATCTTTATTGACAAGGATACAATAAGACCAACGCCTTTATATTGGATGTGTCCAATTTAGGTTTTCGGGCTAATGTCCAACAGCAGGAGCAGACCAGCCCATAACATCTGTCCTGTCAGACTTGTTTTACGTGCAAATCAAAATGCAAATTCATGCCATGCGATCCAAACAATAATTTATCCTAAATGCAGTACAAATAATACTGGTAACAAAAAATTGCAAGGTCATGTAATTCCATTCTAATTATTAAAGGGGGCCAATTTAGGTAGACATTCAGAGGTTGAGACATACGTTACGTTCAGTCTAACAGCGTGGAAGCAGAATAGCCATGTTGAAAGTATCTGTGCCTGTTTTTTTTTAAAAGGCCAAAACACTGTCACTGTTCACTTCCTAGCTCTGACAAGACCACATCCTGTTGATGACAGTCAACTTTCTTTGCTCCACTGTCTTCTCTCTGAGCAGCTGTAAAGTGGCTGCATAACAACACTGACTAGGCAGCAGAATGGCAATGGTAATTCCTGGCTTCTATCTATTTACTTATTGTACACAAACAGATGGGCCCAATGTGTGTGGGGGGGTGGGGTGGGGGGGGGGGCTGTCACGTTTTAGTCTCAGGCAACATAATTGGTTATGAGACAACGTGGCTGTGTGGAAAGACCCTGCCACAGGTGTCTCCCTGAACAACACCACATTTCCGTTGTTCCCATTTCTTACATTTCTGCTTTGTTTCTCTTTCACAATACCAATACAGGGAACTACTTAGAAACATGGATAGGGTTTGGCCCCATGGTGATTCTACTGAATCATGTGTAACTACATGCAAAAATAATTGCTCGGTTACAACACTCGCAGATCTAAAAGGATCAAGTAGGTGTAACTAAGCGTATGCTAATAGCTCTAGCAAGCCGTCTGGGTGACTAGTCAGGGTTTCCACAACACAACGCTTTCAGGGCTACAGAGGGATGTCAGAGGCATGGCGAGATGTGGTGCTACTAGCCCGTCGCTCCAGGGTCCAGCAGTCCCCATTTGGCCAAATGACTTTTCACGACTCTTCGGGGCCCTGCAGACCTTTAACCTGGCGTAGTCTGAGGGTTTTCACTGTAGCCTGTGTGTTTATGTATGTAATGGCATATATTCCGTTTAATAGGGTAGGATGGCGAATCTGTTCTCATGCTAAAGACATAACGGTAATGCAAACCTACAGCCCCCCGCTCTCACCAGCCACACAGCAGATGGAAATAGACTGAATTGGACATCTGCAGACTTCACCGACTCCGGGAAGGGGAGAGTTGACAGCATCCCTCTCTTTCTTCCTCTCCCTCTCTCTCAATCCCTCTCTATCACATGCATATGGGCAAAGCGCACACACACACGATAGATCAATCCAGTTGGCTGCTCGGCAGCACGGTTTTAATTTCTGCATATAATCATGTTAGTGGTATAATCATGTGTTTAAAGCCTGACACACACACACACACACACACACACACACCTGCTTCCTCGGCATCTGAGATGGAAACATTCATATCCTTGAGCACATTTTTATTTTTTTATTTTTTAACACAATCAGGCCCATCGAAGAGAGGCCTGAGGTTCATGATATCAAACATATGCGATGTGCAATTCAAATCTAAACAAAGTAGCTGCATCTCCCAACCACCCACAGAATATAGATTCCCATTTCACCTCAATTCATTGGTGGGGGTGAGAGGGGTGGGGGACAGATGTGAATGAAATAAATATGGGGGGATTATTTCATAAACGACAGTGTTTCCTTTTCTGTGTAAGCCATTTGATCCTGTCAAATATGCCTAAAGCCATACACCCACGTGCACATTGTCTGAAAAGGCTCCATTTATGAGAATCTTCCCCTTCAACACAATGAGGGAACGGTTGGCTGAGTCTCTTCAGAGCCGCAGCTTTCCGAATCAGGATACCGTAGATAAAACACAGGGAGACGCAAATGAGATTTAAATCTAACGCAAGTGGTTCACTCTCAAACATCCACACACAAGAGAATGCCCCAATAAACATGTTTGTTTGTTCTATGCCACAATCAGGGAAAGCTAAATTGTGGGCATAGAGGAAGATAGAGATAGTGAGGCTTCTTATCTAGTGTTTACTTACCGGGTCCCACAGATATAGAATAAATACAGGCTTTTCCCCTCTTCCCGTCCGTGTATCTATATTTCCATCTCATTCTGTCGGATGCTCTTACATGGCACAGCTATCAGGGAGTGTGTTCTGTGTTGTACTTCAGTATGTGTGTGTGTGTGTATACACGTGTGTGTGTGTGTGTGTGTGTGTGTGTGTGTGCGCGCGCCTCCATGCAACAGATACATGAGTAAAAAAGGAAAGAGAGACATCAGGTGAATCCAGTTTAAAAATTAGAACCGTAAACCTGGAGCAGAAACAGACAGACAGTGACAAAGGTAGACAGACAGAAAGGCAGACAGACACATTTATTTAGAGGCACTGGAGCAGCAGAGACTGACAGACAGACATATGTAAAGTGGGGGTACTGACATGGAGACAAGGTGTAGTTTGGGACAGTGGAGCATAGCAATAATAGAGACCGACAGGTGGAGGGTGGAGGTGCTGGAGAAGGGCCAGACTGACAGGTGGAGGGTGGAGGTGCTGGAGAAGGGCCAGACTGACAGGTGGAGGGTGGAGGTGCTGTAGGGTGAACTTAAGCGCATCATTCTAGATAGGAAGGTGTCAGTTTGCCACAAGGGGAACATCCTCACACACCACCTCACCGCTCTCACATCCATCACACACCTGGCTGTTTAATCATCACCAGAGTAAGAGGAAGTAAAAGCGCAGAGCAGAAGTGCAGAACCTAGAATGGGTAGTAGAGGCATATACTGCGTTTGTAACCTGGGATTGTCAAAGTCTTTGTATTGAATTGATTTGTTTTCTGCTCCAATAGGAAGCTAAAAGCTATATGAAATATCCTGGATGAGTATAAAACAAGTTTTCCTGGATGAGTATAAAACGAGTTATCCTGGATGAGTATAAAACGAGTTATCTTGGATGAGTATAAAACGAGTTATCCTGGATGAGTATAAAACGAGTTATCCTGGATGAGTATAAAACAAATTATCTTGGATGAGTATAAAACGAGTTATCCTGGATGAGTATAAAACGAGTAATCCTGGATGAGTATATAATGAGTTATCCAGGATGAGTATAAAACGAGTAATCCTGGATGAGTATATAATGAGTTATCCAGGATGAGTATAAAACGAGTAATCCTGGATGAGTAAATAATGAGCTGTCGTAGATGAGTATAACGTTTAAAAAAATCTAATGAATAGCAGGTAGACATTTTCATAATTACTAGGTTAAGAAGGGAAGGTTAGGTATCTATCTGGCAATAGTAGAGATGTGCTGAATCCTTATTTCAGAGAGGAGGGAGGGAAAGGGATATTTAAGTGAAAGACAAGCGGGGAGAATTAGAGGTGGATGCTGGAGAGAAAGAGAAACAGGAAGAGAGAGTGGGAAAGAGAGAGTGGGAGACAGCGAGAACGGGAAAAGAGGAGATGGAGGGATATATTTAGAGCTGTTCCTAATCAACTCCTCTGTCAGAATGTGTCTGTGGGGGCGCGAGGCAGAGAGAGCCACACAAGTTCAACACTAAAAATCAATATACAACCCACTCAGATACTGAAAGCATTCCGTCCGCATTGTGTGTGTGTGTGTGTTTGTGTAAGAGAGGAAGTAGATAAACAAGTGCTCTACTTCATAATTAACAGCAGTGAATATCCGGTCTTGTGATTTGTGGAAAAAACACTGTTGTTATTCACAATGCCTGTAAACTCAGGCCATCTATTGAGCACTTACAGACAGAATACAGACAGTATACAGCACATCTTTGTGGGTAAACTACACACTGTTACAGTTATAGGAATATTGACCACTTACACCAACTCGCAATACAATGGGAATATAATGAGAGCGCGTTTGCTGGGAGTGATCGTACCGATAGCATTTATGGTGGAGGAGAAGAGGCTTTCCATAATACTTCACTCTAACAATTGGCTATTATTCTTCCTTCTCTATCGCTCTCATTAGAGAATCGATCAGAGTATTGTGTAGCCCACACAGAGAGAAACGCAATTAGACCATTGACCAAACGATTGTGTGAACTGCAGATCAATTGGTAATGATCACCAGATAGGGGGTTTGGGAATGGGGGTCATGTAGAGAATGATGAAGAAGAGGCAGATATGATTGAAGAAGGGGAGAGGTCGGTCTTGGGTTGAAGCTCAAACTTAGGGAAGAAGAGCCTGTCATGGTCACAGTGTTATGGTCCTACTGGGCTTCATATCTTCACTGTTAGCCTTTGGTCCCTCCAACACTAATTGATGGTAACAACAAAACCATGCTCCTACCGAGAGGGCTGGCTTCGCAGATATCTCTGTAGTTCTCTGTGCAGTTGGTGGTGTGTTGAATATAGAGCACTGCCGTGACGCGTCAACAGGAAGTGCGTTCACTTTCACTTCCTCTATGGACTGGTGCCAGACTGAAGGGGCCTCATGACCCAATCCAGTGGAAAAATATCAAGGGGAGATACGACAGGACAGAAAGGAGTCACAACCTATGTGTCCATTCACCTTTCTGACACCCATTACTTGTTTTGCAGAGAATCTAATGAGACAACGGCCTGCTTGAACTGGCATATGACAATAAAAACAGCCGGAAATAAGGAAGTTAGATCCATACAACAAACACTCTGCATCCCCCCAAAAAAGTTCTTGCTGACTTATTCATTGGTTGAAGGGTTTCCATTATCCACACTCCCAAATGGAAGTGTTGTGTCAATACAGTCGTCACACCCTCTCACCTATCTGCCTTATTCTCGTTGTTCTCATGGGCCAATGTTTGACCATGCTCCATCCCACGGTGAAAACTGATTGGATGGTGAAACCTCCGTCCAGCCAATGCCACATGCTCAGCACTATGTCTAAATGACTCCGCAATTACCATTCATTCCTGGATCTTTTGCAAATGGAAAATCCACCCCTGTCAAACAGAAACAAATGTTGTTGATCTTCAGAACATTACTTCTTTAGCTGTCCTTTCCATTCCACATGTCACAATGTTTTTTTTTAGTTTTTTTTGACACTGCTGTTGGCAAATAAACCAGGGTCAATGGAAACATTCCTCCTCTCTCCGCTCCTCTCTCTGAAACGCTATGCCTCTCTCCTCCCCCTTTCATCTCTCTGTCTTTTTCACATTCCATCTTTCTATCGATTTCCTTTACTTGATCCCTGTTTCAATTCTTCCTAGTGGATGTAATGACGCACTGTACTCTTTTAATGAATAGAAGGAAGTATATGACACGCTATGACTGCAGGACAGGGGAATACACAAGGACATTGGCAACATTCATCATATTTAAAGATATGCCATACATGCCATAGAAGGCCGATGTCTCAGTCGTTTGGTAAATGGCAACCATTTTCCCATGGTCTGATCATTTGAACCTAAAAAGAAAATCAGTCACTAGAGTCCTTCGTGCTTGGTTTCTCTCCAAATAGTCCCTACACCCTCTACCTCTCCTCCCCTCCGTCTTCCGCTGCTCCCCTCTCCTCCCCTCGCTCTCTGTCTCACCCCCTCTTACCCGCTCTCTCTTTCTCCATCTCCCTTTCTGTCAATCGTTCCCTTTTTCCTTCTCCGGTGGAGCGGTCATTTGTGTGATAGGTCAGAGGTTAGATGGAGTCGCAGCCAATTAAAGCCCTGCGGGTAGACGAAAACCAAACAGGAAACAATCTCCGACCCATCTGTGTGCTCATGCCCCCGGGGCACACTCACCAATATCTGCCCACCCGGAGTATGGATGTGTGTTTAGGTGTGTGCGTGTGTGTGTTTTGATATCAATTTCAGTGTTATCGGGGGCTGCTCCAGATATTGTGGACACCTGCACCATCTAATTTGGCACTAGTATCTTCTCTCTCTCTCTGATTGTGCTTGTGTGTGTGTGTGTGTGTACTGTACGTGTGTTTCTGTTTATACGGGTAATACTACAAAAGTGGTGTAAATTCCTGTCCAACCAAAAACAAATAACAAAAAAATGCAGGACATTACATTATGATAACGTTCTAATTCAAACAAAGCCAATATTGGACAAATACAAACATGAGGAAATAAAGTAGACAACTCATGTGATTACCAGCAGGTGGACTCCAACCCTCCAAGAGCCAAACATTTAAATGTATTGTAATTGGCGACTACAGTAATGTACAGAACTCTACTGTACCTGAATGTACTCTGTTGTAGTGGGGCTGTACCATACTATACTGTATACAACATACTGAATTCTATTGTATTGAATTATACTGCACTCTATTCTGCTCTACTGAACTCTATTGCACTGTACTCTACTCAATATACGTTTCTCACAACCACATACATTACGTGTTGAATGCTTGAACTTGTCAAGGTGTCAACTCGATTGGTCTTGATCTTGATACCAATGACCAGGTATGATAGTAATCTTGTGATCAATAGTAAACTAATGATCCTGGATAATAACTCATTGTTTGGTAGATTACCCAACGTAAAGAATCAGAAGACTAACAATGGTTACACCCATTCTACCTTTTATCTTGACTGACACAAATGCCACTGAAATGTTTGGTGTTTTGCCCAAAACTGACAACTGAACATTTAACTAGATGCCTAATTTATTCAATCAATAAGTACGTTTCAGATCAAAGGATAGATCTTAGGAAGGTTATAAAAAATGCTAAAGCATCGAAGTTCCCAGGAGAACAGTGGGATCCATTATTATGAAATGGAAGTAGTTTGGAACCACTAAGAACCCAGTGTCCACTCTAACAGAGCTTCGGGTTTCTCTGCAGAGATGGGAGAACCTGCCAGAAGGACAACCATCTCTGCAACAAACCATCAATCAGGCCTTTATGAGTGGCTAGATGGAAGCCACTCCTGTGTAAAGGACATATGACATGCCGCCCAAAGGACTCTGGGAGCAGGAGGAAAAAAATGTATCTCGTCTGATGAGACCAAAATCAAACTATTAGGCTTGAATGCAAAGCACTACATCTGGCCAAAACGGTTATCACCATATCTATGGTGAAGCATGGTGGTAGAAGTCTGGTCGGGATTGTAGGAAGTATGAGCAAAATACAGAAAGGTCCTTGAAGAAAAACTGATTCAGAGCGCACAGCCAAGACAATACTGTAGTGGCTTCGGGACAAGTCTGTAAGGGTCCTTGAGTGGCCCAGCCAAAGCCCGGACTTGAACCCTGTTAAACATCTGTGAGGAGACCTGAAGGTCGCAGTTCACTAAGGCTCTCCATTCAGTCTGACAGAGCTTGAGAGGATCTGCTAGGAAGAATGGGTGAAACTGCCCAAAACCAGGCGTGCAAAGCTGGTAGAGACATTACCCAAGAAGACTTGAAGCTGTGATCACCGATGAAGGCTCTTCTACAAAGTACAGAATTAAAAGTCTGAATACTTACATTCACAGGATATTTCTGGTTTTTATTCACAAAGAATTGGCACACATTATTTTTTTCACTGTCATTATGGGGGTAGAGTATGTAGATTCTTTGGAACATTTTTGATTTTATTTAACCTATTATAAATTAGGTCTATAACAGAAAGGCAATGTAGGTGTGTGCTCCACTCTAGGGCTCTGTTAGCCATAACAGAAACCTGCCTAAGACCCCGCCTCCTCCCCATCGGCTGCCTGTCCCTGTCCCTGTCCCTGTGGTAGAGACTGCAGGTGTCAGTTAGTTTTGTGGCCCCTGCCTCCTTGCAGCTCAACAGCGGGCCAGAGGTCAGTCCCCGATCACATTCCATCTCCCAGAGTGCCGCTGGGCTGTCTGAAGCAGGGAGAGCTGGGTTGTTGTTGTGCCGACAGAACACGAAGAATACTGTGTCCAACTATGGCTGTGCTGTGGGGGTGGGGGTTGAAAGGTGTATTTGTGTCTGTGAGTCTGTTTGGGGTGGGGGGGATTAAAAGGTGTTTGGGTGTAAAACGACTGTATTCCATTGTCTGCTCAGAAGTGTGCTACTATTGTAAGCGAGGCATTATTGTGTTCTTTCTCTACTGAATGTTTACAATACATTCCATTTATAAACAGATGATACGGGTATCAGACGTTTCTTTGTGGTGAACAAAATAACAGACACCCAGACCTGATCGTATGCTCCTCGGCAGCCATGAAGACTATTTCACTCTTCTACGTAAAAAAAAACGACTGTGTGCAGTAAAATAAAATCCTGATTTATGAGTGAAGTGCTACCATGTCATGCCACCAGGTAGTACGTGGGAACATTCTTTCTCAGGCACAGGCAGGCCTGGTGAAGTTCAGACGGGGGCCGAAGTGGAGTTGAATTATGAACATTCAGTCAAAACCTGCCTGTGGACTCATTCTGCCAGCTCTTCGTGAGCTTAAAACCAAACAGCTCCATCATGGCTAACCCACTCTGAAAAAGAAAACATCCAACTTATGAAGGGTTTCTACCTGAAAGGTTCACTCCACAACCAACCATTGTTACTATTCAGGCTAAACCAATAAGGAACATTCCAACAATTCACTTTGACAGGCATAAGCATGTAATGTCATGATGATGAGGGTTCTGTTCAGAACATTAACAGAGGCTTGCCAATGCTATGACAACTTCAAGTACTCTATTCTACACAGTTATTAGCCTGGATGCTTCTGTATCCTTCAACCGCAACCCCATCCCACACATTCACCTCTGCTCTTATTACTGGGCTAGATGCCAGAAGAGAAGAGGGAGATGGAAGAAGATAGACGGAGAGGGAGGGAAGAGAGATAGAGGGAGATGGAAGAATATAGATGAAGAGAGAGAGCAAAGAGAGATAGAGAGAGATGGTAGAATATTGTGGGAGATAAAGGGAGATAGATATAGATAAAGGAAGACAACAGAAGCTAAAGTTACTGTAGATGGAGATAGAGGAAGATAGAGGGAAAGTGATTACAGGAGGCAGATTGAAGGAGAGAAAAGGCGACAGAGATAAAGGGAGTGAGAGACAGATAGAGATAAAGGGAGATGGTGGAAAAGGGGGAGAAAGGGAGATAAAGGGAGACTGATATTAAGAGAGTTGAAAAGATAATGTGATAATGGGAGCTATAGATAGATGGAGATAGAGGGAAAGAAACAGGACAGAGAAAAAAGGACATAAAAGGAGATAAGAGAGACACACTAAAAAAGGTACTTAGCAGAACCATCTAGGTTTTGTTGGTTTGGCCCCTTTTTACCTAGGACCCTCTTTGTAGGGTTCTTCAAAGAAACCCCTGAGTATGGTTACGCCTAGAACTCTCTATGAAGTGGTCTGCCTAGAATTCCAATATGAATGGTTCTTCCAAAGATCGATTTATCATCAGAAGGATCTTCCAGAACATTCTAAGAACCGTTTCACCAGACTGCTTGGCCTTAAACATGAGTCTTTATGACAAACACATCGCATATCATACAGACTTTAATTCAGCATACAGTAGAACACGGCGTCCCACTGGTGGCAATCCGACCCTCATATCATCATGGCCACCTAGTCATCCCCACCTTTCGATTGGCTAATGTTTTCACGTCTTCTTCCCCTGCAGTTGTAAAGTACTCTAGGCACTAAACGTGTACAATCAGTGTGTAAGTCGCTTCGGGTAAGAGCATTAACTAAATAACTAAAATGTAAAACGATTAGATGAGTTAAGAAACTCCTGAGATACAGCACACATCAGGACACAAAGTCATTATGTTGGCTCGCACTGTTACGTGTAATTCCTTTGGAATCCAGGCAGAGTTGGAGGATATTCAACAAGTGGATTTGAAAATCACCCGCGCAAACACCGTCCAGAATAACAATTGTTGGTAAAACATTATCCCTGTGCAAACAACCCTTGTCAAACACTTTTTTTTTATGTATTTGGATCCAAAAAGGAGAGCATTTGAATATGTTGAGACAAACTGCAGTTTAAGTGTCTTTTGTCATTGCAATGTGTTAATCATAAAGCTTGAGAAAACCGACGACTACACATTCACACAGTCACACACACACACACACACACACACACACACACACACACACACTGAGGAATATGATCATCTGTTTGTCATTGCTGAGGAATCCCCACCCCCCCCACACACACATCCCTCTTATCCTCCTCCATTCCTCTGGGCTGCACGGTTCAGCGCCTCTGGCCCAGGCACACTGCTGAATAAATCAGTGACTTTATGAGATTAGGAACAGAGAGACGTGTGACCGAGGACTGTGCCTTTAGGGGTAGTGGAGGCAGGGGATGAGGAGGTGTTTGGGGTGAGGTTGGTTGAGGTTGGGGGCATTGTTCTTAGGGCTCAGGGCTACGGTAGTATTCACTGGGGAGAGCGGAGGTTGGGGTGTTGGTGAAGTCAAAGCTGCGAGCAGACGAGCTGAGAGCCGCTATGCGCCTGGGGGGGTCAAAGAGCAACACGGAAAGACCAACTCAGCCTTAATATAGACTACACGAAGTACAATATATTATACATTCTTAGTCAAAGCACATCTGCCCTCGTTTCACCAGTTACTGCTACTCAGGATAAACTCACAGCGGAAAAAAGAGAGGAAAGAAAGCCTTGAAAATGTCTTTACACATGTATATAGAGAGCATCTGAGCTCTTCAACAAGCCCACTCACTGCCATGTATGCCAACCTGAAGAGAGAACCTAACAGTAGGTATCAAGATCCCTGGTTGTTTGGGAGGAGAGAAATGACAATGCATGAACAAGACAAGACTTTATGAAAATTGAGCCTTGGAGCTTAGAGGGAGAAAGGGAAACAGTGAGATGGGGGAGGGAGGGAGGGAGAGAGAGAGAGGGACAGTGAGAGGAGAATGAAAAGGGAGAGCTACAAATAGTGGGACAGAGTGACAGAGTGAGAATACCTGGATGACTAAAACACGATAATCAAGGATTGTTGAGTAGCGATAAAGCTTCAAATTGTTAGTGGTATGTGACCAAAGTCATCAACCACCCTTGACACCATTAGTCTTAACTAATGCAGGCAGGGTTACAGCTACATGAGGAGCTTGAAAAGTGACATGGGGGCCTGAGGGAGGGGAGACTGTGAGTGAGAGAGGGAGCTGTGAAGGGAGAGAGGGGCACTGAATGGCTCAGCTTTAAAGCCACTGCCTTCCAGTTAGCTGCGTCCAGAGTTCGTATAGTGACTCCTTGTGGTGGCCTAAGTGCCTGTGAGCTCAATAACGGTAGAAGACTGCCTGGAGAAGGCATTCCCTCTGGCCGCTTAGGATTGCGGTTTAAATTTACCGGGTTGAGTAAGCAGCATGACAACAGCTAAAACTGCATTGGATGTGCTTCAGGGGACACATATCTCGACATTGACTGCCTCAAGTGTGCGGCGATGAAGCAGGGATGTAATTACAAATTGGATATTTCAACACTGGGGAGAAAAAGGGGCTACAAGAAAAACTATGGAAATACAAGAAAGGAACAAGTGGTAAGGAGAAAGAGGACAGAGGAAGATAGGAGACAGCCAAAACGAGAGGTAAAGCTACTAGTTACAGTAAGGCAGAGGAAGAGAGACAGGAGTCATGTTTGGCCATGTTCAGTCTTGTCTATTTTGGGGGATGGAGGGTAAGAGGAATAGCGACGAAAACATCCGCCAGAACCCCAGCTCCTCCCTCCCTCCCCCATACTGTTATTTCATTGATCTATATGCCTTTATGTGATGTATGCACATGTTAGAGCCATCCATTGGAAATTATTTATTCATAAAGAGAAAAGGAGAAAAAAAGGAAATGAATTCGGCGGGACACAAAAGACAACCTATTAGATGGTGTTATTCAAATGCAACTCTGTGAAGTATGGGACCCTAATAAACACTGCTCTGAGGTCAGATCCAAATGCCCTGAGCCCAGATCAACATGAAATGGGAACCCGCTCCCTGCCTCTGATCCAGAGTCAGTTCATCAAATATTAATGCAATGTGTGTTGTGTGGTATTCCTGGGAGCGTAGCCCGGCCCGATTACAATTACCAGCAATAAGCAGCAGTTCTCTGCTTTAATCACAATATCAACGTTTACATGATTAATGCAATAAACTCCAGTCTCATATAGCTGATATGAGCTCAAGCTGAGTGCGTGCTGGAGAATGTTGTGATTATACACATGATTATGTTGATTTATTTCACATTATTACCTTTACTCATTTCATTGCCTTTATCTGAGACCTGGTGTTTTTCTACTGGCAGTGACAGGGTGCGATACAGCCACAAGGAAGCGATGATTTGCCGGCAAGCATTTGGAATGGGTCAAAAGCAGGCTTGACCCATTTTACTACATGGCTTCACAGTCAACGTTTGTGTGCGTTTGTGTGTGTGTGTGTGTGTGTGTGTGTAGGGGGTTTAACACCTTGGGATGGTGTGATCAAAGTGTGACAGAGAGAGTGATGGACTACTTGGTTGACCTCTAAGGTGTGTGAGTCATAGGGGCATAATATAGGTGTTAGCACCATGTTCAGCAGGCTGAAAATCAGAGGTGTTCCATTTACCAGAAATACAATAGATTGAATAGACAACAGTGATACACTCTAGCCAGGTACAGTGTCAATGTAATAAGAGTAGGACACACCAAACGCAGTGGTTTGTGCATTTGCATATTTGTGGCCATTTGTTTCATTGGCAGATAATCTCACCGGCTATGTAAACTTAGTGGTGGTAATCTTGGCCAAAAAACAAGCCAGGCTGAATGGGCTGTTCATGCGCCCTGAGCTACAGGAGGCCCACAAGATTTAGTCAGTGTCTCTCCCTCAGATATAATATTCAAATGGCAAAACAATCGGAAATTATAAGAAATAAGCTGTAATACTGCAGCTTTTTATATGCCATATGACAAAATAATAAGTAGAATTGCATAAGATCTGATTAACAACCGGTGAACGTTTTAGCCCAATAGTAAAATGTGTTGATTTGCAAAAAAATAAGCTGTCCAACTACAAGCATAAAATCTCGAGTAGCTAATTTGGAAAGAGAATGGCACTTACAATGCCAGGGTTCTAGGTTCAACTCCCACAGGAAGAATGTCAAAAAAAAAGTAAATATTTGTACTTACTACTGTACAGTAAATTGCTTCTAATGAGAGAGTCTGCTAAATGTTTTAAATGTAAAAAATGCAGTGAACACAAACACTGAAATATTTTTCTGTTTTTGCCTCCAGATGGACCGATCCCACTTAGGAGAGAGGAGAGAAGAGAGAGGATTAACAACAGAGGAGTTACGAGAGAGGGGAGAGGAGTTACGAGAGAGAACTGAAGAGTGAGGAGTGAAGCGAAGTGAGAGGAGTGAGAAGTAAAGAGAGAGAAGTGAGAAGAGAGAACAGAAGAGAAAAAAACCGAGAAGAGGACAGAGAGTAGAGAGCGGAACAGAGCAGAGCTGGAGACACAGAGGTGGGTCTGACCCAATCAAAACAGTTCTCTCTGCATGGGTAAAGTAACACACATCTGATTAGGGCAGAATCAGTTAGCTATTGATAGCATGCTGTCTTGGAGACTACCTCACTGGGACTGTGAGCTCTCTGTCTCTCTCAGTCTCTCTCTCACTCCCTCCCATCTTGCGCTTTCTCTTCACTTTTCTCATTCTCTCACTCGCCCTCAATCTTTCATTTTCTCTCTCTCTCCCTCTCCCTGTAATCAGTTTAAGTGGGTTAGTGGATGGAGGCTATGTGAGGTGAGCTCTTATGAGGTGCTTTACTCTGATGATCAGTCTGACTGCTTGAGTCACTACCCTGGACTATGTAATGACCCCCACCCAGCCACACACACACGTTCCCTATACCTCCTCTCACTAACACCACAACACATTTAAAAATGAGATAAGGATATGTGCTTTGGCCTCAAATGAGAGTCTGTTTCTTCAAAATGACTCTTTGTATAGCACCCTCACACAACCAGAAAGCCTTTAAATGATTGATGAAAACCTTGCTCAAGATCCATCCATTTTCCCTTCCCACAATTCCAAAATGTTCTCCACTCCTCTTGGCAACATATCCACACTTTTCCTTATTAGTATTTACTGTTCATCTCCCCGTCCCCGGCTCCACCAGTCCTGTTGATGTAGTTGTGGAAAGCTGTAACAACGGCTGAACGTTCACATACTGTTGAAAATGTTCAGCAAATACCTTGGTTTTCCCAAATCCCATTTGAAGGATTCCTCAATCAGGAATGAGCAGTAATGACCGAATCTCCCCGAAGTTCCCGGAACGTTTTGAGCCTAGCTATGACTCCTGTGGTCTAAGACACAACAGACAAAACATACTGCATTGTGGGTCTGGCCTTCTCAAACACCCTGGCCTACACCCTGGCCTGGGCACAGCTATATAAATCGTCCCTCTATAGCCAGCCCAGTTAAAATGTCCAACTCCTTCCAAAACACTTTATATGATTGAGTTTCCGCTGCGGCTACATGTGTGTTTAGCTAGGATTTTACCCTCACTACAGCAGAACTTTGTGATAAACATGTGACAATAAAATGCATTAAAAGACAATTAAATAAAAAATGACACTGGGAGCCAGTCAGAGTGAGTCAGAGTTTCCAGTCACTCAACAGCTATAAGGAAGGAACCAAAAGCATATTCTTGTTTCAGTAAGAGCTCTCTGATTTCTCTAACCTTCACATATGGCAGTTAGAGACAGCCTAGACAAAGCAAATGGACATTCTTACACAGACATGTTTTTGGATATACGTTCTTAGTTCTAACAGGAAGTAACCACTCACCAGACTGCAGAAGAAGAGTTATGAAAAGTATAATATGAGAGTTATTGGAAGACGATCAGAAAGACGTACAGTATGGCTCCGTAGATAAAGAGTTGGAAACAGTTCTGATATTGACTGTGATACAACCTCTTCACGGTCGATATGAAATGTCACTCACACTACTGTTGCCTAGCACCCAGCCCATCACCATGTGTGGCTACGCCCCCTTCCTCTATCAGAGAAGGGAAACGGTGGTGATTTCTTTCTGTTTCGACATCGAACGGCAGAAGAGAGAGCGTGCAAGAAAGTGAGGGCTGGAGAGTAAAGAGATGTGACAGGAAAAAAATACAACAGAGCCGAACAAGAAGAACAGAACAGAGAGAAAGAGTTCAACAAAGAGACCAACTGAAGAGGTGGTTATACACAGCCAACAGCATTAGTCAGCTACAGTGACTAGCTGCCTTCTTAATCCCAAGGAGAAACAGTCAAATCGGTCAACAGACACACAGTTTGTCTTCTACTCCCTCCCCCCCTCCCTCTCCTTTGTCTCTCATGTTTGTGATCTCCCCTGTCCCTCCCTCCTGCCGAGTCCATCCAGGGCTGCTGCTTTCTCACTGGGAAGATCTCAAACCAAAAACTCCTCACCTCCTCTCTTCATGCCCTGCTCAAAACCCATTGGAGAACACCAGAGGGGAAGGACGTCTGAGTTCTGCATCCAAAAGGGGATGAGAAGGTAATGAGGGGAGTGGAGAGAGCAAGCAAGGCATGTGCAGTTGAAATCTTCCAACTGTCCTTCCACCTCTGTGACCTCTGCCACTATTTATTAGCCCATATTCCAATGAGTTATGTCCCAACATTCCCCACAGTTTGTGTTTCAGCTACAATGCAAATTTCAAGCCAAAGCTTGTAGACGTTTTATTTTAATTAGCAAACTTCTTTAACCCGAATCCAGGGAAACTTTTGCTACACCCTGAGATGAAAAACAGGGTGTGTTTGTATTTTTCTGAGCTTGTTTCTGACTCTGAGTCCAAGCTGCAGTTTGTTTGCTGAAAACATTTCCAGGGCTGTGAGGAGAGGACCTTGAATTGTCATGTTGGTTCATTTTCTAATTTTCAGAAGAAACTAGTAACCTTTGCATATGATAACCTTTCCATACTGTCTTATGATAAATGCTGGGTAACCTTTGCCAAAACCAAAAACAAACAGTTATAAATAGATGACTGAGTATACTTTCTTACACACGTCTCCTCTAAACTTTTCAAAGCAGAGAGTTTAAAACAAGAAATGTTTTCAAGGGGACGATCATCTTCATCCCTCTCAATCTGTATGTCTCTCCATCTGTGGTGTAGACACCCGCTCCCGTTCTGTATGTCTCTCCATCTGTGGTGTAGACACCCGCGCACGTTCTGTATGTCTCTCTCCATCTGTGGTGTAGACACCCGCGCACGTTCTGTATGTCTCTCCATCTGTGGTGTAGACACCCACACACGTTCTGTATGTCTCTCCATCTGTGGTGTAGACACCCGCGCACGTTCTGTTTGTGTCTCCATCTGTGGTGTAGACACCCGCGCACGTTCTGTATGTCTCTCCATCTGTGGTGTAGACACCCGCGCACGTTCTGTATGTCTCTCCATCTGTGGTGTAGACACCCGCGCACGTTCTGTATGTCTCTCCATCTGTGGTGTAGACACCTGTGCACGTTCTGTATGTCTCTCCATCTGTGATGTAGACACCCGCGCACGTTCTGTATGTCTCTCCACCTGTGGTGTAGACACCCGCCCACGTTCTGTATGTCTCTCCATATTTGGTGTAGACACCCGCGCACGTTCTGTTTGTGTCTCCATCTGTGGTGTAGACACCCGCGCACGTTCTGTATGTCTCTCCATCTGTGGTGTAGACACCCGCGCACGTTCTGTATGTCTCTCCATCTGTACACATGAAGACATTTGAAAACATCCACACAGCTAATCCCATTTCAGTCTGCATGACAATGTTGTAAGATAAGATGGACCAATATCATCGGACCGGAACCCTACGCGGCTGATGCCATTCTCTCCATTAAATGTACTGGTCTGTGCGTGGATGGTATAGATGAATGCATCTATCTAAACACTATGAGAGAACACCTCGTATATTTCCAGGCATACTATACTACAGGTTACAGATTTACGTGTGTCTCTTCGCGTGTTTCGGTGTATGTTTGTGCGCGTGTGTGTGTATGTGTGTTTGTGTGTATCCGTGTAAATTCCTCCCCTCTGCGTCACCCTCTCTCTCCTCACTAAACTGAAAATCAAACAGCTGGAATAATTCAGCCGGGGCTAAGCAGGTGACCCAGAAAAAATAGGAGACAGGGAGGGAGGGAGGAAAATGAGTAGGAAAGGAAGAAGTCAGGGAGGAAGAAGAGGAAACGGAGGCAGGGAATGAGGGAGGAAGAGGAGATGGAGAGAAGAAAGGGACGAAGGCGAAGAGGAGACGGAAGGGAGTGAATTGCAGGAAGAATGTGCAGAGGAGACTGGGGGAGGGTCGTGGGGGAGGAAGGAGGAGAGGAGACTGGGGGAGAGTTGTGGGGGAGGAAGGAGAAGGGGAGACTGGGGGAGGGTCGTGAGGGAGGAAGGAGAAGAGGAGACTGAAGGAGAGTCGTGAGGGAGGAAGGAGAAGAGGAGACTGAAGGAGAGTTGTGAAGGAGGAAGGAGAAGGGGAGACTGGGGGAGAGTCGTGAGGGAGGAAGGAGAAGAGGAGACTGAGGGAGAGTCGTGAGGGAGGAAGGAGAAGAGGAGACTGAAGGGAAGAGAGAAAGTGGGTAATGACGTTAAACCTACAGAGGCAGAGAGACTGGAGGGCAGAGGAGAGTGAATCGTTGTGTGTGTGTGTGTGTGTGTGGTTTGTGTGTGTGTGTGTTCCACTACATCTGTATCCTACATACTGTAAGCCTCACCTCTCAGGCTCCTAATCTGTTCGGTTTTTGCCTCGGTCCCCCTGGTTGCCTGTCCATCTATAATGCCGTCCTGTCTTGAGTCTTCCTCTGTCTGTTAAGTAGTTCTTGCTGTAAACACTCAGATTATCAGGGCAGTGCTGGTACATCAGTACCAACCTGGATCATAACGTCTGAGTTGTTTACGTCTAAGGACATTACCGTAATATCAAAATAAAAAAATATAAAGGAAAAAATAAGGAAATTCCAATGGTATTTGGCTCTGTTCTAGCACTGTCGGCAGGTTCATCTTCGCCCTCCCCCTGTTCCTGCTCCTCTCGTTCTCCTCTCCTTCGTTTCCTCCACTCTTCCTCCCGCTGTCTCCTCTCGTCTTCCTCTCGCTGTCTCCCCCTCTCTCCATTCGGCTGTGTCTATCCCCTCAGGTTTCCTTGCTGAACTAAAGCGGGGTAGTAGGTCTGCTGACACGCCGTTCCATCCTTCGGCCCCATGCTGTCACCTGCCTCATTAGTGCACACTGAGAGGAGAGGGAGACAGGGATGAGGGATCCAAAAAGCGTGCACACACACGCGCACGCACACACAAGCCAGAACACACACGCAGTGTATTGTGTTTGTGTGTATGCACATGCACGCGTGTGTGTATGTGTGTGTTTTCGCACAATGCAGTACAGGGCCATTTTACCCAAAGGAACAACTCGCTCCACACAGAGGGTTTGATTATTCCGTCGTTTGACAGAAGTGACTTGTGGTGGAGTGTGTGTGCGGTTTGATAGAGGGCTCGTTCTCCTTTACAGGAAGATGCCTGTTCAGACTTGCCCTTTATACCAGGACAAAACACAACAACAACCAACCTAGATCATATTCTTTCAGGTCCTTGTACAGAACATCCGGAATGCACAATGAAACTCTGGCACTACTACAAAACACAGACGCTAACAAACGTTCCATGTTACTTCACCAAGACCTGTAATCGGGAATCAAACAACCAAACAACTCGCTCACAGTCAGATCTACTCAAACACCACGCCTAGAACCAGCGATACTAATCAATCCCATACTGGAGCATAAAATAAATCTATAAAGGGGACAGGGAGATGTTGAGAGAGCTATTATGTGGAGAACACAACACCTCCCCTTTAAGAGAGAGTCCAAGAGGAAGGGAGACTGAGAAACTGTCGAGTCATGACATAAAGGCCACACGCGGACACGCGCCCACACACACGTGCGCGCAAACACTCACAAACAATCTCCTGCCGGTCCCAGAAGCCCCACTAGAAGCTTTGCTGGTCTGTGTTTACGAGGCCTGAGTGATGCAGAGAGAATCTCCACAAGCACTTCAAAAGAAGCTACGCCGTTACAACCTCAAAACCCCCTTCGGAACCTTCCGGCAAAAAGTCTCTGCATCAACCAGCCCCTCAAGTCTTGTATTAGCCCACTGAACCAGGGAGAACAGATACTGGCAGGACAGGGAGAAGGAGAGGGAGAGCGAGAAGGGAGGTCTGGGAAAGGGAAGAGAGACAGAGAGAAATAAAGGGAAAGAGAGAGAAATTAAGAGAGCCCTTGTTTTGCGTAGACTGCAAGATCAAGACCCAATCACGCCCCAGCTATTACGGGATCAAGACCCAATCACGGCCTGGCTATTACGGGATCAAGACCCAATCACGCCCTGGCTATTACGGGATTGGGCAACTGAGAAGCACAAATCCACAAGACTGCACAACCATGGAAAACTCTTAAGAAATATTGCAGGATTCTCATAATTAAGAACAGGTTTAAAACATTACCACTGGTTGACGTCAGAAAAATGTCCCTTACATAACGTGAGGGTTTTCAGCACATTGCTCAACACTACCTGATAACAACAAACTGTTCAGACAAACACGTTTAGGAACCTAACGCACCTCGCGAGGCACTCGCATTTCATTGTTATAACACTGAATAAAAAAGAAACAAACAATGAGACGACGGAACTACACTGCTGTTTAGTAAACGAGGAAGAGCCGCAGAGCCTGTGAGGACAGCCAGGAGAATAATAGCGCTTTATTGGAGTAAACAAACTGGAGCACGGGTCAGGGGGTGTCAGCACGCGTGGGAGGAGAGACAGGTGGAAACAGTGTACACAGGAGGAAAAGAGGGAGACACAGACAGTCTGACCGACAGACAGAAACACAGACAGAGAGAGAGAGAGAGAGAGAGAGAGAGAGAGAGATTATGATAAACAGAGATTAAGAGAGAGAGAAGGGACGTGTGAGATTTGGGGGTTTGAGAGCAGAACACACAAACACACACACAGCTCATGCCAATGCATGACGGGCCAGTGATGGCATGCCAGAACGGAAGATCCAGCTCTGCGCATGTTGGTACTGATCCAAGCCCAGCTGGTGGCAGGACCAGGAGGAGAGAGGAAAGAGGAAGAGGAGAGTGTAGAGAACAAATGGGCAGAGGAATGGTACACTAGTGGTAAGAGCTGGAGTATCAGAGAGAGAGAGACAGAGACAGAGAATGAGAGTGCAGCCTAATAATTTCAGATAGACATTTATTTATTACATCTTTATTTTCCAACTCTTTTGGCAATGCACACAAATATTTCCATTGCCAAAAAAGTCATTTAAAAGGTAAAACAGTTTATGTACATACAGTACAGAGAGAGACTGAGTAGACCGAAAACCTTCTAACAAATGTATGACACCACAAGGGACACATACCTCCCTCAGATCGTACAGACCCACAAAGAAGTTGAAATCAAGTTAAACATTGATAAAGCTTCCGTATCTGTTAGGCGAAATACCTGCAATTGCAAAACACCAAATTCTCTGGCCTGATGAAACCTTGTAGGACGTTTGTAGCATCAGACCCAAGAGGATTCTGCGCTGTAATCACTGCCAAAGGCTCTTTGGTGATACTGAGTGATAGGGTTTGAATAACTGTGTACATTCAGAAGAAGATGAGGAGTAAAAGAAGCGGACAGGCAGTCACAGACAGGCAGTCACAGAGAGGCAGTCACAGACAGTACCACATGAACACTCAGGCTCTATGAACACCACTTGCTCTCCTCATCTCCCAGCCCTCCACTGACAGGGTTAGAGGTGAGGTGGGGCCCCAGGCTGGCCCTCCATATGGAATGGAATTGCATGACGTGATTGGCGCTCCCTGCGTGCGGACACAGGGATGCGGACAGAGGCTCCGTTCAGGCTCCAACTCTGCGCTGGACTAAGGGCCCGGCCCACACGCCTAGAGGCTACCATTGTCCTCTGCAAAATGAAAATGGGCTGCTGAGTTAGGAATCTTTCCAAACACTGGGCAAGGTTATGGAGACGCACATATGAAGTTAAACACACTTTCCGCGCATGCACGCACACACACACACACACACAAACCTCTACGGGCAGAATACATCAGAGATCCCAATCTGAATCAGTCCATTGTGGGAGGTCTATCTCTAGCCAGAATCTAGTCATCTGAGTGTCAGGTGATTCATGGGCGGTGCCAAGGGCTGTGGCAAGCCCAACTAAGGGTCAGAGTTCAGCTGTGTCTGGGTTCAAAGGTCCGGCCTATGCCTGGCATCAACACTACTGTATAGTAGGTTGTACTGTAACCACGCCAGCCCACTGACCCTCATTAAGAGAACATCAGTTATGGAAAAGGGACAGCAGGATGGAGGGATGGAGGGATGGAGGGGAAAACAAAAGGGCAAGATTGCATCTTAAAAAGAGAGGAAGAGAGAGGAATGAGGGAGTGAGGAGAGGAGACAGACCGTCCTGTGAGAATGGACAAAGAGGCCTTTATGGCGTTGAGGGTCAAATGGGCGTTTTATTCATGGCTTACCCTACACACTGAGAACAGTTCCCCTTGTAACTGCCCTGTGTGTGTGCATTTCTCTCACGCTTAATTTCCCTGTGTGTTTCAAAAGACAAAAACACGCACACGCATACAAAGTATGTGTGCACATGCAGGCGCATGCACACTCACGACACACAGACACACACTCACCTGTAAACATGTTGATGTGAGGGATTCACAAACATGGAGCCATTTTACACGCCCTGAATCATTACCTAGGATGAAAAGACTATACAAAGAGGTCCCAAACCCTGCATCTGTTTTACACTGGCTTATCTGCCTGCTAGCTAGGTAGCTAGCTGACTTACAATCACCATGGCAGAGATTAGTTGATCTTTCAAATCAATCTCTGTCTCAGCAGCACCAAGAGACTGCAATATTAAAAATATTTTTAGTTGAGAAAAACATTTCTCAGATTTCCCCCCCACAATGTTGGAAAATGACTTATTCCCTTTGGGCCGAGCAGGCACCAGCAATTATGAGGAACGGTGAGAACAAATTCATGTTCTAGGGAGTTGAATATTATTTCGATGGGTGTAAACCACAAGCTACTGCTCTGAGAATTGGGGGTTCAATAGTATGAGAAATTCTATTATTAGTTAATCCCTAAATTTAGATATAACTTGAACCAAATAACGCCTAAACATTCAATATATGACACTTTGTTTTTACAGATGTTCTACTACCTTTCTGGTATCTATTTTGTGATCATGGCTCCTTGGGTTTGGAGGGTTGAAGGTCAGAACATGCCGGTCCCAAAGCACACCAGGCATAGTTAATTTACCTAGGTCACAATGGCTCAACCACCCTGCAATTCAGTGTTTTTGTGTCATATTGGAACCCCAATAACTACTAAACCATTAATAACTACTTAATCCCAATAACTACTAAATCATTAATAACTACTTAATCCCAATAACTACTAAATCATTAATAACTACTTAATCCCAATAACTACTAAACTATTAATAACTACTTAATCCCAATAACTAATAAACCGTTAATAACAACTTAATACCAATAACTACTAAACTATTAATAACTACTTAATCCCAATAACTACTAAATCATTAATAACTACTTAATCCCAATAACTACTAAACTATTAATAACTACTTAATCCCAATAACTAATAAACCATTAATAACAACTTAATACCAATAACTACTAAACTATTAATAACTAGAAAATCCTCCATATTGATAAGCATTAAAAATGACTAAATCCCAATAACTACTATGCCATTCATAACTAATAAATCCCAATAACCACTAAACTATTAATAACTACTAAATTCCAATAAATGCTAAACTATTAAAATTAATAAATCCCAATAACTACTAAACAATCATTTTATTTTGGTTTTAATCCCAAAACTTAACCATTCTAACTAACCTACATTTATAGCCAAATGTCAGGTTTCAAATGGAGTCAGTAAGAGCTTGTTGAGTAAATTAGAATTAGCTGTTGGTTAGTGCTCAGTGTTGCGCAGTCTAGCTGAGCTGTGTGTGTTGTGTGTCATGGCGACTCAGTGTGTTAGGTCATAATGCTACATGTAGCTGACTGGGAGAGTGTTCAAAACAGATGTTTAGTTATATCTCTGGAATCGCTGGATACATTTCTCTCTGGGCTATATTCGTAGAGAGCTATGCACATCCACAAACACACGTTTATTTTCCTAAAAAGCAAAGCAGAGATCTAGGTTCCCTGTGCACTACCCTATCCTTAACATCAAACCTTATGCTTACACCGAACCCTAAACCTAACATTTAATGCATAAACTTAAATAATCTTACATTTTACCCCAAAACCCGACACACCCACACACCACCCACAGACAAATGTTACTGACCCCTACTTCTCTCCCCACACAAACAGAAAGTCCTTTTGGCTTTACAATACCCCCGATAAACCCAACACCCACCCACACACTAAACAACACCTACACATTTTCCAATACATCTAACATGGTGGTAATCGCCATTGTAAACCCTGTGTCATTGTGGGGACACATATAATTAAAAGGGGATTATGAGGCAGGAGGGCCCAGATGCCTAACGCATGTAATTAACATTCAGACAATGTGGCAGGCACAAAAACAAAACACCTGTGTGTATGTGTGTGTGTCCGTGCATGTGTGTGTGTGTGTGAGTGGGATTAACTCAGAACAGCCTGAGTAGACATCACCCAATCAACCGCAGCACAGAAGGGACATCGTGGGGACAGAGCCAATCAAGGGCAACAGAAAGAGCACGACTCAGGAAACAGTCGTAGTAAAGGAATGTTGACAGTGAAAATTAATAACACAGCAGAATGCAACTGTTGCCATCTATCAATGGGTCTGGGATGGATTGCTTTGAGTTAGCCATGGCTCTAAGATCTACTGCTGTTGTCCAATCAAGACCTAATGGAGGCAAGGAGACCTGCTAGATGCTCTTTATAGGCCCTGTGACATTAAAAGGTGAAACTCTAAATGGAAATTACCTCTCTCTTTTATCTCCTCCAAGATTAATGCATGTGGAAAGGCCCACCGACTATGCCAGTATCTGTGTGTGCACGCATTTGTGTGTTCACGTGTGTATGGTCTCCCCATGTATTGTCAAGATTTACACACACTTTACACGGAAGGTTAGGCTTAGCGTTTGACAACTGTATATAAGGAGACCAACGTTCAGTTTTAGCAGCCACACATAAAGTGTGTCATTTCGATGGCACTCGTGGTCTGTTTTTTACCAGAGGGAATTCGAGCATTTACCAAACAGCTCTGGGATGAGGGCACAGGAAGGACGGAGACATGTTAGTGTGTGTGACCTTTAACCCCTCACCATTAGCTGATGGGTAACTAGTGGTGATTTGCTCCAGTGAATGTGCTAGAGTCAGTTTCCACCACTTCGGTCCAAAGCGAGTCTGAATGCTTGTTGTGTCGTCTCCTCAAAGCGTTGCTTAATTGGTCCTGTGGGGCTTCGTGGTTTGAGCATGTCTTCTGATGCCAGGACTGTGGTACTGGAAGATCTGTTTCCTGGATCTTCTGGGCGCCAGGGTGGTGGGGTCCATTTCCTCTGGGGCCACCCCCAACAACAATGCATGCACGCACTACTGTAGCATTTTGGATAGCTGTCGTTGATAAAAGCATATGGGCTTGGTTCACAATGACATGCCAAATATTCTTCAAAACTGTTTTTCTACACCTAAATCTTTAGCTGGCTGAGGAACAGCGAGGACGTCATCGTCAGACATGGCGTCCCTCGAGGACTAAGGAGATATGACATTTTGAGTTGAAGCCACTTACGAGTTGAGTGGTTGTTTAGTTTTGCAGGAGGCTGATTCCCATTGAATAAACAAACTGAATGTGATGCCGACGTCTGTTGACTTGATAGAATACATTCTAATAAAGCCCACTGATGAGGAGGATATGGTGTGGAAACATGGCTTGTGAAATGGGAGTAGACCGATAACATGTCGGCAGATGTATACTTGACTCAAACAACAAATCGGAATCAAGATTTTAGTTTTGGGTAATGACAATTTTCTTTATTGTACTAATTTGTTCACATATGAATGAGCGAGGTACATGGTGTGTGTGTGTGTCTGTGTGTATGTGAGGCAGGCAGACAGAGTGAGAGAAAGACTGTAGGCGTATGTTGCTTCCGCACGAGTGTGCGCGTGCGTGTGTACGTCTTGTTGTGTGTGTGTCAGCTCCCTGTCTCCTGACCTCAGGGGTTTTATCTCTTCAGCATACACCTCTATCTGCCTAACCATGAATAAAGAACAGCTATATGCCTCTCCCAGCTCGAATGGCATTGATGTGTTTCTGTTGTTCCCACGCATCTCAGAGAGAGAGAGAGTAGAGAGAGAGAGAGAGAGAGAGAGAGAGAGAAGTAGAGAGAGGGGAGCTGGAGAGGGCAGAGGGAGAGGAGGACAGAGCGGGAGAGGAAGAGAAAAGAAGGGAGAGGAAGAGGGAGGGAGTGGGGGGAGATGAGGACAGAAGGGCAGAGGGAGGGAGTGGGGGAGAGAGAGAGAGACTTGGTTGCGGAGAAGAGAGGGGGAGATCGAGCGAAAGGACACAATCCCACTCATGTATGTCACTCAATCTATGACAGGCTGACAGAGAGTAGAATCCAATGAGCAGCACATCAGGTCTCTTCTGGATAACCAATCACAGAAATATCTGCCCAGAGACTATGTATATACAAAGCCTCCAGCAGCACCAATGGATGGATGGAAGGATGGCTATAGTATGTACAGTACGCTAACTGTATCCTGTATTTACAGTACCTACTAAATCGATGCGCGCTGCAAAGGAAGTCCAGTTGAATCTTGGGGAAAATAAAGTAGGATTCAGCATAGTGCTTGGGTTAGTTCAGAGTTTTGATTGGTTCTGAAGATAGGGATGGGGTTAGTTCAGAGTTTTGATTGGTTCTGAAGATAGGGATGGGGTTAGTTTGAGGTTTTGATTGGTCCTGGGGATAAAGATGGGGTTAATTCAGCATGTTGATGGGGGTTGTGGATGAGGCTTGAGCTAGTCCAGCAAACTGTTCACCGATTTGGGAGGAGATTTGATTTATTCCCTTTAGGCTGAGGTGGCTCCAGCCGTCTCCTTCCCATTCCAAACCCCCTCAAGAATAAATGGATGGATCGGAAACAGCAGAGCCCCACACAACTCTGATTACACCATGCATAGGCAACACGCTACATTACCCGCTCCCAATATATTTCAATTGGCTATGGATGGGGAACGGGGAACATTCTTTCTTACACACCCGGCTCTTGGAGCTCAGTTGATAAACAGGGTGTTGGAATGCATTCAGAGTTTATCAAGTCCATGGACACACACACATGCACCCTCACATGCACACACACACACACACACACACATACACACACACACATAGTGCCGATAAAACTGCAGACTGGGCCTTATGCGCCAGCTGTTTACCACTGTCAGGAGCCATAAAAACAACATGAGTCACTTTGAGAGAAAATCTAAACACTACGAAACCCCATATGGTTTCTCTATCCCTCTGTGTCTCTCTGTCTTTCTCTCTCACCTTTTCTATCTCCTTCTCTCTCTTCAGTTTCCATCCCACCTCTCCCTCCCCCTCTCTCTCTCCCTCCCTCCCTCTCTCTCTCTCCTCCTCCATTCTTCCCTCCCTACCCCCCCCCCTTTTCCCTCCTCCCCTCCCTACCTCCCCTCTCTCAAACACTCTCCTCTAAACAGCGTACCGTATGGTCCTGGCGGAGGATGATAGATCATTCTAGAAGCTGACAAACTCTATAACGCTCATTAGGCACAAATATACTGTCATAGAAATATTGCCTTTCAGATGTGTCTGTCCATGGTGGGTTGAGAGCTGCTTTGTACATTTATCTCATTGTCTGCTTTCTCTATTCTTAATGTGCAATGTTAATCATCGTCTTGGTCGCCATTCAACCCTTTAGTTTTATGATTTAGAACAATGGAGCGGGCATGCTCTAAACACAGACAACCGTGTAACGATCACTTGCTACAGTGATATGCACAGACGGAGACTGGTCTGGAACGGACCCAAAAGTAGATTTACTTCAGCCCAAATCAAGTTTGAAGTGTTTATGCGAGACTTAGCATGGCCCATCAATTCATAGTGTAGCGTTTACGATAATAATAGTTTGGGAAGATAATTAGACTGTGTGTCCTCCGCTGCTGAGTGAAGACTCATTTAAATGCTGTAAAGATAGAACTATTCTGAGTGCTTGTGAAAACCTGTTTTAGAAATGTGACACATTGCCATCTGCAGGCTGCAAGCACACTTTCCAGCGAACACACGCAGACAGACACAGAAAGAGGCACACACACGCACACACACACGCACGCACGCATTAACACTCATTTTCAAATATGTTTTTTAAGAAGTCATAGAATAAAGCAGTAATTACAAATCTACACAGAATGAGTATTTCATTTTTAACCTACAGTCATGGCAAAAACTATTCAGGCCCTTGCACTTGCATAAAATAAGACACTTGTCAGATCACTGAGTTGGTGACGGTATGGAGCTAGTTAAAACTGTCGTTTCTTGTGTCTGCAAGTCAGCTTGAGCCTGTGTGGCAGTTTATCAAGGGGTTTTCTCCATTTGAAGAATCATTGGCTGTAATCTTCCATCAGGTTTTCTCCTGCTGCCACGTCCATGGAGGCTGGCTGGCGCGACACAGGCCTTAAATGTCTTGGTAACATTTCCTTCTCTCCAAGCTCATTGCAATACACAGTGACCTAAAAAGAACATTTTCATTTTCATTTTTATTTGTAAATTGTTCAGGATTTTTGTTTAGTCGTTGATACAAATTATTTTGGGAAGAAAGTGTACATTGTTTGAATATATTCAGGGCTCATCGTATTTTTTTTTGCAACTGGCCCAGTGGGGCCATTGGGTTTGAAACTTACTGGCCAGAATGGGTTTCCTTTATGAATTTAAATTGCATTTAAATTCCTGATCAGTACGACCAAGGGCCCTGAAGACAGATTGTCAGCCACCCGCTTGGCTGTCATGCAAACCAGGTGAAGTTTGCTATTGGCATGGCTGGTCAAGGACTGTTTGCAGAAGTTGTCAAGGCCTTTGTAAAAAGACCCACATGTCCGCTCTAGCTGGGAACTTACGACAGACGACATCTGAGTTCCACTGAAGTTGAAACTGGTAAATTATTTTTTGCACTGAGGTAAAAATGGTCGCTTTTGTTTGAGTAGTCATTCTTCGTTTGCCTTCTTCACTTGAGTGACCTGCACAATTTTTTCAAATGTTTTATTGAAAAACAATACCAGACAGCCACTCAACAGGCAAACAGTGCGCAAAAGGAGCTGCAAAGAAGTTATCTGTGCATGTGCCAGATTACAAAACAACTGGAGGATGTCGAGTTTATAATGCGATTATTATTTTTTTCAACCTAATCTAATTTCAATCTTTTTGCAGTGGCCCAATCGGGACAGTGACTTGCTAGTTTTATTAGTCCCGACGTGACATTACTGGCCCCGGGCCATCAGGCCATGTCGAGCCCTGATATGGCACGTGTACGGCACTTTTGGCCATGACTGTTTAATATAGCAAAGAAATCAGAGATAATTTACAGGGACATAAACACCCTCAAAACACATTCAAGACTGAAAGTAATAAGGACGTCACGCTCAAACCTCGATTAACTTCACTGATTTAGTTAGCGGTGGCAAAAATAAGCTGAACTTTGTAATATCATGCTCACGCACTGTGATTAACTGCAATGACTTAGCTTACGGTGGCTAAAGTAAGCTGAACTTTGCAACGGCTGTTGAAAGAAAACTAATACCTGTACATACAATAGGTACTGTAGGAAAGACCTTTCCTGAAACTCATATTTAGGATCTCCTAAGATAAATAATGATTTGGAGATTAAAATCAAAAAGCATTCTCAACATTTAACATGATTGGGATCCTACATTAAGTATCAGCTACAAAGGAACATTTGAGAGATCAATTATATTTAGGGTGTCTTCACACACCCAGTAACCATGTGTTGCTATGTGTGATCGGACATGTTGGGCGAGAGACTCGATGCAATGATCACAACATACAACCTTGGCTTGTCCCTCTTTAGAGGTTGAATTGAAGCAATAGCAAGTTTGGAAAATTTGAGCGTTGTGGACATTTTATACTGTTTCAGATACAGCATTTCTACAGGACCAAAGAAAGGATGCCATCTGTCAATGTCCTTGGAGATGAGAATATTTCTCCTGCAAAGTGTTGACTTAGTGGATCATGTGATCACTCACGATACTATGCAGTCATCTGGCCAAGCAAGCAGTAAAAATTATTTGACTAGTCTAAATTATTTTTTTTGGTCCAACAATATTTAGAAATTCATACTTCCCTATTATGAACATATAAGGACCATATCTATCAGCAGTAGTTTTGTGTTTTGTAATTGTGAGTTACTATGTGCAGATCTATTTATTTTTGGTCCATTTTAGAATAGAATACAGCGGAAACAAAATACAAACGGGTCTGAATACTTTCTGAAAACACGGCAAGAAAAAGTCCTTACTAGAAGGAAGACAACACAAATAATAAACATAGTTTATGAAGGCAATGAATGGTACTCATTGAAAATGTAGGAATTTGGTACTCTCAATTGGGCCCAGACAGCTTAAAATAATTAGAACTGCTTTTGACTATGTTTTGCATTCTAGTTACTTACAGCATATACTAATATACTAATACTGTGTTTGACCCCCTTTCGCTTTCAGAACTGCCTTAATTCTATGTGGCATTGATTCAACAAGGTGCTGAAAGCATTCTTTAGAAATGTTGGCACATATTGATAGGATAGCATCTTGCAGTTGATGGAGATTTGGGGTGCACATCCAGGGCACGAAGCTCTCGTTCCACCGCATCCCAAAGATGCTCTATTGGGTTGAGATCTGGTGACTGTGGGGGCCATTTCAGTACAGTGAACTCATTGTCATGTTCAAGAAACCAATTTGAAATGATTCGAGCTTTGTGACAGGGTGCATTATCCTGCTGGAAGTAGCCATCAGAGGATGGTTACATGGTGGTCATAAAGGGATGGACATGGTCAGAAACAATGCTCAGGTAGGCTGTGGCATTTAAACGATGCCTAATTGGCAGTAAGGGGCCTAAAGTGTGCCAAGAAAACATCCCCACACCATTACACCACCACCACCAGCCTGCACAGTGGTAACAAGGCATGATGGATCCATGTTCTCATTCTGTTTACGCCAAATTCTGACTCTACCATCTGAATGTCTCAACAGAAATCGAGACTCATCAGACCAGGCAACATTCTTCCAGTCTTCAACTGTCCAATTTTGGTGAGCTCGTGCAAATTGTAGCCTCTTTTTCCTATTTGTAGTGGAGATGAGTGGTACCCGGTGGGGTTTTCTGCTGTTGTAGCCCATCCGCCTCAAGGTGGTGCGTGTTGTGGCTTCACAAATGCTTTGCTGCATACCTCGGTTGTAACGAGTGGTTATTTCAGTCAAAGTTGCTCTTCTATCAGCTTGAATCAAGAAAATCCAAAGAAACCACACCAACGTGACACAGTTGAAGCAGTACTGTAAAGAAGAGAGGTCAAAAATTCTTCTAAGGAAAAAGGTTGAAGTAAGGGACTGATTAACAGTTACAAGAAATGTCTACAGGAAGTTAGATCAGCCACTATGAAATTGCATTTCTGTTGATCTGTCAATAGTGTCTGAAGTGAAGACTACATGTCCATATGTAAAAACAAAACTCTCCAGTGGGAGTACTTACTTTTTCACATGATCGTAACCATCAAATCTTGCTTTCATACTTGTGCTTATTTAGTTCCTGACCACACCGCACTGCTGTCACCAACAGCACCTGTCTAAGTCGAAGTAAATGTTATTTATCCATTTGCATTTTATTGTCCCTAGTTAAGACTAGAATATGTTTCTTCTAGGAGGTCAGCCCGGCTTGAGTTAGTCAGTTGTCCTAAGACTGCTCATCCTCTTGCTTTGAGAGGTAACAATATTGCAGATACAATCTAGTTTGGTTAGCAAAGGCGAATCTTCTGTAATCATCTCAAGAGGTGAGTGTTATGCAGTTTCTTTCCGCTATCAGAGGCGATTTCTGAACAGTCCTTCGCCAGTACACAAACAATGTCTGTCATTGTAAGGGTTTCTGAAATCCTTCTCATCCATCAACGAGGAGGCCTTGATGTAAATTTTTAACGTAAATATGACTGCTTAGCTCAACATGTTCACCACACCTAACACATTTGTACACACTCTCAGTCACACTCACACAGACATACTTACAGGAGCCTAGTGAGAGAAAGAAAATCTGAAAAATGATCACCATTAAAAAACACAGAACCCCTGAGCTTGCTCATTATTCATGGCCGGGGTTAGAGGAACACATATTACGCTTTAAAGAAAGTACTCATAGTGGCCTGCTTTGCGTGTTCTTTGTAGCTATATGAAGTTAGTACTAATTCCAATAGCACGTCTTACCCTAAACCTAACCCCTAAGGAAATAGCCACACACACACACAGACACGCACAAATATGAGCTATTAAAGCTGTGTGATGGTTAGTGAAGGTGACACCAGCCGTCAGCTGGCTTCAGCCCTGGGTATGATCGCTGTGACAACCACAACACTGACCCCTTGGAGAGATTACCGTCAGCCACCACAAGCCTGACACACACCGCACATACACCACGACACCGTGACACACGCACTGTCAGCTGACCTTCCTCATCACCATCATCATCATCATTATCATCACGGAGCGGACAGGTTGAAGGGGGAGGGGGGAGAGGGGGAGGGGGAAGAGAGAGAGGGAGGAGGGGAGAGGAAAATAAAATAAATGAAATTAGATTCAAGAAAAGGAATCTTGGAGAGGAGATGACGGAAAAATTTGACAGTTGTGTTTGGGGAGGACTGACAATTGGACAGGAGAGAGACTGAGGACAGAGACTGAATACAGACTGACAAAGACTGAGGACAGAGACTAAGAAGTGAGTTTGAAGACAGTAAATGAGGACACATGCAGGAGTTTGTGAGGTTTTGAGGATCTTGCCTATTTCCCAGCCATTCATCTCAATTATTCTTTGACATCTTTCACATTTTCATTGCTGTCATCAGAAAACAGATATGACAGGTGGGAATAGTGAATGTGGACCGTCCATTCTATATACAATGTATAATTATAGAATTACATAAAATCTACAATGCAACAGAATACATAGGCCTATAATTGGAATTAATTTGCCTATGATCTCAGCAGGCCTGTAATTTGTAGTGTGGCATTGAAACGACCAGTCATGATGTTTTCACCAGACTGTCAAACGACCACTTCAAATGGTGCTTCTTTTCGTACCCTCAAAATAATCCCAGCATCCGAAATGGTGCCCTGTTATGGACCAGCAATCGGATGAACGGAAAAATAGAGTAAGTCTTACAAAAACTCAGCAAGTCACCATCATTTACCCTGACCAAACGCTTTACTGGACAGGCTTACTTTCACCCTGGATAAAACACACGGGGTAATCGGTGCCCTCATTCAGAAATCCCTAGCTGCTACAATGTACCAGGAGGTCGCAGGACGACTGTGGCATACCCGAATGGACTACACCGGGTTATGTGAGGAGGAGTCCCCTTAGTACTGTAAATAAAATGGCACACTATAAGTCAAACTCCTCGAGCAGTTGCCCGCCTGGGGGACCACTCTGGAGATGATTCCCATCGATGGAGAGACTACACAGCATCTGGAAGGCCTGTTCGTCTCCAGTCCTTTTGAACTTCTACACTGTTCGCAGCAGGTGTGGGGCTCGTCACTCGGGGTAAAGTAATCTATTACATATTACTTGTTAGCTCTTCTAAAGGTAACTCCATGGGAAAAGTAATGTGTTACATTGCTCTAACATTACTTCACACACCCCAAAACTTCACACTCAAAAGGTTAAAACAGGCGCAGACCTAATGCCACACAGGGGGCAGAAAAGCTAAATAAATAAACATTGGAATTTTGCCAGTCATTATTCTACATATTTGTCCACCCAGATTAATAATTTAACACACCAATGACGAACACACAAATCACACTTATTATTATGAAGCTATTTCCTAACAATATTAAACCACTAAATAATTATTTAACCAGTGGAGACGCAAGGAAAAATAATCCCTATTACTGCATTGAATGCATTAATACATTTAATGCTTTATTACATTGGGATTTTTAGTGCAGATCTAAGCAAAACTGTTCCATCATTTGTGTTTACACAATTATTAGTTTCAGTATTTAGCCAATTAACCTATTTTAACCTACAACTTATTTATTGCATAACTACCCTCTCTTTTTCATGCCATTATTTTTATTATAGCGTAATGCAACTGTCGGAAATCAAAACCCTTTGCATGTGACGTTTGTAGTGTCCAAAAAAAATATCCAGCATATTCAAACTTATTAGCTATTCATAACCAAGCACCACAAACGCAATAGAAAAAGTTTACATACTAATTTACAGTCCAAACATGTTAGCTATTTGGTGAGACTGTAACTTATGCAATCATAAAAGTTTGTCTTCGGCCTACCTTTAAGGTTACCTCTTCTGACTGCAAGTCCAGTCCAAACTTCACTCAATGGGTTTGGGCAACAAAAACTGTTAAATAACCCAAACTTACCCAATTTTTTTTTATTACTCATTACCGCAAAAAGTTATGTTGTTACTTTAACGCGTTACTTTGTACTTGTTACACCCAACACTGTTAGCGACCAGCTGGTTTGAATAGCAAGGCCACATCTTTGTCTGGACTACATCTTTGTGGAAGGTGTATGAATACATTTTCTATACCAAAATGTTTAATGAAAATGTTACACATTGTTTTAATCGGCTGTCAGTGGCCCTTTGTAAAAAAAAAACAATGGTACACTCAATAGATTTTCTAAAAGACGCTCGTGTTACACCTTAAGACAGACTGACAACCAATATGGCCCTGATAGGACCGTGTCATGTGTGGGTGCCCGCCACCAACGTGTGTGAAATTTAAACAGGTCATGTGTTTTCATTTCTCCATTTTGCAAGCATTTATAGAAATGCATTCTGGGCCAATTCTCCTATTCGCTGCAAATTCAGAGACAATTCCTTCTCAAATGAGAGAGATAGAAGGGAGAATGTGCCTATTACAGCAGGTTTAGTGGTGAATGAGTTGTGTGTGTGTTTATTATGCTGGGTATGTCCGTCTGTTGTGTGTGTGTGTGTGTGTGTGTTACTGCTATGTGATGTCGGATGGACTGGTGACGGCATATCTGGCCAAATTCACATCCTCTAATTAGCTTTTAAATGACAACCATTGAAGCTCACAATCCTTATCCATGATTGATTGTGGCACAGAAACCCAACAAGTCTGTCCTTCTCACTACCTCTGCCTTTATCACTTTGCCTATCTCCATCTCCCATCTCTCTTTGACTCCATCTCTCTATCACTCCATTTCTCCATCACTCCATTTCTCTCTCTCCATCTCTCTATCACTCCCCACTTTCCCTTTTCCCCTCTTTTCTCATCCTGACATTTTCCATCTCTCCGGCCACACATGAATAACTCAATTACTGTTATCGGTATGGGATGTGTGTGTTTACTTGAGTAGTGTGTGTGTGTTGTGCGTGTATGTGATGTACTATGTAGTAGGGTTTGAGGTCCACACAATAGTTTCAATGGCTGTTAGCAGAGAAAACAGTAACTTTCTCACTCCTTTGGTGACAGAACAGAATACGGCTTTGGTCTATTTCAGGCATTAGTTTGTTAGATCAACTCATTATAATGAGTTTGTTTACAGATATATCATGCTCACATCTTGCTGACGCACATATACAGTCTGTGTGGTGTGTGCCAGGTTGATTTTAAACCCACTGCTATGCTGCATATAGACTGGAGATGCAGTCCTCGCATATTGTTGCCATGATTACCAGGGGCAACACACACCTACGCAAATGCACACACACACACACATCATGTTTTAAAAACTTACAACATAAAAACTTCCCGAACTTCTAACTCTAGTCCTTACCCTGACTTGTTTCCTTACCTTAACGCTCAGCCTTTGCCCTAACATTAACCCCGACTTTAAACCCTAAACCAAACCCATTAGCTTACAAAACCATTTCCAAGTCACTACTTGCAAATAGTCCTAACTTCTCACCAGGTTTCCTTTTTTATGTAATGTCAGGACATTTTGGTGAATTGTGGTCCTAGAAAGGTAGGAAAACAATTATATATATATATATATATATATATATATATATATACACTCACACCCACACAGAAATAGGCACCTCAGTCCTTCCCCAGGGGTAACCTAGTAGAGCCCTGACATCATAGGGCAGACATAACTGGTGTTTACCTCCCCCTCATATCAAAGCAGGTCTGAAAAGTGGACATTTTAATCTTTCCAGGGAGCTCGGCCTGATAGCAGAAGTACCGACGGAAATGGACAGACCAGGATGGAAGATGAGAGAGGGAGGCCAGCGGACCCAGAGACGGGACTCACACAGAGACAGAGGTAGAGGCCAGGAGGAAAGGGAAAGAGCTAGTCAGTTGGGGAGCGGAGGAGAGAGGAGGATGATAGTGAAAGACGTCGGGTGTTATTAGAGGTCACTTCTGTGGATTACACAGACAGAGTTCACAGCACACAGGAGCCACGCAATTTACCTCCACAAAAAATAGATGAAGACCTGGAATGAAGTGACAGATGCACTTAAGAGAGAGGGATGGAAAAGAGTTCAGATATGAGGGAGGTAAAAAAGAAAACACTGTTGGAGAAGATAATGGAGGATGTGTGTGTGTGTGTGTGCGTGGGGGTACGTGTGTGTGTGCGCGTGTGTGTGAAGCTGAAGTTGGAATCAAAATTATTTTCCAGTTGTTCTATTCTGAGAAGAACCCTCGTTTTTATTCTAGTGTTCTGACCAGAAAACCAGTTAATACTCAGAGATAGTAATACTTATATTACATTTCTGCTTTGTTCCCTTTCTTTTTTAACAGTGAATTCAACATCGTTGCCACAAGAAGGGTGCCTCTGAAGGGGAGCACTGAACAGCGTGACGTGACATGATGTACATAATGACATCAGGGATAGATTTTAAACAAACAATACATGTTATCAAACGGTTTTCAAGAGCTGAAAGTAACGGTTGTGTTTGCGTTACTTGGAAAATGTTGTCAGTTTTTGTGTTTTATTGCCTGAATCCCTTGAGTGTGGGATATATGTGTGTCTGAGAAGTGTGCGAAATTCACATGGGGCATGTGTGTGAGAAGTGTGCGTAATGCGCATGGGGCATGTGTGTGAGAAGTGTACGTAATGCGCATGGGGCATGTGTGTGAGAAGTGAGCGTAATGCGCATGGGGCATGTGTGTGAGTGTGAAGATCATTTGATTTTGACAGCAGATGTTGAGTGACCTGAACAGCAACCCTATTAGAGACTGAGTCTGACTATGACAGGTTGTGGAATCTTGGGGCTCCTTGCACAGAAAGGAACACACATGTCACACCGCATGCCAGCAAGCACACACATACACACACACACACATGCGCCAGTACACCACCATGGACAAGCCACACCGAACAGACACACACAAGATGACATTTCAGTCATTTAGCAACTTCAAGTGAGGGCATACATTTCAAGATGAATAGGTGGAGCTACTCAGTAGGAGTAGGGATCTGTGAGCTTAACACACACACACAGACACACACACACACACACACACACACACGCTCCCGCTCCCGCTCCCGCTCACACACACACACACACAGACTCAGAGAGAGTGAAGTGTTGAAAAATAGTTTGGAGTCTTTCCACCAGCAGGGTCTTCTGTTAAAACAGCAGAAACGTCCCACTCTGAATGTCTCCCTTTGTTTTTCCATTAGCATTTTGTCAGTGAGACAAGAGGATATAGAAGACAGGTGATAATGCTCCTACTGGCACAATCTAAAAGCATTTAGGGCCTGTCACAGATGAGGTGGGAGCAGACAAATGGGCTGTCTCAGTCGACTGTTTCACAGCTCCAGTGTTGCTATGTTGCATCACACCAGTCTGTAGCAGCAGACTGGGACTCTCAACCTGACTCGCAATATGCAAACGATACAGAAGATCTGTACAGTCAGCTTCGTACTCCTTTACATTAGGTACTTGTTTTTTGTTGCCTGGAGTATCTGTTTCTCTCTGCATGGTACCGTGTGCGCTCGCAGACACACACACACACACACACACCCACCAAGATTCAACAAACAACAGGCCTCTAATTGAGTTAAAGACGCTTGGTTTTCACTGTCTCCCAGTTCATCATGCTAAAACCCAATTTTGTAACACTACCACTTTAGGACCCCCGCTATCACCACCCACCCACACCCACCCACACCCACCCACACCCACCCACACACACACACACACTGTATGCTGGAGACCTGTGAAGAGAGGTGGCTCAAATCCTTTCCGTCTCTGAATATTTCATGTCCCTTGGAGGCCTCATGTTTTATTGAGCCTCAGACTGAGTGCCATCCGATGGGATGTACTGCATTATACACCATCATTTATAAATGACCGCCAATCAATGTCTGTCCTCATACAGAACACTGGCTAAACAGCCCCTGAGCACTTGCAACAGTGTTGCTGCCACCAGGGAGAGGGAGTTACTCAGTCAACCCCGGAGTACGTCAGAGAAACATGCTGTACTATTCCGCATACGTCAATAGTCCCAAATGAACACTGTTTTAGCATTACAGAGATGTGCGCAAAAGAAAGAACTGTTGAACTACAGCAGGGCCAATTCAGGTAAACTCACTCCCTGAAATGTTTTCATGTTTAGACTAAAAGCACCTTTTCCCCTCAGAACTTCGGTCCTTGTATTGGTTACATTTGTTTGTCAAGTACGCGTGCACACAAGGACAGTTTTATGACCTTTGAGTAATTTATTCTCAACGGTGGTGGGCATTGGGAGACCCATTTCTGATTGGTGAAAAAACTAAAGTCTATGTATACTGAATATATAGTATTTACTGGCCTCCAGAATTAATGACATTCTTGGTAATGATGAGGAAAAAAAGGCAATAAAAATAACCTTGTTGTTTAGCTACTTGACCTTCCACTGAGAATATCAAAGAAATCTAACCTTTAACCGAGTTTGCATTGTTCAAAGAACAAAAGCACATTCTTTTCAAATTGTGAATTTCTTTTTCTTAAAAATGGGTGTCACAACTTTTTATTTTCCCATCAATATATACCGTATACATATTTTTTCCATTTATATTAATTCAGAAAGAAAAATCCACTTATTAGTTTAACCATATGTTGGAGAACAATGTACATAACAGTTTTGTCATTAGGCTCGGCTCATCTAGGTTAATTCACTGCCATCACATGATCGTGTATACGCTACTACCAACATCAACATCACTGAGATAGAATAAATAGCAGTCCCAATAGGCATTAAGCAAGGAACAAAGTACCGATCCCCCCCACAAAAGGAAACACAGAATCAAACAGGTGCAGGTAGGGTGTGGTGGGTGGGTGTGCACCCATATGCTAGTACGACCATCTGCATATCAGTCTGAGGGGGTACCCAGATAGATAAAATATACAAGTTCATACAGGTAATCTGATATTGTGAAAGAAGCTCACACGTCGGCTGATGCGCCGCTGGCCAATTATCACTCAGGTTTAATTCATTACAAACCAAACCAATACTGGGAAGGTCAGAAAAAACTAAAATCAAATGAGACAAGTTTGTGGACCTTCATGAATTAGGCAATGCCAAAAGAAGATGGAGCTAATACATAGTGAAACAATTTTTTTCCCAGACGTTCAGCCATCTGTGGGGATTCAGGTCCTTGCAGGTACACATAGATGTGGATAACACACACAGACTTTTTACTTTCTTTCATTGTGGGTAAACAAGACCTAACTTTAATGCACAAATCCATGTTCCTACCATCAGGGCAGAGTGAGAGGAGAAACTGGGCACTGAAATCCCCATAACAGACTGACACATTAGCCTGGAACACATTCATACATTGTCTTATACAGTTCCTGATTCTATACAGATTACACTGTTCTAAAACCAATAACATTGGATCTTCCCAGATACCTCCGCTTTATATGACTAATGTCACACTACAGAAGCCACTGTGCTTCATAGTTTTGCTCTGTTCCCTAATGTTGGTGCCTACGGTCTGGAATCTCTGAGTTGTTCTTGACCCAAATCCACAACTAAACATTCCTGGGCGTTTAGAAAGCATAAATGGTCTATCCATGCGCCAACAACAACAAATGTCTTATTGCCTCACAAAAAACATGTGATTTAGAAAATGAAAAAATTCCCATCTCTTGACTTATGGCTCAGCAAATTGGCAAACACTACATTTGGAAAGAATTCGATACGTGCAGAGTAACAATGAATGTGAATTTGGTAGAATATGGCCACCCCACCTCTCCTACCTAGCTGAGTAAAGCCTATGATGCATCTCATGGTCGTGTGCCTTTGCAGTGTAGACAGCATTTTAAATGCTCTGCGTGTGGCCTCAGGGTCAGAGTGGGAGTCTCTCTCCTCGTCTGAGCAGTTGTGGGAGGGAGAGACTGGGAGGTGGGGTGGGGGGTGACTGGGGGCTCAGACTGGGCAGGGTGTTTGTAACTGAGGGAGGCTGGGTGAGAGGTCATTTTGGTTTGTCTCGTGTTTTTTGGTGTTTTTTTCAAAAAACTTTTGTGGTGTATTTTTATCTTCTATATCATGGAATCAAAGGAAAAACATGTGTTAAAAAGCATGTACTGTTCTTTTAGTTTTTTTAATTTTCTTATTAAAATGATTTGAAACAAAGAAATCCTTGATATCTATTCCTTAGCCCTAAACCTAACCTTCACCTAAACTTAATTTCATGGATTTTACTATGTCATACTCAGAGACAGGCAGTATTCCAATTGTAATTAGTATTTTGCTGGATGGAATATAATCAGATGTAATTTGTAAAACAATACATTGAGGGATTGTATTTTGTGTATTTAAAATACTTATTTAAATATGTCATTCTATTTTAAAATAGAACTTTCACCACCATGGTTAATAGGACCACTAAATATAGCCAATCAGAATTATTGGCTAGATACAAGTAAATGACATGACACATCCTGTTTGGTCCAGCACAGTCGGTGTAAACTGTTAGTTTTCCTCATGTCCACTGACGTGAGGTAACCCAAGAAAAAAAGATGCTTTGGGTAGCTACTTTTGTTCCTACGGACAGTTTATAACAGCTAAATGTCTGCGTTTTTATAGCAGTTAATCTTCATTGTCATCAGGGAAATACCTTGTGCTATCCTCTTGAGGATACAGGTAATGTTTTTCAATTTTCTATGGCTGTGGAAGGTCAGTTTTGTGCGTCCTTTCAAATAAAAAGTTTTACCACAACAATTATAAAAAATACTTAATAAAATTGAAAGGGAATTGATTGTTGTGTAAGTGGGTAACATGAGAATGTGGTTTTATAAGTTGTTTAAGGAGGAGAAAACACTTCTCTTTTTCTTTTACTAAGAGTTGTATCTTACACTACTGTAATGGCACTGTTCATTGTCTCTTACACTTCTAATGGTTGCTTGTTGAGTTACAGATGTAAGAAATTAGGTTACTCAACTATTGCACATGTTGTAAATTACTCCTGAAAAAGCAATCTGCTTAATGCCGAAAACAGTGTCACAGATAATTCTGTATGTATTTTTGTATATTCAGAATACAACTCTGTTTCCAAAAAAGTTGGAACACTCCGTAAAATGCAAATAAAAGCAGAATACAATGATGTGCAAATAATTTATCCCAACATTTGATTGAAAATAGTATGAAAACATATCAAATGTTGAAACTGAGAATTTGTTATTGTTTTTGGAAAAATAAATGACCATTTTAAATTTGATGCCGGCAACACGTTTAAAAAAAGTTGGACAGAGGCATGTTTTCCAATGTGTTACATCATATCTTCTTATAACAACACTGTAAGCGTTTGGGAACTGAGGAGACCAATTGCTGTTGTTTTGAAAGTGGAATGTTTTCCCATTCTTGCTTGATATAAGATTTCAGCTGCTCAACAGTTTTGGGTCTCATTTGCTATATTTTTCATTTAATAATACCCCAAATGTTTTCAATAGGGGACAGGTCTGGAATGCAGGCAAGCCAGTTTAGCACCCGGACACATACTACAGAGTCATGCTGTTGTGATATGCGTAGAATGTGGTTTGGCATTGTCCTGCTGAAATAAGCAAGGCCTTCCCTGAAAAATAAATCATCAGGATGGCAGCATATGTTGCTCCAAAGGTTGTATACACCGATCAGCCATAACATGATGACCACCAGCCTAGTATTGTGTAGGTCCCCCTTTTGCTGCCCTGACCCATTGAGGCATGGACTCCACTAGACCTCTGAAGGTGTGCTGTGGTATTTGGCACCAAGAAGCTAGCAGCAGATCCTTTAAGTCCTGTAAGTTGCAAGGTGGGGCCTCCATGAATAAAACCTGTTTGTCCAGCACATCTCACTGATGCTCGATTGGATTGAGATCTGGGGAATTTGGAGGCCAACTCAACACCTTGAATTGTTGTGTTCCTCAAACCATTCCTCAATGATTTTTGCTTTGTGTCAGGGCGCATTGTCCTGCTGAAAGAGGCCAATGCCATCAGGGAATTCCGTGGCCATGAAAGGGTGCCCATGGTCTGCAACAATGCTCAGGTAGGTGTGTCAAAATATCATCCACATTAATGGCAGGACCCTAAGTGTCCCAGCAAAACATCACACTGCCTCCGCCGGGTTGCCTTCTTCCCATAGTGCATCCTGGTACCATGTATTCACCAGGAAAGTGATGCACACGCACCCAGCCATCCACGTGATTTAAAAGAAAATGTGATTCATCAGACCAGGCCACCTTCTTCCATCGTTCTGTGGTCCAGTTCTGATGCTCACATGTCCATTGTAGGCACTTTCAGCAGTGCACAGGGGTCAGCATGGGCACCCTGACTGGTCTGCGTCTATGCAGCCCCATGCGCAACAAACTGCAATGCACTGATTGTTCTGACACCTTTCTATCAATATCGGCATTAACCTTTTCAGCAGTTTGAGCTACAGTAGCTTGTCTGTTGGATTGGACCACATGGACCAGCCTTCCCCACTTCCCCAGCTACCCACATGCATCAATGAGGCCTTGGCCACCCATGACCCATGACCCTGTCACCAGTTCACTGCTTTTCCTTCCATGGACCACTTTTGATAGGTACTGACCACTGCAGACCAGGAACACCCCACAAGGGTTTTCGCAGTTTTCGTTTAACCATCGACCAGCCATCACAATATGGCCCTTGTCAAAGTCACTCAGTGTCTTACACTTGCCCATTTGTCCTGCTTCTAACACATCAACTTTGAGGACAGAATGTTCACTTGTTGCTTAATATATCCCACCCACTGACAGGTGCCATGATAACAAGATTACCAGTGTTATTTACTTCACCTCTCAGTGGTCATAATGTTATGGCTGATCGGTGTATATTGTTCAGCATTAATGGTGCCTTCACAGACATGCAAATCATCCATGCCATGTGCACTAATGCACCCCCATACCATCACAGATGCTAGCTTTTAAACTGTGCGCTGATGACGAGCCAGATGGTCCCACTCCTCTTTAGCCTGAGGATGCAGCATCCATGTTTCCCAAAAATTATCTCTAATTTTGTCAGACCACAGGAGAGTTTTCCACTTTGCCTCAGTCCATCTTAAATGAGCTTGAGCCCAAAGAGGGTGCTGACATTACTGGATGTTGTTTATGTATGGTTTCTTCTTTGCATGGTCGAGTTTTTACTTGAATTTGTGGATGATACGACATACTGTTTTCAAAGACAATTGTTTTCAGAAGTGTTCCTGAGCCCATGCAGTGACGTCCACTAAAGAATCGTATCTGTTTTTAATGTAGAGCGGAGTGAGGGCCTGAAGATCACAGCCATCCAGTATTGGTTTTCGGCCTTGTCCTTTGCGCACAGAGGTTACTCCAGATTCTCTGAATCTTTTAATGATATTGTGTGCTGTAGATAATGATCCCCAAACACTTTGCAATTTTATGTTGTGGTACGTTATTCTTGAATTGTGGCACTATTTGCCAGCGCAGTCTTTCACATAGTGGCATACCCCGCCCCATCCTCTGACAGGCCCATCTTGTCTGGAATTATCTTTTAATACCAAATCACAATTATTGACCTATTGCCAATTTACCTAATTTGTTTTGGGAAATTCCACCAAGTAAATTTTTTTTTTAATCAATACACAACATGTTCCAACTTTTTTGAAATGTGTTGCTGTGGGCATACATAATCACCTAAAGGATTATTAGGAACACCTGTTCAATTTCTCATTAATACAATTAACTAATCAACCAATCACATGGCAGTTGCTTCAATGCATTTAGGGGTGTGGTCCTGGTCAAGACAATCTCCTGAACTCCAAACTGAATGTCAGAATGGGAAAGAAAAGTGATTTAAGCAATTTTGAGCGTGGCATGGTTGTTGGTGCCAGACGGGCCGGTCTGAGTATTTCACAATCTGCTCAGTTACTGGGATTTTCACTCACAACCATTTCTAGGGTTTACAAAGAATGGTGTGAAAAGGGAAAAACAACCAGTATGCAGCTGTCCTGTGGGCGAAAATGCCTTGTTGATGCTAGAGGTCAGAGGAGAATGGGCCGACTGATTCAAGCTGATAGAAGAGCAACTTTGACTGAAATAACCACTTGTTACAACCGAGGTATGTAGCAATGCATTTGTGAAGCCACAACACGCACAACCTTGAGGCGGATGGGCTACAACAGCAGAAGACCCCACCGGGTACCACTCATCTCCACTACAAATAGGAAAAAGAGGCTACAATTTGCACGAGCTCACCAAAATTGGACAGTTGAAGACTCGAAGAATGTTGCCTGGTCTGATGAGTCCCGATTTCTGTTGAGACATTCAGATGGTAGAGTCAGAATTTGGCGTAAACAGAATGAGAACATGAATCCATCATGCCTTGTTACCACTGTGCAGGCTGGTGGTGGTGGTGTAATGGTGTGGGGGATGTTTTCTTGGCACACTTTAGGCCCCTTAGAGCCAATTGGGCATCGTTTAAATGCCACGGCCTACCTGAGCATTGTTTCTGACCATGTCCATCCCTTTATGACCACCATGTACCCATCCTCTGATGGCTACTTCCAGTAGGATAATGCACCATGTCACAAAGCTCAAATCACACAGTCATCAGATCTCAACCCAATAGAGCATGGAACGGGAGCTTCGTGCCCTGGATGTGCATCCCACAAATCTCCATCAACTGAAAGATGCTATCCTATCAATATGGGCCAACATTTCTAAAGAAAGCTTTCAGCACCTTGTTGAATCAGTGCCACATATATTTAAAGCAGTTCTGAAGGCGAAAGGGGGTCAAACACAGTATTAGTATGGTGTTCCTAATAATCCTTTAGGTGAGTGTATATTTCCCATGAAACAATAACAATTCTCAGTTTTAACATTTGATATGTTGTCTTTGTACTACAGTTTTTCCTAGTGAAATTTAAATGATTTGCACATAATTGCATTCTGTTTTTCTGGACATTTTATACAGTGTCCCAACTTTTTGGGAAATGCGGTTGTACAAATTACTTGTATTTTAATTTAATATATTTTCTCACACCAGTATTTTTTTTGAAATTTTGTGACATTTTCTAAGCAAGTATTTACAACTTGTAACAAGATACTTTTTGTTCACACTTATGTTTTGAATGTTCGTTTTGAAGCTGATGCATCCTCAATGGATGCATCAATGCATCCTCAATGGGAGCTGATTTGGTTTTAAGTTCATTACTAAGGCTTGAAAACACACTAACTCAAAATAAGGCAAATAATTTGTAGCTGAACCAAATAGATTTTAGATGCAGTATACCATTAACTTGCAAGTTAATATCGAGGGAAGTCTATCTAATTATTGCTAGTTACCATTAGCATTGCAATCTTTTCTTGACTGACTTTAATAACTATTGTCAACATTGCCATCTGGCAAAGAACATTTGATAATACAGTCATGATGATGATTAGGATAGTGTTGTTCTCTACTAAATATTTACCTACTTGACTTTGTTACTTTATATTTCCTAGCCCCTATAGTGTAATTTAGATAAAACAGTAATTAACCTCTGTTTAAAGTCATTAGCCCCATTCAAATTCTGGTCATCACTATGGCTACAACGCAACTGAGTAACGGAGGTTGGATCATTGAAACGCTGTTAGGTTCAAACACTTAGCCCAGTTGTTTGGCTTTCCCTAAACCTAACCTGTAAGTTTGAAATCACATTAGGGACCAGCCAAGAATGTTGTGGAGACCAATTGTTCAGGTTTTACCATGTTTGTGAGGACATCATGTCCCCACTTGTATACATAGACCTGGATCACACACAAACACACGATGATGACCCTGCAGTCTCCATTACTCGGTCCTTGATAACTGTAATCAAGTATAAACATCATGTGCCTGGATCTCTAATAATTAATGCCTGCTAGAGAACCCCCGTAAACACATGCAACACACACAAAAGTCAAAACACAGTTGCATTCTAACATCTGCACGTACACAATGTGCTAAGGAGTGTGTTTGTGTGCTTTGCTGCATTCTCAGCACAGACGGTACCACAGTATAGGACACTAATGAGACCAATGAGACTAGAGGCAAAACAGCTTCTGAAAAATACACCATTATTTACCACAGTAAAACACCTCAGAGAGGAGAGTCTACACCACACTAAAACACCTTAAAGAGGAGTCTATAATAACAAACTAAAAGCATTGCATAGAGGAAAGGCACGCCACACCAAACCCTGCAGAGTCTATACTACATTCAAACATCTCAGAGTGTATAACACACCAAAGCTCAGAGGGGAGAATCTATACCACACCAGAACACCACATATAGGAGAGTCTATACCAAACTAAAACATCATATTGAGGAGTCTGTACCACACGTCTCATAGAGTATACCACACTAAAATGCCACATTCAGGAGTGTCAATGCCACAGTAAAACATTCCATAGAGGATAGTATATACCGCACTAAACACCTCATACAGTAGTGTATGTACCACACAAAAACACTGCAGGGACAGAAGAGAGATATATAAAAGAGAGGGAAAATGAGAGACGGATGGAGAGAGCGAGAAAGAGCGAAAGAGAGAGGGAGAAAATTAGGAAAGATAGAAATAAGAAAGAAAGTGAGAGACAGTGGAATTGGGGGAGAAAGAGTGTGTGAGCTTCCAGAGCCTTTGCTGAGCTGTTGCCAGTAACCATGGAAACAGATTCCTATGGTGTGCCTGCTGGCTGGAGTCAGAGGGAGTGAGAGAGGGGGTAAAAGGTTTTGGCAAATGCCACCCTGCCAAAGAGACTCTTTATCTGCTAGAGAGCAGAGGATCGAAGCCTCCATTATATAACCACTTCCTGTTATACCAAGGCATTGATAGAAATCAGCCATTATATAAACTCAGTTATGGTACACGGTCTCCCTTCATAGCACTGCCCACCACTGTTTTTCTCTGTGTTAAAGTACCAGTGCTCATTCCGAACAAGCCTAGAGCAAACCAGTGGTCTTTTATCATTGCAAGCCAGTAAGCCACAGGCCAATCAAAGGTTTCGATTCAACTGAGCTGTTGGCCAATGACAGGCCTATGACATGCCTTGATCCAAGAAAGCTGCTAGCCAATGAAATGCCTTGATCATTGCGAGCCTCTGGCCTATGAGATGCCTTGATGCTTTGATGTTGGTTTTTCTCCTTAGGGCCTTTGCAGAAGCTGTATGTCCCAATATTTCAACTAAAGCCAAAGTCGGCAAATTCCAGTCTCAGTGACTAAAATAGTGAACTCAAAACTTTACCTCAGATTAGAGGTGTCTCACTTCAGTCCTTAAGGACCTTAGTGTCTGCCAAGTTTCCTCCTCTCTTGTTTCTGGATCCATACCTTGAAGAGTAACTAAACAGAAAAAAAACCTCTATCCTTGAAAACATCCTGTGCCATCAATGTGTGTCAAAAACATGATTTATTGTACAAGATGTGTACTACAAAGACTAAATAAGAACATTTTGGTAAAGTCAGTGTCACTTGAAACATTTTGTGAGACCTATAGAATGTCTAAAACCCAAGTTTTTAAAAATGTTTGTGTCACAGTGTCTTTATGCATTTATATTTCCCCACAACATTCAACACAACTTGCTCAACTTAAATTATTGGATATGTCTTCACCCCTCTTAATAAAAGTAATCTTAAATTAACTCAGGTGTCAACAATTATTGTCAAAATCACACATAAAAATATCTGGCCTCCATCTCCATTGCCCTCTGTGGTTTGAGTCTCTCGGTGTTTCGTTTTCAGCTGGTTAAACTTTTACCAGTACCATTTACCAGTACCCTACCATTCCACATGCATTTCATCACATTCTCTTTTAACTTCTCAAAGTACTGCCAACTGTACGCAAATTCACTGGTGTCTTCTGTTTTCTGTAACATAAGAATACATCGCCAAAGTTCCAAGAACAAAATTACATCAATCTTTCAAAGCAAACTAACAAGCACAGTACAGACAGATGGGCCAACAGTCAGACTGAGTCAGCATTGTGCACTATTGGCCTATCTATGGGTAATCAAAAGCTGTACTTTGAAACTGAATGCTGTTTCTCTGTTTGTTGGCATGCCATGTCTCACAACTTCATTAAAGTATAGTCTATAAATAGGACAGGATATTCTACACGCAACCAAAGACTAAGCATAATGGTGAGTAAGGTGAACCAGCAAGAGGGAACAGGAGAAGGGTGGAGAACCATACTCATAGGTTTTGATAACCTGTGTCTCACAATGACTTCTTCAAAACTAGTCTAAAATGTGCATGGTCTGGTTTAACATGACAAACTTTTCCCACAGGCCTTTATAATTTATTACCTTGATAGCCTGGAACATAGCTATCAATACATTTTGTCTGCACTGTGACTTTCATTTTGTGGAGAAAATATAAACACAACCTTAACGGCAATTTTGTGAACACATTTAAACAATCACAACCAGTGAATATCCCCAGAAAAGGGAAGCAAGAAGAGTAGTAGATTAAATCACCAAAAGCGATTCACAAATATGTACCCATGTACAAGTCTGGCCAGTTTCTTGAGCTATACAATATGTTCCAGAAGGAAAATAAACCACCCAGCACCGTCTAGTCATGAAGCCAGAGCTTGATACCAGGCTAAAGCCTTGACCTTTGTCACTATAGCGCTGATGGCTAGGCTACTACAGCACTGATGGCTAGGGTACTAAAGTGCTGATGGCTATGCTACTACAGCACTGATCACTAGGCTACCATAGCGCTAATCGCTAGGCTACTATAGCACTGACAGTAACAGAAATTATTGATAGGCTACTGGCTACTAAAGCCCTTTCTGATATGAGTCATGATCCAAATAAATATGTTTATATTTATTTATGAGCTGGAGAATGGGGCTACAGTCTGAGGGTCCTGCATCCTGTTTTCGGGGCCAAAAATAAAGTTTCACTGGAACAAGTTAAAAAGAATCATACATGACCACACTGTTGACCACAAACACTGCAGGCCTGCATCGATAGGCAACTAAGGTGACACATTGAGCTGCACCCACATCCACCCACACACACAATGGCAGTTACAATATCGTATCATGTGATAGATGTCAAGCAATCTAAGAATCAATGTATATAAATCATTGATAATGACCATATGTAGAATTTTCCATAGATCTTGATGGCCTGTTGACAGCCCGTTATTTCTCACATTACAATGTGATACTGGAAAAGAATACTGAACAGATAGTTGGTGAGTCATTCTTTCCCTTGTTCTGAAAATAAATGCATGTGTGTGTGGGTGTGTCTCCGTGTGTGTGTTTGCATGCCCTGTGTGTTTGGTGATTTTATTGGAGCGTTATTATGATTGTGTAAATCTTTCATGACAAGGTGAAGGATGTACCACACCCAACACAGTGAACAAACAAATAGCACTGAAAATAATAACCAAAGACAAACACCAAGAGGTCTGTAGAGGGAAAAGACTGATGGAGAGAATGAAGAAGTGAACAATAAAGTGGGTCCAAAATAGATATCCAATTCCACTTTACAGCTTCAACATAAAATCACAAACATCAAAAGATTAAAGCCACACATATTGCCTTGTAAGATAGAGAGTGAAGGGAACGAATGAGAGAGAAACAGAGTACAGAGGAGACAGAAGCAACAGAAGAAAATGACAAAACGCGGAATGCACAGAGGGTTACAGAGAGAAAGTTATAGAGAGAAACAGAGACGCACACAAAATTACATGGAAACTGAGCTGTGCAAACAAATCTTTCATCAAATTTATGACCCACATTAAACACATATTTCCCTTTGAACATATAGACCCACAAATAATTTGAAATTAAATCAGTTATTGATAATATCCTGTATATGACACACAGCAAGCAGCAAGATGTGTGACACGTTGCCATGAGAAAAGTATAACCAGTGGAGCGCAGAAAACATGGTAAACCTAATCAATATTCATCTCGGCTTATTTCCCTTGTCATTCTAATATTACAATGCTGTACATACCTTATAATTCAACATACACAGTACCTTTAAAATGTATTTACCTCACATGCTTTTATTTGTTTATATTTTAATTTTGGCATTTATTATAGCGGCCTTGTTTTTCATTTGATTTGGCACTTGCTTTGACAATGTAAACAAATGTTGTCAATGCCAACTAAGCCCTTTGCATTAAAATGGACATGAGAAAAAAATGAAGAAACAAAGAGATACAGAAATAGAAAGACAGAGGGATAGGGGGAGAGATTGAGAGAGTAGGAGGGATACTAGTGTGTTAGTGCCTCTTGTTGTAATTGTCCATGCTGGCAGATGCACTGTTCTAGGCTGTAATTTGGAACGATTCATCAACAAGCCTGTAATGAGGTTTAATGTGAGCCTACTGTGTCCAAATGGAGCACTCATCTGCCCTCGATCCAGCAATACTCATTCCCCCTCAACCCCCCACCGACCCCAGGGCTGCTATGAAATGATCTCTGACCTCTGAAATGAGCACCTCCATCATAGAGTACACCTTGCCAATGCAATTTGTCAAGCAACACAGCCATATTGCTCTGGCCAATCGCTGAACCACACCCACAAACTTCTCTTCGCAATGAGTCTGGATCTGAATCTCTGTCCAACAGTTTGGTAGGACACAAACACGCCTGAACCATTCTGATTGGCCCCAGAAAGCGACATTTTGAAAGACTCTTCATGATACAAATGCTGACAAAACATCTCTACCTCTGCTTTGTACAGCAGACCTCATTTTGAAGCCACCACCTAACGACTCTTATGACGGCGGCCTCCAGCTGAAACATTTACTAATCAAAGAGTGGTGGAGGAATTTTGCGGGAGTCGTCACAAGGCTGTCAACAAGAGCTCTGTGTGTCATAGGGTCTGTGTGGATGGTTCATATGGTCTGTGTGGATGGTTCATAGAGTTTGTGTAGATGGTTCATAGGTTCTGTGTGGATGGTTCATAGGGTTTATGTAGATGGTTCATAGGGTCTGTGTGGATGGTTCATATGGTCTGTGTGGATGGTTCATAGGGTTTGTGTAGATGGTTCATAGGGTCTGTGTGGATGGTTCAAAGAGCTGTTGCTTTGCACAGCTGCATTGTAACAGCCTCATGAAGCTTCCTCTTCTTGACCTATTCTATGCATGGCAGGAAGGAAATAAAAGGGGGGGGGGGTTGGGGGGACAGGAAACAATCTAAAACTATTGGGACACATCAAGTGTCTTTTGGTTGGTTTGATTTTGTTTAATTAGAACGAAAAGTTTAAAAGTAGCCAGTGAACCAGTGTGAGATGAGAGAAGTCTTAGACCACTGGCATCCTGCTAAATGCAAGGCTGAGCTCATTAGAACTGGCTCTACATCTCAGAAACTAGACTCTGCTGCTGTTTTCACAGACACAACACAGACTGGTGCAGACAATGAGAGTGTGAGAGAGAGAGAGACAGAAAGAGAAAGAGAGAGAGAGGAGAGGGGGTAGAGATGGAAACAATGATAGGAGACAAAGCAGGTGGCCTGGGTAATTGCCTGGTGAATATAATGAATGAGCCACAGTGCGTCTGATGGAATGGGAAATTGTCTCTGTCTCCTTATTCTCTATTTCTCTGGCTCTCCTTCTGTATCACCCTCTCATTATTTCACCACCTCACTCTTTCCTTATCCATCTCCCCTCACCATTTAAACACATCTATCACAACCATCTCCCCTCACCATTTAAACACATCTCTATCTGTACCATCTCCCCTCACCATTTAAACACATCAATCTCTACCATCTCCCCTCACCATTTAAACACATCTCTATCTGTACCATCTCCCCTCACCATTTAAACACATCTCTATCTGTACCATCTCCCCTCACCATTTAAACACATCTCTGTCTCTACCATCTCCCCTCACCATTTAAACACATCTCTATCTGTACCATCTCCCCTCACCATTTAAACACATCTCTATCTGTACCATCTCCCCTCACCATTTAAACACATCTCTATCTGTACCATCTCCCCTCACTATTTAAACACATCTCTATCTCTACCATCTCCCCTCACCATTTAAACACATCTCTGTCTCTACCATCTCCCCTCACTATTTAAACACATCTCTATCTGTACCATCTCCCCTCACCATTTAAACACATCTCTATCTGTACCATCTCCCCTCACCATTTAAACACATCTCTATCTCTACCATCTCCCCTCACTATTTAAACACATCTCTATCTGTACCATCTCCCCTCACCATTTAAACACATCTCTATCTCTACCATCTCCCCTCACCATTTAAACACATCTCTATCTCTACCATCTCCCCTCACCATTTAAACACATCTCTATCTGTACCATCTCCCCTCACCATTTAAACACATCTCTGTCTCTACCATCTCCCCTCACCATTTAAACACATCTATCACAACCATCTCCCCTTACCATTTAAACACATCTCTATCTGTACCATCTCCCCTCACCATTTAAACACATCTCTATCTGTACCATCTCCCCTCACCATTTAAACACATCTCTATCTGTACCATCTCCCCTCACCATTTAAACACATCTCTATCTCTACCATCTCCCCTCACTATTTAAACACATCTCTATCTCTACCATCTCCCCTCACCATTTAAACACATCTCTATCTGTACCATCTCCCCTCACCATTTAAACACATCTCTGTCTCTACCATCTCCCTTCACTATTTAAACACATCTCTATCTCTACCATCTCCCCTCACCATGTAAACACATCTCTATCTCTACCATCTCCCCTCACAATTTAAACACATCTCTATCTCTACCATCTCCCCTCACCATACATCTCTCGGTTACTTCTCACCTCACTATTTAAGCACAGCTGTCTTTCACTACCATCTCCCTCAGCTTTTAAACAGACCTCTACCATCTCCACAACCTCCTTCACCATGCATCTCTCTCTACCATCTCCCATCCCCATTTAACCACATTTCTGTCTCGATCACATTATCTTTCTTTTTGCCTCTTCGCGACCCTTTTGTGTTGCTCCCTCTTTCTCCTTAATCTGTAATCCTCGTCCAAACCTGTTCATATTTGGAATGTCTTCTGACTGTGTACCACAACATACACATGCGAACACAAATGCATGCACATACACACGGACATACAAGCACATGTCACACACATGAGCGCGCCCGCACACACACACACACACACACACACACAGTTGATGGATGGCCTTTAAGTCAATCAGAGACTGAGACTGAACAATAAAAGGAGGGCTGGTCATTAATCAACCAGCCACAGTAAATCAGAATCCTCCACAAGACCAATTCTTTGGACAAATACCAGCCGTATGCACGCAGTCTGCCTGTGTGTGAAGATTCTTTCTGAATCAGGTCTTGACAGTATCTAGGCTATAGAGGAGGCCGTCACGTCAGGGCAGTGTGAGGTATGGTTATTGAGAGGGAGTGAATGGCAGCGGGTCAATGGGGCTGGAGACAGGACAGGGGAGATGTGTGGCTGGGTGTTTGGGTGCGTGTGGCTGTGTGTGTGTTTTGTGTGTATGGGGGCGTATAGCCGAGATACAGAGCCCGGTGAAGACAGGAGTGAGATAGTGTCACTGTAACCATTCAGAGGGGTTTGATGAGAGGGTTCAAACGACAGACGGAGTGAGAAGGGAGAGAAACCCTTTCACAGCGATACCTCCAGCGAAATCTCTCACCCACACCTCCCTCTGTCGTCCTCCCCCCACTCCTCACCCTGCCCAATGTGAATAGATAAATCACATTCAATCAAAGCAAATGAGAGAATGAGCCAGTGAAAGAGATGAATTCAATGACGCAGGCTGCCTCGCTATTTCAAAGGGGGCTGAGGTGAGTGTGTTTCTATGCTGAGAGAGACAACACAACATCAGGCCAGGAACATGAAGAGAGACATGATAGGAAACAGAAGCCACACACATCTTCAGACTTCAATCACAAGCCTGTACCTGGGGCCCAGAGGGTTTTATGGTCAAACTGCTATGAAACTCCTGGGCTGTAGACTTAATGGCTTAATCCTCTTTTCTCAACATAATCGCAGAAAACAGCAACGAGATACAACCACAAAAACCACCATAAACACTGCATTAAATAGCCTGCAATGTCCTCACTCAACTTCACAGTATTCTTAAAATATCTAATGACTTCCTATGTGGCTACACAGTAAAAGAATACAAATAAAAGGTAATTGCTTGGGTTAATTCGTTTTATTTAATAACCAAAAAAATTTAATTGGGACTTATGAATGTAATCCATAATAGAAACGACACAGGAAGTACATGCGATGGCGCCCAACGTGAATTAGACCTCTGCGTGGTTACACAAGCCTCCCACATTTCTGTCGTTTCTGTAGTTCCGCTGCCAAAACCCACAGTGTCTGCTGGCTACTGTGGTAATAACGGGTTTATGGTATCACTGTGTTTCGGGTTAACCGCCTGTACTATTCTTGTGGTACGGTCAACGTTTAGCGGTAATGTTCCGGCCTGTTCCACTGTGGTTAAAAGCCCATCATTTAAAAAGTCAGTTTGGCTATACAAGGCCAGCGTTGTGGGTTCCACAGGGTACAGGATGAAAAGGCATGGAAATGTACGCAAGTCCTACTGCTGCAGCTCTGGACCAGCGTGCCTTTCACACTACTTCCTTGTTCATGAGAGATGACATTGGTAAAGTAAAGAAATACACAGTACAAGGTTAAAATGATGCGTTTGGAGAAACTAGTCTAAGGACAACAGCTCAATATCCATCTGAGAAAGAGTGAGACAGGTAACAAGGAAGGTGTAAGGCCTGCCACTCCAGCTATCACACTCTGTTAGCGGCTGTACCATATTCATCCGATTCAAGTCAGGGGACATCTGAAAACCCATCACAAACACAAAACGCTGCCTGGCTGATGGGGTATATTGAAAAATCCTTGCAACATGTCATTTGTGCCATCTGGGTTGTTTTAGAATAAACCACACGGAGATGGATGAGAAGCAGTGAAAGAGGGAGGATTGAGATAAGGTCAGGAGAATAAGAGGAGTCTGAGGAAAAACAGAGATTACACTAACCTGGCTATTATAGAAAAGTGGGGTGGAAGAGGAGCTGATGAGTAGAGCTGGACTGGAGTGGAGGATGGTAAAAACCCTGTCTTCCCCCTCTTATCCTTCCTGCTCCCTTTACCTTTCCCATCTAGTACTGCCTTTACAGTTTCCTCTATTCTGAAAGCCAAAGAGCAAGGAACAAGAATGTAATGCACAGCGGCAAGGCCGTAGTAGCCTTTCAAAACTAGGAAGGAACCAAAGAGGAGCCCTCTACTGGCTGTGCCGGGTCATTATAATAAGAGTACATTACCTTTTTGGACCACACCAATGTTTTTTCATGTTCAGATGACCAGAAGGTGAATGAATGCCGATAGGCTGTGTCCAGAGTGTTCAGAAAGACTCCAGATCAGCTGCATGAGTAGGCAGACAACAAGATGAACTCGGAGTCATCAAGCCAGATAGTCTTGCAGTATGGTTCATGGGCTCAGGTCCTAATTAGATTTTTAAACGACGTAAACAACTGGGTCTGAGACAGGACAGACTGAACCCAGGCAGAAACTATTGCAGTGTAAAACCTGCTACTGAGGCGGGAGCATCTAGAAATACAGTGGTGTTATCCAAAGAAAACACAGGACAGGGCCCACCACGCAGGAACAGAACTCCACCCAACTCTCCCTTCCTCTGCTCTTCCTCTGTCGTACAAAGGCTTCCCAGCTCCCCACACTATTACTCCCTTCAGTCTTCCTATTTTGTTTATTGATGACTCCTTATCTGTACTTCCATCTGCCCGTTTTTCTGTCTCAGCATCCTACAACCCTACAACCAAAATCTTTCCAGTCGTATCCTTGGCCACCTGAGGGGTGACAGCTAGCGTTTATGATCGCAGAGTCTCAAACAGACCTCTACTCGCAATTCAGCTCCTGTCTCCACATACTGTAAAAGCTGTTAGGAACTGAAGAAAAATCAATATCTTCTTTAGATGACATACCTGGACACTGGATTTCTCTGGTGAAACACTATCAATGTCAAGATTGTTGGCTGTGAACATAAAACATTCCCAGCTAACACATGGCATTCTGAGAACCATATGTTTTGCTGACGATGAAAATGGAATGTACCGTATGTGTTTTTAAAATAGAATAAAATCGTTTTGTGTGTTTGTTTCTGTCATGGTCGTGGGGAGAGTGTCAGAAGCAGAGATGTTGGTAAATGTTCAAGAAAGGCATTTCAAAAGGTACTCGTGATATCCATTATGGTGGACGATAACAAACGAACAAAACAAAGTCATCAAAGCAAAACATATAGTAAAACCTAATAAGGTCAAAAGACTAACGCAAAAACATCAATAACTGACAGTAGAGGGCTACAGACAACAAACCAAAATACAAACATTAAAGAACATCACCTGAACAAAGAACATAGAGATCCATTGGTTGAGGGGATGAAAGCAGGTGCAGGAGATGGGTGCTGAATCAGAGGGACGGGTGTGTGTCAGGTTCATGCTCTTTGAAAATCCGGGAGGAATGAGGCCGGCTTAGGTGAAGGTGCATATGGTAGAAGCATGACAGTTTCTTAACATTTAAAAACTTTAAATACAACTGTTTGGAATCTGTAGGAAACCACAGACATTCTGGCATTCTCAAAATTGTTTCAGAATATCAAAAACCACAGTAAACATGTTGATAATATTGTTGTAATTTATTCAAATTCCTGTATAAAAATTGTGTTTCTTAACATTTTCTGAACTAGAATGGAAACATGAATAGAAATGTTGTGCAATAATGTACTACAACGCTAAAATATGTTGGAAATGTGTTTAAATATTGAAATATCTACAAAATAATTTTGTTTCTTAACAGGCACTTAACTATGTAAGAACAGTAGTGTTGGAGAACATTCCTATAACATCACAAAAAATCTCACTACGTATATTTAATCATGGTTAAACTTTTAGGAAATGATAGCAATTAAAACACAAATGTTCTTAAAATTTGTGCTGAGAATGTTCCAAAGCCAAGAAATTATCTTGCTGCATTCCCTGGCCACTTTGAGAAGGTTGAATGCAAAATAACCAGCGGCTCTCTCACCATGCTTTAAGAAACTCGATCTCTCTATGTTCAGATGAGATGGCCGTGCCTACTAATCGACCCCTCCTGATCTAAATGAGTAATTGTAGCCTTTGAAATGGGGTATGTTTAAATAGAGCAACATAAAGAAAAAGTAGAATTCTTGTAACATCCTGGGGGGAAATTCTATAACCAGAGTATACTGTATAAGTCCATAGTTTCACATCTCACAAAAAAATTCACAATAAAAAAGAAATAAGACGGCGTGATTAACGTACAAAGAAATGTGTTCAAATACCCTAAAATGTGTTAAACAATAGTAATCTGACAAAGTTACTAAAAGCCTTATTGAAACATTTATTGAACATTATTTGGAAATTGTTCAAAAACAATCAAAATGACCTGCCCTTATTAAAACCTCCCAGAAAAAACGTTCTTAGATAAACTTTTAAGATAAAAACGAACATTCTCATGATAGAATATGTTTTCAGAATATAAAAAAATCATTGTTTCGCCGATAAGGAAACACACTGCTTCATTCGTCCAACTGCCGTGAAACCGAAGACCTATATTACCATTGCAAAAGAACCAAATGTAACAGATGGGATTTCTTTAAACAAGTTAGCGCAACTCAATTCATGTTCAAGATTCTTTTGATTTCAACTCTATTGACCATTGTGTGTGTACGCACACAAGTTTGTTTGTGTACCCTCCGACCAGCAACTCGATTCTCCCTCCACCCATCAGTGTAGTTGCCTTCAACGAGGGGTTTATCCAGCCCTTCTGCAGTCAAGCAGAGGAAGAGAGGGGTGGTGATGCAGCGAGTGAACTGAAGAGAAGGAGATTATGTGCTCCATTCTGTTAATGCTGATTTAATACATTCTGTCTTACTCTGAGCGTTGTGCCGCTCGGTTCAAAATAGATGATTAAATATGAATACACTAGTTGGAGTGAGCGGAGGTCTGTGGTCATTGTTAGGGGTCAGGGTCAGTGTGATCTCTACTACACCAATAAACACACAAGCTGTAGTGGCTGGGACTCTGTGTCTGGTGAAGTGTGTGTGTGTGTGTGTAGGCTTGCTGTAAAGAGTGGACGAGAGAGTGGTTCTTAATGCTTTGAGGGAATAAAAGTTTCTGTAAAGTGCTTTTACATAACGTCACAGTGAGCCTCCACCTCTGTTTCACATGTCCACCTCTTTTACACACCTCCACCTCTGTGTCACATGTCCACCTCTGTTTCACATGTCCACCTCTGTTTCACATGTCCACCTCTGTTTCACACATCCACCTCTGTTACACATGTCCACCTCTGTTTCACACATCCACCTCTGTTTCACATGTCCACCTCTGTTTCACATGTCCACCTCTGTTTCACATGTCCACCTCTGTTTCACATGTCCACCTCTGTTTCACACATCCACCTCTGTTTCACACGTCCACCTCTGTTACACATGTCCACCTCTGTTACACATGTCCACCTCTGTTTCACACATCCACCTCTGTTTTACACGTCCACCTCTGTTTCACATGTCCACCTCTGTTACACACCTCCACCTCTGTTTCACACATCCACCTCTGTTTCACATGTCCACCTCTGTTTCACATGTCCACCTCTGTTTCACATGTCCACCTCTGTTTCACACATCCACCTCTGTTTCACATGTCCACCTCTGTTACACACATCCACCTCTGTTTCACACATCCACCTCTGTTTCACACATCCACCTCTGTGTCACATGTCCACCTCTGTGTCACATGTCCACCTCTGTTTCACACCTCCACCTCTGTTTCACACCTCCACCTCTGTTTCACATGTCCACCTCTGTTTCACACCTCCACCTCTGTTTCACATGTCCACCTCTGTCCTCTCTAACCATCCCCGGGTTCAACTCCAATGTTTAGCGCAAGTAAACTCCCTCATGCTTATCCACAGATCCAAGATCAGTCTACCTGCCCGGACGCAATCATAACCTGGACGAGGAGATGAAATTTGTAACAAACCATAGATCATTGCTTCGGGGGTGTGGGGGAGGGGGGCTCGATCTGAACACAGATGTCTCATTCAGGCTGCGTTATCAGAAAGGATGGCAGGGAGTGCAGGGTGAGATCAGGTTTATCTAAACCTCATTTCTCCTCCTGCTTTATCTGAGACGGGGGTCCCTGTCACACCGCACGGCTGTGTGAGCAGTGTGGCAAAGGGCTAACTCATTAGTCTGCCTCATCAAAGCAGGAGGCCGGATACACTTGCACACACACACACACACACACAGTGGCGAGCGCATACTCGCACACGAGCGCCAAGCCCTGTTTTTCTTCCCCTTCTCCTGCCTTTTTGCTCCAACACACTTTTCTTTAATTCCTTTCTACCTTTCTTCATTCTAATCTTTTTTTCTATCTTTCCTCCCTCTCCGTTCTCTCCATCCAGGATTTAATTAAAGCAGTGAAATGGCCAGGGGTGATTCTCGTCATGTCATCCCCCTTTTCTTCCTCTCGTCCTCAGAGGTTAATATCTGACTAATCCACTCTTCCCCCTAAGCTCAGTTTCAATAATGCATGGCAGTGGCTGTAGCCTGGATACCCAGGAATCCTGACACCAGGACGGAAGCTGGCGCTGCCTCCTGCCACCCTGCCCGGCGCTCCTGGGTGGAGTGAAGAGGGCTGAGGGTGATTGGGTAGACGGACTGCGTTACAACATGCGGCCTCCCACTTACATCTGTAGGCGATTTTCTTTTCTTTGTGGACAGAACAATAAAACCCAAAGCATGTCCATCGGCTATTCGTGATGCATGAAAAAATGTACTGACAAAATACATCGCAATAATCAAATGTCTCACATAAACACAAATCCCGGGAATCCTGATTCTGTGGAGAAATAATAATGTCAAACCGCACTAGTCAGGTCCTATTACTGATATATCTGTCATTAGGACACCCCGAGGCACATAGGGAAAGGCTGATATTACAGCAAACACATCTAATGACCTTTTCACCAATCATCAAGGTGTGTGTGTGTGTGTGTGTGTGCGCGCGTGCGCCGGATAATGTGTGTGTGGAGGCTGTGTCTGTGCATGTCTACGTGCGTGCCAGCACGGAGTACTGTCTTAGGCTGCTAATGATGACACGGAAATACAAGACAACTACCAATTAAATCTGTCAGGGCCGGATTGTTCCCAGGGTTCGACAGTCCCCTCGTCACGACCGCTGATTTCCATTTCCATTCCATGCGACACAATTAAGGCCTGGTGGGTGTGGCTGGGCTGGATGAAACCCCATCTAACCCTCTCTCTCTCTATTATATGGAACCGGGATTGTCTGAGTAGCAGAAGCTGTGGGGGCAGGAACAGTTAGGACTGATGCCGGATAGACGCGCGCGTACGTGGAAGTACACACACACTGAGGGACGCTAACACTGAGATGCAGCGTTGGGTGTACAAACCAGACGCACAGACTGATTGACGCTCTTGGGCAGTAGCCACAGCTCATAATTGGCTATTGTCATGACCTGTCGTGCATGCGGGGGAGCAGGGAGAGTGTGATGGACCTTTCCATGGTAATGAAATCCCTTTTAACCCTTGTGGATCCATATTAAGGATGGTCCTTCTCTCTCCATGTGTCCTCTCTGGTGGGTGCATACAGATAAATACAATGAAGTGCATTCAGGGTAGCCAGAGAAAACCCTTGATAATGGACCTAGTCAAAGCGTGTACACGCAAATATATTTAAATGGTCAAAAGTGCATTGAAATCTCAGGAGGCATGTGTCAATTATTATCTACCTTCCCCAAATACTTTCAAGTCTTTTGCCTAGTGTGTGCTCCTGACTCTAATTATTTTTCATTGAGTAATGATTCCTTTTGATTAAACACATCATTTTACATTCTCGCTACGTAGTGCTTATAATTAGGTAATTTAGTAGAGACTTACACATAGTGACTTACAGCACATTCATCTTAAGGTAGAGTGTATATAAAAAGTCTACACACCCCTGTTAAAATGCCAGGTTTTTGTGATGAAAAAGAATGAGACAAAGATAAATCATGTCAGAACATATTCCACTTTTAATGTGACCTATAATGTGAACAATTCAATTGAAAAACAAACTGAAATGTTCAAGGGGGAAAAATGAAAAATAAAACCTTACAATAACCTGCTGCATAAGTGCGCACACCCTCTTATAACTGAGGATGTGGCTGTTTTCAGAATTAACCAATCACTTTCAAACTCATGTTAAACAGAAGTCATTAAACATCTGGCATTATTTAAGTGACTACTCACAAATAAAGTTAAGCTGTTCTAATAAGATTTTCTGGACATTTTCTTAGTGGCATCTCAGAGCAAAAGGCATGGACCGCAGAGAGCTTCCAAAGCATCAGAGGGATCTCATTGTTGAAAGATATCAGTGAGGAGAAGGATACAAAATCATTTCCAAAGCGTTAGATATACCATGGAACACAGTGAAGACAGTCATCATCAAGTGGAGAAAATATGGCACAACAGAGACATTACCAAGAACTGGACGTCCCTCCAAAATTGATGAAAAGACGAGAAGAAAACTGGTTAGGGAGGCTTCCAAGAGGCCTACAGCAACCTTAAAGGAACTGCAGGAATTTCTGGCTAGTACTGGCTGTGTGCTACATGTGACAACAATCTCCCATATTCTTCATATGAATGGGCTATTGGGTAGAGTGGCAAGACGGAAGCCGTTTCTTACAAAGAAAAACATCCAAGCAAGGCTGAAGTTTGCAAAAACAAACATCAAGTCCCCCAAAAGCATGTGGGAAAATGTGTTATGATCTGATAAATCCAAGGTTGAACTTTTTGGCCATAATTCCAAAAGTTTGGCGCAAAAACAACACTGCACATCACCCAAAGAACGCCACAGTGAAGCATGGTGGTGGCAGCATCATGCTTTGGGGCTGTTTTTCTAAAGCTGGAACCGGAGCCTTAGTCACGAGGGAGGGAATTATGAACAGTTCCAAATACCAGGCAATTTTGGCACAAAACCTTCAGGTGTCCGTTAGAAAGCTGAAGATGAAGTTCACCTTTCAGCACGACAACGACCCAAAGCACACATCCAAATCCACAAAAGCATGGCTTCACCAGAAGAAGATTAGTGTTTTGGAATGGCCCAACCAGAGCCCAGACCTGAATCCAATTGAACATCTGTGGGGTGATCTGAAGAGGGCTGTGCATGGGAGATGTCCTCGCAATCTGAAACATTTGGAGTGCTTTTGCAAAGAAGAGTGGGCAAATATTGCCACGTTAAGATTTGCCATGCTAATAGACTCCTACCCAAAAAGACTGAGTGCTGTAATAAAATCAAAAAGTGCTTCAACAAAGTATTAGTTTGAGGGTGTGCACACTTATGCAACCAGGTTATTGTGAGTTTTTAATTAAAACATTTCCCCCTCAAAGATTTCAGTTTATTTTTCAATTGAAGTATTCACGTTATAGGTCACATTAAAAGGTGGAAAAAGTTCTAACATGATTTATCTTGGTCTCATTCTTTTACATCACAAGAACCTGCCATTTTAACAGGGGTGTGTAGACTTTTTATATCCACTGTAGCTTTGTGGGACAGCTACATGATCCAGTAGAGTAAGTGCATTTTACTCCAAGAAGTAGCTATCAGCAAACTCAGGACAGTAAGTCAGAGAAGCAAAAGGTTACATCAAAGTGTTGCTTTGATACTCCATAAAAATAGGATTTTTTGGGGGGGGAAATGGGGAGATATTCTGCTGTACTAGCTTCAAGGGGGAGCCCATTCCACCATTGGGGTGCCAGGATAGAGAAAAGCTTTGACTGGTTTTGGTGGGAGCTGCCCTCCTGTAGGAGTGGAAAGTAAAAGAGAACTGAAGTGGCAGAACAAAGAGCTTGGGTATGGATGTAGGGTTTGAGCATTGCTTGAAGGTAGGAAGAAGCAGTTCCCCTTGCTACTCTGTAGGGAAGCACAATGGTCTAGTAGTGAATGCAAGCTTGAACTAAAAGCCAGTGGAGTGAGCGGAGTAACAATTGTCATGGGAGAACTTGGCAAGGTTGAACACAAGACAGGATGCAGCATTCTGGATAAGTTGCAGAGTCTTATAAATAGTGAATGGCTGTAGTCCAGATGTGAGATGACAAGGGCCTGCATTACTATCTGTGCCGCTTCCTGTGTGAAGTAAGGTTGTACTCTATGAATGTTAAAGAGCACCAACCTTCGGGAGTCACCACCTAGCCGTTTGTGGAAAATGCTGTTGTCCAGGGTCATGCATTCAAGGTTCTTTGCCTTCCGGGAGGGGGACGCGATGGACTTCTCATCTGTGATGGATAGGTCTTGGAGTGGGCAAACCTTGGCTGAGAAGAAGTTCAGCCCTGTCCTCTTGAGGTTTATCATGAGATGGTGGGCTGACATTCATGCAGAGGCAGCTGCCACAAATGCTGTGTGTAACGCCACCTGGGTGTCAGAATGGGGAAAGCTGCAAAGTGGTGGTGTGTTATTCGAATAGCAATCATAGGTGAGACCGTGTGAAGGTATGATGCAGCCAGATTACTTGGTGTACAGAAAGAAGAGGGGAGAGCCTACGAACTTGGATTAGCAAACACAACGTGCACTTGGAACACGATAGTGGTGTCTGCAGATAAAGGGTCTCTTCAAGCCTATGCAGATATTCCATTACAAATCAGCTGTTTCCAGCTACAATAGTAATTTACCACATTTTATGTTATTTTAATGGACAAAATTATTGCTTTTCTTTCAAAAACAAGGACATTTCTAAGTGACCCCAAACTTTTGAACGGTGGTGTAGGTGTTTATTACAGAAGCATTGAATCCCAAGGCAGTTACTTTTTGGGCCCAGAGAGAAGTTTATCTCATTTGAACAACTTAGTATCTTAGTATCTCGTTTGAAAGACTTTGCATGTTGTTTGAAAAACTTACAAAAAATATTAAAAAAACATTTTCAAAATATTTTTTTATGTTTATTTTACTACTAATTGTTTTTTGTTAAGTTGTTCAACCAAAATACTAAGTCATTCAAACGAGATACTAAGTCGTTCAAATAAGATAATCATTAGTATGTCTAATTAGGCTAAATTCATTATGCAGCATCATTACAAGGCCATGGAAATGGTTACATCGTTCTTTGATTCCGTCCATTGATGTTCATTTATAATAGTTTGAAATCCTAAAGCAAGGCTACCATTTAATTCCAAAGCATTAAGTCAGAACAGTGAGCAATCGGCTGAATGGTGGCGTGAGGTGAGGGCGCATCAAGTGTTCCATGACATTTTGCTCAAATTATAAAACATTGTATGTAATAACAAACAGGATTGTCCCACAAATATTCAATCCAGGCAACATTACAATGAATAAAGTTGCAAAAATAAAACTTTAATCAGGTAGTCTTTTTTAAGTTTAACTTTTTGCATTGTAAAAAGAGAGTGTTGCTGACCAATAGCTACTAGTCTACTAATTCACAGCCTAACAAGCCTCCACTATTCAAAACAAACGTACCGCCGCGCTTATATAAAAAGAGCACTAGTCTGGTGTCATCTTTAAAATATGGCTACTGCATAATTTCACCTCTCTATATAACAAATATTTTTGGACCTTGATCAAAGATGGGGCTAGTATGGAAACACCCGGACAAACATTACGGAATCAAATTGGACGTTTATTTTACTTGGAGCCATTATGTATAATAATTGGAACTGCAGTGTGTGTAGTCTGTGAATGTATTTTTTCTGTGAGCATGTTCGTAGTCAAAGTAGCCCATCCATCATCACCAGTACATCCAGAGATAATAGGCTGGTCTATGCAGATTAATATCCACTTTATTAACCTAACATAAATCCCTGTAGGTTTGTAATGGGCATTTGATTGGTTTGTAGGCTAGTTCACGCTAATCAGAGAGGAATGTGTGTATATATGTGTGTATATGTGTGTGTATATATATTATATATATATATATATATATATATATTATATATGTGTGTATATATATACACACACAGTGGATATAAAAACCCCTGTTAAATTGGCAGGTTCTTGTGATGTAAAAGAATGAGACCAAGATAAATCATGTTAGAACTTTTTCCACCTTTTAATGTGACCTATAACGTGAATACTTCAATTGAAAAACAAACTGAAATCTTTGAGGGGGGAAATGTTTTAATTAAAAACTCACAATAACCTGGTTGCATAAGTGTGCACACCCTCAAACTAATACTTTGTTGAAGCACTTTTTGATTTTATTACAGCACTCAGTCTTTTTGGGTAGGCGTCTATTAGCATGGCACATCTTGACGTGGCAATATTTGCCCACTCTTCTTTGCAAAAGCACTCCAAATGTTTCAGATTGCGAGGACATCTCCTGTTCACAGCCCTCTCCAGATCACTCCACAGATGTTCAACTGGATTCAGGTCTGGGCTCTGGTTGGGCCATTCCAAAACGTTAATCTTCTTCTGGTGAAGCCATGCTTTTGTGGATTTGGATGTGAGCTTTGGGTCATTGTTGTGCTGAAAGTTGAAATTAATCTTCAGCTTTCTAACGGACGCCTGAAGGTTTTGTTCCACAAATGCCTGGTATTTGGAACTGTTCAACAATTATAGGCCCATCAATGGACGGAACCAAATAACAATGGGCTGTAGCAACCATTTGCCAGGCCTTGTAATGCTGCTGCATAATGAATTTTGTCTAATTAGACATACTAATGTTTATCTCATTTGAACAACTTAGTATTTTTTTGAATGACTTAGTATGTCGTTTGAATTACTTAGCAAAAATCTATTAGTAGTAAAAAAAAAACTAGATTTTTCCTTTACCATAAAGTCGTTCAAACAAGATACTAAGACTTTCAAACAAGATACTAAGTCATTCAAACTTGATAAACTTAGTCTCTGGGCCCCAAAAAATATTTCCTGCCTTGGGTTTCAGGGCTTCCATAATTCATGCTAATGAAGTAGGTGTGGCAGGTTGTACAATTGCATTATAATTTGATCTGCATGTGCTGGACAGCTCATGTAAACATTTGGTTCATGCTAATGGTGTGGTTGTCAGGTGTAGCTTGTGGCTTGATTGCTCACTCTTTTTTCAATACCCATATCATCCACCTTCAGTCTAAAGTTAAATCCAGAATTGGTTTCTTTCTCCGGTGTGTGATTTCGTTGGATGATATATGCAGCCTTAGGAGAGAATAATAATAATAAAAATTATAATGTTGTATTTCATGTCTTCATCTGTGTTTAGCTGAGCTGAAAATTGTTTCTAACCTGGGATAAATTGCTTGTCACTGTGTTTGTTGTAGGGTGAACATGTACATCTTAAATGTTTATGTTTATAAATCACTTCAATTTAACACAGGTGAAGGCCAATTAACTTGCTGTGTTCATTTGAAAGTGATTGGTTACACCTGAGCAAATTTAGGATTGAGGTGGAGACCATTTCATTTTTGTATTTGCCAATTACAGTTTCAATGCACAACAACAATGATAAACAATATTTATCTGTGTGCCAAAACTACAGGATATGGGTCTATATAACATTCCCAATAGCATTTAACGCTTCATTTGACCTGAGAGTAGTTGGCTTATACACAGATGGAGGGGTGAATTCTGGACTGCAAAGCATGATGGGAAGTTGTCCAGGATCCTGCTTCAACCTCCCTGCCTTGCCGTGCCGTGCCTATTCAATCCAAAGTCTGGACCCGGGCCAGGTAAGTTAGGCCTTCTGTGGTTGCTGCATGAAACACTGGGCAGTTATTGACAAATGTAAATGTTTGTCATCATACTCTGTATCTATAAGAATAACAGATATCATTACAGTTCATCATTACAAGCTAACCCATGCAAAGTGGTAACAAATGTTGCCTTCTCATACAGAATAAAGCAAGAAACTAAAGTAATTTGAAATCATTTTTTCGAATATTCCCCAACTACCTCATCGCTCAAGTTATATCCATTATATCCATATTATTTAACAATTTGAACAAATTTTATTCATATTAAAATTTTTGGCCTCCTTATGAATAGGTCAGAAGGAGGAAAACAATCGCAATGAATTGACCTCCTTTTCTGTCAGACATATTAGGGTGAATTATTCTGCACTTAACATGGAAAACTCATTCCCTGAGTCATATCCAGTACCTCGTGCTCTGAGCCCAAACTGTATTCTTCTGTTCTGTAGGCCCACGTTGCCATGACGACAGCAGAGCAGAGCGAGAGCCAGGAAGTGTTATGGTAGATTTCTCAAACCCGGGGGTACTCAGGATAAACGTAACCAATCAAAAGGGGATGTGGAGGTAATGAAGACTAAAGGCTGTGAGAAAGAGAGAGAGGCTTTTAGGAGACATTGCTAACGCTGAGCACTTCAGCCCCACCACTCGCTGTTCAGCCTGCCGCTCGCCACTCCGCTCAGCCCGGCGGATTAACCTCCACAGGGTCACTATGGAAACCGAAATGCCGCCATTGCCGGGCAGAGTTGCACATACACAGGCTGGAGATATTTATTTTCCTTGTGTGGTTATGAAATGAAAAGGGATAATTTAAGTGCTACTCAGGATTTTTCTGGGGTTTTGGTTGGAGTGGAGAGACGGTATGACTGCACTAACAGCAGCCTTATGATGATTGTTTCCTTGGATAAGAATTTATACAGTGTGGTCTGCATTATCTGACTTCATCAAATGGAGCGGTTCGATAATGAGTTTTCTAACAACAATGTCAGATAAACTAGTCCAGGATGTGAGATGGCGTGGTCTAGTGGTTTAAGCTGCTGTCTTCGGATCCTATATTGGAATCCATCCAATACGGCAATTTCAGCAAGCTCTCTTCTCCATCTTGCTACTTGCTTTTGTCGTATCCGTTAAACTTCTGTTGAAGTCAACGGTTATTTCTAATGATGATGTTTCATGACTCCAAGGCGCCAGGGAAAATATACTCACTTATTCCCTCAGCCTTGGAATTCCCTTTCTTCATCTGACCATATCTGCAGAACATTGTTCCTAATAACCTCCTGTTTCCTCGTAATCTTGGGGTGACTGCTCTAGAAAGCAGGAGTGGAAAAAAAGTGTTTTTGGAACAGAGCCACAAGGGCAAAGAAAGCTATAACCACCCACATCCCAACCGATAAAACACACGCGTAGGGAGACTTATATACACGCACAAACACTCATATATACAGAAATAATTCACAGGAAGTTCTTTCTCACAGAAGCATCCAAGTTTCTGAATGGACTTAGTGACCTCTGCCAACATTCAAATGTCAACATTACATCTAATAACCAATTGAATACACACAAGTTCATCTACACAGCATGGCTATGAAAACCCAACTACAAAAAGGGCCCAGGTCTTAAAACAGGTCAACTGAAAGACCTGGTACTCTCCCTTTGGTCAACTCTGTTTGTAACACAGCTTTGACTCCTGGGGCGATTAGGTGGCTAGGCCTTTGTGGAATTGGCTCTGGTTTTTGACCTTACAGCTATCTCTCTGCTGTTAAATCCAAGTCTTAAATTGTCAGTCACTTTGTGTGTGTACAGTACATGTGTGTGTGGGCTAGAGGTGCTACTCTCTAAAGGTGTAAATAATACACACATCAAAATGGGGAGAAAGATACTGGGAGATCTGGACAAGCTGGCTGGCGGCTCCAGACCTATTGATCACGGAAAGATTGAGCATCCCCTCTGTAGCCTGTCGTAAGGAGAGAAGATGACTGATGCTCTGGTTATTCAACAGTGTGGTAACCACAACAGTACTGTGCTTTGGTGCTCTCCGTCTCCCAGATGCACAGCACTCAGTAGGCCTAATGAGGTTTAAACTCTGCTCTAACCTTCATACTCCTGTAAGAGAGCTGCAGAGGTAGTGGTCGGTGTTGGCCGGGTGTGTGGTAGAGGGGATCAGGCTCAACTAATCAGAACCCTTCCACATCACTGACCAGGGCCCATCTCTTATCATCTGCCAGAGGAGATGCTTTCCCTGCTAATACTGCCCAGCTAGCTCTCCTGGCTCTCCTCCAGCACACTCCCTGTACCTCCCTCCCTAAGTTCAAGTTACCAGATTTTATTAGTTGTATGCACAGGTGACACAATAAAAACAGCACCATTAAATGAATACTTGTCAGGTCCTGTTAAAAAAAAATCATTTAATAATAATGATAAAAATAGATAATAAGAAAATGAAAACACAGTAGCAATATTAATACAGTGAATACTGACATGAATAATTGCAGTGCACAGTGTTTACATGTGTCTGTTTGTATGGGATGTCTGTGTGTATGCGTATAATTTTTTTTTGTGTGTATTTGTGTGTCTCTTTGTGTGAGTGTTTGTGTCTACGTGGGTGTATGTGTTTTTTTCTTTATGTGTGAGTGTGTGTGTGCTCTCTGTGTGTCTGTTTGTATGGGTTTGTGTTTGTATGCGTGTGTGTGTCTATGTGTTAGTGTGTGTGTCTGTATGGGTTTGTGTGTGTGTATGTGTGTGCGTTTCTATGTGCGAGTGCGTGGGCGTGTACGTATTTGCCCAGTTTAGCAGAATCAGTGTAGGTGATCCGACAGGTCAAGTGTTCAGCAGTCTGATGGCTTGCAGATAGAAACCAGGCCCTTTAGTATGAGACGTTGTGTTTCGATACAGCGCCGTCTGACCGACGGTAGATGAATAAACAGCGCGTGTCTCGGGTGTGAAGGATCCTTGATGATGCCGCAGGCTTTCGTGAGGCATCGTTTCGAATAGACGTCCTGGATAGTTGGGAGAACAGCCCTGGAGATCAGCTGGGCAGTCTTCACCATCCTCGCTGGAGCATTGTGTGTGTGTGTGTGCGTGTGGGTGTGTGTAGCAGTCTCTCTCAACGTCACAGAGCTAGTATTTGGAGTTGACCCGGGGAGGGACGCTATTTCAACACTCGCCTAAGAGAGTAGGGTTGCTGCTGTGCCCTCTTAACAACGTTGTGGGCGTTGGTGGTCTATGACAAGTCTTCGGCTGTCTCCCTCTACGTTGCTCTACGGATTCGGATTGAGCCGTGTTCCACGGAAGGTTTGTTGCCCCGGCGCCATGATGCTAGCTTGCCGACTGCCTCCCCACAGGCTCACTCACCAGGGTTGGCTGTCATGACTACAACCACGGTGGCGTTGTGGTCAAACTTGATGTGGACGTGTCACGCAGAGCCGTGCCGTCATAGTCCAAAGAAAATTCAGAGGACACACCCCTGGGAGACCCCCGGGGTCAAGGGTCAGTGAGGAAGAGGTCATGTTGCCGGTCACAGACTGAGGTCTGCCAGTCTGAAAGTGCGGTGCTGGTTGTACAGCCACAGTGCTCTGAACATGGTGAGGGGTTAGGAGGTATTGAATGCTGAACTATTTATGGACTTCAACTCTGTCACTTGGTCATGTCGTTTTCATGGCCATTAACATTTTATAGACACTGCAGTCATATGGATGACCAGAAGGTGAACAGGGCTGATGACTTCATAATGGGGCTAATTACTGTTTTGTGTAAATTACACTGTAGAGGCTTAGAAAAACAACAATATTATTAGTTGGCTAGTAATTAGTAAAAAACATCTTTGCCATCATAATCTTATCATCATAGATGCTATGATGGATGGCATTATTGTCATTAGCTAGCAAAGTCAGCCAAAAATAGCTAGCAATGCTAATGTTAGCAAGCTAAAGTCTGGTGGATTCCCCTGAATATTAACTAGCTAGTTAACAGTGTACAGCATCTAAAATCCATGTGATGACATAAAAAATAGCACAATAGGTTTAGCTACTAATTATTTGCCTTTGTTAGAGATAAAGGTATGATGTTTCAGCCTTAGTCATTCCCTTCAGACCAAATCATGGAGTAGAATGCATAAATATGTTCAGTACAAAATGCACAAATTTGTTGAATACGCCTCCATCAAACACTGCCTGTTAATGGCTACACCTCCATCTAACACTGTCTCTCTAAAGCTACACCTCCATCTTACACTGCCTCTCTATAGCCCCTCCTCCACCTAACACTGTCTCTCTACAGCTACACCTCCATCTAACACTGTCTCTCTACAGCTACACCTCCATCTAACACTGTCTCTCTATAGCTACACCTCCATCTAAGACTGCTTCTCTATAGCTACACCTCCACCTGACACTGTCTTTCCATAGGCACACCTCCATCCAACACTCTTTCATCAACCCCTCTGTACGGTTCTTTCTTCATCTCTTTCTCATTCACTCCCTTCTCTCCATCATTCCAGCACTATACCTCTATTTCCCCTCCATCAAGCATTCTACCTTTCTGCCGTCTTCTTTCAGAGTGATTCCAGAGTGACTCCAGGCCTCTCCAGTTATGCATTGCTGATGTGTGTGATAGCCGTCTCTACGCTACACTGGAGAGCCAGAACCCTGGTCACGCTATCCTATCCACACTGAATCCTAGGGTGTGTGTTTGCGTATGTGTGTGTGTGTGTATATGACTGTGTGTGTTCCATGATGCCTACAGAGCAAGACCAACATTCTAAATTAGAATCAGTGGGGTCAGGCACTTGTGATGGAATGTACAGCTCATTGCAAATGGGTGGGGGGGCTTGTTGGGTATACTGTAGTTGATCATTTTTCTCTCCTTTTCTCTGCTTCTTGAAAGAACAGCGGGGGGTGTTGAGTAAATGCAAGGACCCAATATTTTTATATTTTTAATTCAATTTTCTAGGGTGTGATAAATTACATTTTAAGCAAATGAAAAAAGACAAGTACAGGAGATGAACACTTGCAGAGGAAGAACCCACTTAATCAAAACAAATATTTGAGTCACCTGTGTAATCACAGGCTTTACCGGCTTGAATGCTTAAATAGCATGATATAGTATTTACATTTACACCCAAAAGAGTAATATCAATCACCAAACTCCTTAGGTTAAAAAGGCAGCGAACAATGAATTTGTATCTTCAATATTTCTTGTACTTATTAATAAGCCATCATACAAATAAATGTCATTCACAGGTCGCCTAAGGATGTATCACACTTCTTCCACTTTCCATTTTTCCAAATGTCAAAATCGCCTGTTTCCTTTGAGGAAACCAGCAATATATTCCCATTTATTTATCCTCGCATCATCACGCCAGTAAATTGCTTTGTAAATGGCACGACTTCCTTCAGTCTCCCCTGTATACAATCTTACTGGAGGACATTAATAATCTCTTTGTTTGCTTGACCAGGAGTCTCTCGAACGCAGCCCCGTTCCCTTGATTCAATTATTACAGGCACAGCTTTAAGAAGTGGAGAGAATGAAGGCTGCCCCTGAACGCACCCCTGTTAATGACATTCAAATTGATCACTGCTGGTTCACTGTTGTGCAGTTTAAAAGAGAGGGTAATGAAGAGGGGCGCACTCTGGGAAGGGAAGTGAAACTTAACACCACACCTCTTCAATGAAATTATTTAATTTATACAATGTTTCTTCTTAACACCTGATTTTAACCCCAACCTTAACCACACTGCTATCCTTTCGCTGAACGCTAACCTTGATTTAGGAAAAAAGCAACAGAAAATGATCTGACTTGGTAGCTACTGAAGCTAGTGATGAACCCTGGAGCAGCAGAATGCAATTTGTGCAGGGCGACCGCAGTTTAAAATGCCATCATGCATCAGGTGCATACAATAGGCCTACATGTGTGTTCACGCCGGTAAACCACACCATCACACTCGGATGGCTGAGAGTAACTTTAAAAAAAGACACACTTGTGTGTAATTGAGAAGGGCATGCGATTCGCTTCAACATTCTCTACATTGCACGAGGGTCTGTCCTGAATTACACGTCTACCCAAAACCTTCTTGTGCGTCTGTGAAAACCCTTTCAGGTACGTTTGCTCGGTTCAGTGGGTGTGATGGGGTATGCATGAATCAATCACTGGCATATACACTAAGCAGTGGTGCATTTAGAATGCAGATTCCCACCCTTTGGCTGAACTGGTCGCTCCCTCGATGTCTGCAAACAACAACTGAATCTATTACCAAAACACATGTTCTTTCAAATGTGTTTCAACTCGAGTTATACAACGCATCTCATTTCCTTAATGCAGACCTTTATATCCATCTACTTCAGATAAACCCTTCAAGTCTCCTCCTTCATCTGTAGGCAAGCTGATACTCACTGAGAAACATACACTCAACTGGCCGGAACACACACCTACACAAACACACAAAAAGGCTCTAAATTAAAAAAAAAAGGCTCTAAATGAATGAACAAGGATGTGCCTTTAGCGTGTAATAATACAAAGCTTTCCCGTAGATCTGACTGGAGTGAGGCCCTGGCAGGAATACCAAACACTGACCAAGGGGGACAGATGAATAACGATGTGAGGAACATGCATATGGATCCCATGTATATATGTATGAAGGATGCATGGCGCCCAGGCAGACAAGGGGAGTAGGGATCAGCTACCAGGATTCCACACTGACAGAGTTTAAGTGATCGTATGTAGGCCACACACAAACACACCCATAAACAAACAAACAAACACACGGACGTGTACTCTTATGAACGCAAACACACCAAGTGCAACACGCTTCTATATTTTCTACCTCTCTGCGCCAGTCCACTTTAGGATCAATCTGTCCTATACTGCACTCATCTCCGCAAGATTAAATGTACAAATTCATGTCCGCTCTCTCTTAGCATGGGAGGCTCTCCATCTGGGTTTATGTAACCTTTGGAGAAAGTCATTTCATTATACACCTGCTGAAAATAACTAGTGTCCCCTCTTACTTCCCGTCTCTCCCTCTCGACTTCACAGCCCCTTCCTCCTCTTTGTCCTCCCTTCCCAAGTTAAGTGGAGGCAGTTGCCAGGGCCACTCTGTGTCTCCAGGGGTAACCAGATGAATGGACCAAGCACCCCAAAGCATCTGGCAACAATCAGTAGATGTGTTCACCACAAATCAAGGAGAACTACTAGCCTTGGGAAGGACGGACCGACAGCTGGTTATAGCTATTTTTCAACGCGGGAAAGGTTTTCCACTTCTGGTAGGTGTAAAATAGTCCAGAACAAGAGGAAATGCATAGACCTTGTAGATAGAAGCCATTTTGTCATTTGACACAAGGAGGCCTCATTAAATGTATGAAATAGTAGCAACATATTTTTGCGGACTGTCTATGTGAGTGCATGTATTCTTCTGTTGTGGATCCTCACGTTTGTCTTTTGAATACATGTTTCCGTAATTCCTCTACTGAATAAACATGGCTGTCCTCCTACCACCCACTACTCCGCTCGAAGAATTGAATACAATATTTTGAATGGCAGACCATCATCCTAATCACTGTGCCTTTAATTCCGGCTTCGCTAAACACAACTCAAGCAGAATAATAATGGAAATATTTTCCTGGGGTTAAAGGTCATCCACAGCCAAGTAATGCATGTGTGTTTATATGACAGCATAAGGCGTAGAAGAGACACTGACCATTGTGTGAAACCAATGTTTTTAGCACAAACTGCCATAATTTCTATAGGCAACTTTCATAGAGCAGGCGTGGATGGCTTTCTCTTGATGTCTCCTATGGCTAACAGACAGTGACAAAGCACCTCCCAAAATAAGACATCCATATGTCCCTGTTCAATAGCACATTACCTCACCCCCTATCGTCCATCTACCCCACTGCAATCTAGTCACGTGACCCCTCATGACAGACGGCGGGGCAAATAAACGGGTTTACAGCGGTGCCGTGCTAGCATGGGGTAAAATTACCACATTTATGAAAAAGTAATGATTCCTCCTTGGAATACACGAGCAATAAGGAAAAAGGTTTATGAGAATTATGGCAGCGAGGAAAAACAACTCTCACTCTCCCAGAACTCCTTTAATTTGTTTTTCCCTCTGGGGGATAAATACAGCTCTGTAATATCAGGCATAAAAGTCAATCCCGTCAATGAAGAATGGGCCAATTAGTAGAAAAATACCAAACAAGAAACAAAGGAATCAAAGTCAATCAATACGGAAGGTATAAGATAGTAAGTCGTATGTTCCCTGCAGTAAAACCACAGAGATCAATACCATTCACTCTGACAGATGGGGACAATCATATCTAACCTTTCCATAATCAAGAATTAGAACTATAATATAACCCTCAGTGAGGGACCCTTGCCCTAACTATATTGAATATGGTTGGAAACAATGATAGTTTAATAAAACCTTACTTCTCTTGTCACAAAGTAAAAGTTGGTTTCAAACTATCCATCAAGCAGTTACAATGAAATGAATACTATTTCAGAGTAATTTATAGTTCTGGAGTGTTATCTCTATCCTTGAGAGGAGACCAAGGCAGCCAGAGGTATTTGGTGTGTTTCAGGACAGGTCAGACCAAAGTGAACTGTTTTCACTCTAGAAGCTGTGGCAGCCCAGACCTTGAGGCATGGTTCCACTTGTGCCATTACCAGAGACCAGAATAAAACCCTGTCGGACATGAGTGCTCGGTGGATAACAATGTACCCCTGTTGTCCCAATCCTCCCCTCACCAACACCCTTCGATGCAGCCCCCCCCCCCCCCCCCCCAACCCCGCTGTCAATCCCAGGGTTCCCCGCTCTCATCCAATCACACGGCACATAAATCCATAACTCTCGCTTTCGTGGCCCCCAGGAAAACACAATAAACTGCGCTCATCTTTTATGCATGCACTCTCACTCAGTATTTCTCCCTCTCCGTGTTCCCTCACTCCCTGGATCCCCTTTTATCAATCATCAGGAGATACTACAGGGCATTGTGTATCCCTCGCGGGGGTGACGGGAGAAACAGGTGCGGGGGGGGGGGAATATGCATTGTTGCACAACAGGCAAAATGAAGAGTTGCGTTTTTCTTTCACTCTGCCCAGGGTCCTATTTCAATTCCTTCGCCCCCTTTGGGTGACCCCTCCACCCCTCGCAGAGCGAACGGTAGTGGCGGCGGCAATATGAAAGCGACCTCCTCACCCCTTTGAAACTAGATGTGTGTTTCTGACGTCTTGCATAGCGCAGCGAAGCAGGGCAGTGGCTTGACTTCACTCCCACGCTCCCACGCTCCCTCCCTGCAAGGGAATGAGGCCTAATCCGCGCCCCGACATATTCACCGGGCGCCTTGCCGCAGCTGTTGCAGTGAGGACGAGGCCGCCGGTTTAACCTGACATGAAGAGAAAGATAATAACCATAGATACGGTAAACTGTACGCTGTGCTGGACAGGAAAACAATAGCAGAGATGCACGTCCGCAACACAGCAGGCCAGCATAGGAAAATGGCTTCTCAGAGCTTGACGGGTTTCTCTCTGCACACGGGGAACTAGATCACCCAGGGGGAAATAGCAGCGCCAAGCATGACAGCGGAAGACATGTCCCTCATCTGAAGGCATGTTTATTATGTTGTCCACAGAGGAGCTGGGCTAATAGGCTGGATACATTCAGCAGTGTGGAACGCGGTCGGCGTTCCTAGTACCGAAGCAGCAAAATCAGTAAGGATCAGAACCATGAACAGGACTGAGTTGTTGACTATGCAGGAAGAGGACAAGCACTATCACAGCACTTAATGTGTAATACAGTGTGTCTTCATGTCTAAAGATAGTGTAGCACTGTATGTACATAAGCAATAAGGCATCTCAGGGGTTTGTGATACAATGCCAATATACCACGGCTAAGACTTCTTCTTAGACACAATACACCACAAACACCAGAGATGCCTTATTCCTTTTATAAACTGGTTACCAAGGCAATACTGTCATATAATACGGCTATCAGCCAATCAGCACTCAGGATTCAAAGCACCCGGTTTATAAATGCTTTTATAGAACTCACATTTTGCTGAACCTATTTTGGCCTTAGCATTGCTCAGTCAAATTGCGTGGGCAAAAAATAAAACAATTGAATGATTATTCAGTACAGATCAGATTGGCTTATGGACAGTCAAAAGCCCCTTACTAATTGGTCTATTACAATCAAATCGGCCTTGTGACATCAGGCAGCTAACCAAAAGTACAATCTCAACCAGTTTTTCAAACAGTTCTCCCAAAAATGCATGTTAGTAATTTCACAGTGTCACACTTTCAAATATTCCAATATTTCTATTAATGTGTGGGCTTTAACTCACTTCCATAATCCAACTTCAGCGTTGTCCTTTTTCACAAACCTTGGACAGAATGTTGCGACAGCATTAGCATTTCACTCTTAGTCGACACTTGTTGTTAATGAAGCAAAAGACAAACACATTTCATTTGAAGTCTGCTTTCACGATAATAAGCTTGTCGCTCCCTGGATTTGAGCCGGGAGATTTTCCAACACACATGCCCTTGGCCCCGAAATGCTTGCTTTACTTGGCTTGCCCTCCCCCCTCCCCCCAACCCGTGAACCTGTAACCACCGCCGCACCATTTCCCAACATAACGTATGGGCTACGTGTACCTCATACACAAACATCCTCTCCCGACCCTGCAGACGACAGTCTTTGCATGTGTTACAGCAGTGTTTCCCGACAGCAGCGCTTCCCCTGGGGGTACTTCTCCTATCTACCGGGGGTACTTGAGAAGACTCATGAGACCATGGACTCACTGGTAAAATGAACAAAATGGGGTTCTTCAGGGGCACCCAGAGCGGGTATGGTAAAGTGTGTGCAAAAGGTTTGGGAACCTTTACAGTGTACATTAACCAAGTGATGGCGGCTGAATGTCAACGGTCAATCAACCAAAAAAAAGCATCAGGACAGGTATTGGTGGGGGGAGGGCGGGGGGGAGGGTTATCTAGAGACGAGAGCAGGAATGCATTTCCACTTTTGAAAAGGCATCGTTCTAAAATGTGTGGTTAGCCGACTAGGCTGAGACTTTAGCACGGCCCCAAGGATGCACAGTTGTTACACGCTCCGCACAGTGACATATTTTCCCAGATACGTGAGAGCCGGGAAAGGCAGACATGAAAAACAAGTGGTCAACAACTCAAGAGGTACGAAGGGGGTCTTTAATCAGGCCCAGGCAACCTGGGTAATCCATCACAATCAATCAATCAAACATACAAATGTTCTTTTCACAGCACTTTAAACAGAGTCACATGTCAAACTATGACCTCACCTTCCTCGTCTTACGTGAGGAAATGAATACAGCCCCAAAACAATTACAAAGACCCATTGTACTGCAATTACAAAGGAGCATAGCAAGTATTTTTCTTGCATTAATAACATAAAGGGTTGGTCCCAATGGAGTGAGTGAACACAGTAGGAACAGTAAAGTACATTGGGAAAGGGAACACTGAGATTGCAGAGCAAATCCCTCATGTCTGTCCCTCAAGTAATAACAGCAAAATGAGACTGGCATTTTGCACTGGAAAACACTGACTCAGACACCGGAACACACACGTGAACACAGACATACACACGGACACACAGAAGACATGCACGGACACACACAAAGACAAAACAAGCATGCACGGATAGGAACACACACAAATGAACACTGACACTAGCGTGCACAGTTGGAGGAGACAGGGCACAGCGTTGAGGAAAGAGGAGAGAAGGAGAAATTAGCATGAAAGTGAACGAGAAAGAGAAAAGTTATCAGGCTCATATTAATGTTTGCTCTTCTCCTCTCTTTTCCCAAGAGCTGCCCATGCAGTGGTACTTTAACCATGAATACTAAATTGCACGAGCAATACTGTCTAATTCTGTTCCCCTGAAAGAGAGGAATGCTTGAGAGATTGAAATGTCACAGAGGCAGATGACTGGGACATTAATATCTCTATGTAAATAGCAATTAGTTGAACCAATAACCCCTGAGTCAATATGAGAGCTCCGCAAAGGGATATCAGACACAGGGTTAAGGGTCAAAGGTCAAATTGTGATTTGGGATTTCTGACCCCTTCACTAACTGATGACACATTTCACAATGGGAAGCTGCCTGTTCCTCACATCTATAACAAAACCCCACAAGACATCCCTGTGCTCCTCACATCTATAACAAAACCCTACAAGACATCCCTGTGCTCCTCACGTCTATAACAAAACCCTACAAGACATCCCTGTGCTCCTCACGTCTATAACAAAACCCTACAAGACATCCCTGTGCTCCTCTCATCTATAACAAAACCCTACAAGACATCCCTGTGCTTCTCACATCTATAACAAAACCCTACAAGACATCCCTGTGCTTCTCACATCTATAACAAAACCCTACAAGACATCCCTGTGCTTCTCACATCTATAACAAAACCCTACAAGACATCCCTGTGCTCCTCTCATCTATAAGAAAACCCTTAATTATATCAGTCCATTCCTCAGAACTATAACAAAACCCCACAATACCTCAGTCCGTTCCTGAGATCTATAACAAAACCCCACAGGATATCTGTCTGTTTCTCACACTTATAACAAAACACCACAAAATATCTGTCTGTTCCTCACACCTATAAAACCTCATGAGACCTCTGTCTGTTCCTCAGATCTATAATAAAAGCCTGCGAGACATCTGTCTGTTCCTCACATTAACAAAACACCACAAGACATCCGTCTTTTCCTCATACCTACAGTATAACATAACACCACAAGACATCCGTCTTTTCCTCATACCTACTGTATAACATAACTCCACAAGACATTCGTCTGTTCTTCTATAACAAAACCCAATGATACATCTGTCTGTTCTTCATACCTATAAAATAACTCCACGAGACATCTGTTCCTCTAAAACAAAACCCAACAATACAACCGTCTTTTCCTCTATAACAAAACCCTGGGAAATAACCATGTGTTCCCTTCCCCTAAGGACATTACCTCCACTGTGTGCATATATTTGTGTGTTCATAAATATTTTCTATTCAGGGTCTTGAAAAACCCAAATTCCACTCACCATGCAAAGTCACAGCAGAATAATTTAGCAAAAAATTATAGAAAATGTTTCATCATTTTTAGTGAGCCTCAACTAATCTAATAAATATTAAAATTTACAGAAATGATTTCATGAAACAGATTGAAGGTTTTTAAATTGGTAATCTTTTCCAATTAGTATATACTGTCGCAGTGAAAAGAAGGCATTTAGCATTTTGTGAAGACAAAAACCTCTAAAGACCGAAAAAACACCACACTCGCTGACATTTTTAACTAAATTAGCATACCCAATTAACATGAATCTACCATCTTAGACATTTTAGTGTTTTGGGTTGTGTGTTTATATATTATATATATATACATCTCTGGAAAAAATTAAGAGACCACTGCACCTTTTTCTTTCCTTTCCAAAAAAGTTTGAGTGAGGAACAGAAGGGTTAAAATTAAGAGACCACTGCAAATTGAACGCTTCTGTTCCTCACTCAGAACTTTCAACTTTTTTGGAAAGGAAAGAAAAAGGAGATCTGTCTTTTTGACTATAAGCATCCACTGACAATTAGTAGTAGACAGAAAGTGTTCATATTCTTTCCTAGAAAACGTTCTTATAACAAGAAGCACTTTTTTGGGGGGGAGCACTTTTTCATTTGTTTCTGTTATTTCACACCATTCCCTACCCTCAAAGGATAAAACTGCAGGAGGAACTAACTCATACCCAACTATTCATAGACATCAATGGTTTTGTCATATAGTTACAGCAGCTGACAGGTTCTTTCTATACTTCTTTCCTCTATAACAAAGCTGTCTCAGACCCACCTCCAGCCCTCTGGTGTCCACAGTCTTCTTCATACATTTTAAATGTATCATATCCTTTTGCAATCAAACTCTCTATTTTTATTTGTTTTACCATTATTTTAAACATTTCTATTTGTTAACCTTTCTTCTGATATTACCTTAAAAAGAAATACTTTACAGAGAAGAATAATAATATTTCCTAATAACTGACTATGGCTTCTAAAGTCTCCCAACAGTACAGATTGCAGATCTATGTGAAAACAAACGTTATGTCTGGACCTGACTCCAAAATCCAGCCACTGATGACCAGGAGCTGAAGAGGTCTTCTTTTGCGTCAGTTTCTTTGCGGTTAAGCCAGCAAGTCTGACTCATCCAGACTCCATATATAGAACTTATTTTTGTAGAAAGTATTTTATATAATCATTTCAATTGGAATGTGCAGATTGTTTAATCAATTGACAATGTACATATTACATGAAGGCTGAGTGTCATGGTATTGGAGTGTCAAACATCTGTTCTCAGCTGACATGATTTTTGAGCTGTCTAAACATTTGACCTCAAGTGAAACTGATACAGTTCCGGGTTTATACTAATACTACTATGTAATCCATTAATGATTTTAAATATATGGCAAACATGATGTTTCTGTCATGAAGAGATATTAATACACCATCAACATGTAGTATACACCTGGATGTGTGTGTGTGTGTTTGTGTGCGTGTATGTGTGCAAGTGTGTGTATGTGTGTGACAACTTCACGTCTCATTCTTTCCCCAACTGGCCATTCCAACAACATTCTCCTTATTACCACAACATTACAGTAAAAACTAATCTGATAGTCCACTCCTACTGGTCCTGAGCACTCAATACTGAGACTCAGTCAGAGAGTGATTTCTGGATATTCACTAGTTCCTGATTCAAATTACATGGCGGGTGAGGTTTGGTCCTTTACCAAAACTATTTCAAAAACCATGTTGGATACAAAATTAGGGCAAACTATTGTAGCTTGGCCTGCTGGGCTTTGAGGGTATTGGTATCCATATGTGTTCACAATGAGAATATGACATTAAATATAACTGGTAGAGAGAAAACACACAGAGGTAGATGTTTGTTTATCAAATGTTAATTAAGGCTTAAAGAGGGGTCATGGTGGAGTCAATGACGGGTCAATATCAACTGCTGTTCCAATATCCGTTTATAATTATCGTCTCATTGTTATTGTAATACTAATGTCTCGGTGTTGATATATTCTTATTGGGGTCATGGCTTTGTGTTTCCATCTTCTGTTCAACTCTTAATCCATATGCAAGCACAGAGAGAGGGATGTATGGAGGCAAGGATTAAGAGAGAGAGAGACAAAGAAGGAGAGGATGAATCAGTATTTCATAGGTTCTTTAAATGGAACTTTGTATGGGTCGACAACAATAAAAATGTAGAGGTTACATCTGGATGTTAGTGAAGATTGTATCGTTGAAGTTTGGTGTAACAGTGGGATTTGAAATGTAAAGGTTATGTTCTCGCATTAGCAGAGACTTCACAATCAAAAACAAGGCCACAGTAAACATCCCCCAATGAAGATGCAATGCCCTGTTGGCCAGCCCTTATACTGTTGTCAATGCCCGATCTCTATGACAACAGACATCATCAACCCAAGTTTTGTTTAAATAAAGCCTGTGGTGTATGCCATGTCATGTGAATTAGCAAGACTTGTCCCTGAGAATGACTTTCAATATTCATCACTGTTTTGGTCGTTATTATTGTTCTTAGTAACATCTGCCATTTCACTTTTGGTGGAAATCTAAAAAACTGTGGTGTTGTGAGACCTTTGATCATAGACCTGGCATATATTTTTAGATGTAGGATCTCTATGGCAAGACAAATGATTCACCTAACAAGTTTTACACATTACTTTTCATTGTGCTGTACAGTAAGCCTTACATATTGAAGGTTCAATTTGTTACACCACAGCAATAAATTGAATGGAGTCCATTAGTTGGTTACTGTTGTTACTTCGCTATGACAACTGCCCACTGAATCTCTACTGATATGACTAGCTCTGGGAAGGACAAGAATAGAAAAATTAAGTACAGGAAACGATTGCTGTTCTAACCCTCCCAAAATGGCCCACTTTCTTTAAATGTTTTTTCGCTGTGTAGAGTGGAAACGTTTCTGAACTAATGACTGCAGTGAATGAAAATGACACGTCCTGAACCCAACACAGACCTGTGTGTCACAGCCCCTCCGAGCTACGTGGGGTTATAGTCAAATGAGATCCCATTCCGTATCCCATAACATGCCAGTCTTGATCAAACAACCATGATCTGGATGGCTCTTCCCTTCAGGTGTGATCCTCAACTAGCCAGTGTGAGATAATCTGAACTCCAACATGAGGACAGCAGATAAACCCTCTCAAAATTTGTCAACTCACAGTAGGGCACCGAAATTGTACTTCTGCATCCTGTTTACCAAACGCATGCCTTTTCTCACCAGCAGGTCCCAGCCTGGGACGTTGCCAGACCCAGGCTTTTTGGGCTTTAGTCCGGGACAATATTTGATCAGCACTGGGTGTTTTTTGAGGTGAGGTTTGCTCAACCCTGGGTGTTTTAGAGGCTCATAGTTTCAGACTTGCTTGTTGATGTAACACTACTGGTTTAATATACATCTAGTTAGGATGAAACTAACCAGCTGCAGCGCACCGAGCCCCGGATAACGCCAATGAGCCCAATAGGATAATGTCAATGAGCCCAATAGAAAAATGCCAATGAGCCCAATAGGATAATGCCAATGAGCCCAATAGGATAATGCCAATGAGCCCAATAGGATAATTTCAATGAGCCCAATAGGATAATGCCAATGAGCCCAATAGGATAACGCCAATGAGCCCAATAGGATAATGTCAATGAGCCCAATAGGATAATGCCAATGAGCCCAATAGGATGTCCAACTCCCTTGTGACGTCCCTTGGTCCCAATCCATTAGGATAACAAATGGGAACTTTTCATTTACTGTATGCTGGTGTATTTGATTGACAAAAAAGAAGTAACTTATCCAAAATAATCTAGTGTTCGCAAATGCATTTGCCTTGGGGTGTAGCTCTTCTGTATTTTGGGCAAATGATTTCCCTCGTCTTACAGCAACCAAAACATACTGTGTATGCCGACTCCAAATCTTTGCATTCATGGCCAGTGTCTTCACAAAGACTTTAGCTTAAGAGTTATAGTCAGTGCCAGGATTGGTGATGATTTTAAAGATGCACTGCCAAGCCAAAACTGGTCCCCATATCATATATATGTCATCATAACCATTCACTTGGAATTTCATAGCTAACTGTGGTTTGATAGTGGTTCTACTCATAGATTTTCCACATATAAGGACAAGATCCCACATCCAGCCCAAAAGGAGGTTTTAAAAAGTGTTTGTAATTTGCAACAACCCTGGACTGCATCTTTAAACACACAATTAAAATATTCTGACATATAACCTTTGTCTTACCCATATTCTGATTTCCACAGTGTAAACAATAAAAATACAAATGTTGAACTGATTGTGATAAGATCTGATGCTTGATAGAACTAGATGTACATAACCAGTTACCTTTAGTAGGCAGGAAGAATACCTGATGAGCAATAGCGAACAGGGTTCCTAACAGACATTAAAAATAAAACATAAAGTAACTAAAAGAGCCAGTTTTTATTTGTTATAATAAAAGTTAATCCTCATCCAATTATTTCTCTATTCATGGCTACTAAGTGGAAAACAGTCAGAGAGAGAAACAACTTCCAAGAGTGAACGAGTCCAACTGTCTCCTTGTCTTATACATTTTATGCTGTAATGTCCATGTGAACTGGTCAAACACACACACACACACAGGCACACACACAGACACACACACCGACACACACACCGACACACACACCGACACACACACCGACACACTCAAACAATCCCGGAGGAGGACCACTTCTGATGTTCTGTTAGTCCAGGAGTGCAGTGATCAGAGACAGCATGTAGCCTCAGGCTATAGCCAGAAGCCATGACATGAACTCACAGAGATACGGAGTGGGAGAGGGAGAGAGAGTGAGAGAGAGAGGGAGAGAGAGAGAGAGAGAGAGAGAGAGAGGGAGATAATGCGGAGGGAGTGATAAAGATTGAGAGAAAGTGATTTAGAGGAAACAGTGGAGAGAAATATAGCAGCAAGGCAGAAAGTAAAACTGAAGAGGACTGTGAGTGGGTGATATTGCTGATGATCGTTGGTCATGTAATGTAATGCAGAAGCTGTATCAAAGCCTAACATGGGAGAATTAATCTTGCTATAACGTTGGTTTATTTGAATTTTTCCTCACCAGAGGGGTGCCCAGCACTAAACCACCAAATCCCCTCTGTTGCTCTTGATACAGTTTATAATTCAACACACCTACTGTGCATTAAAGAAAACCCATTTTGTTTTTCAAGTTGGTACAGTACGTGAATTTATGTGCATCTTTATCCATGTGGGTCTTCACTCTCTTCTTATGCCCGCCCCACGTGTATTTCTGTGTGCTAGTTTCTGCGTGCGTGTGTGTGTTTGTGTGTGCTTCCTCTCAGTATGGGTCTGGCTGTGACACAGCTGCTGGAAATTTCAGATTAATACCTGGAGTGGAGTGGGCCAATCAAAATCTCCCCTGGTTATTTTTTTTTTTATTCTCTCCCGTCTTTTTTACCCTCCCTCTATTTTTCTGTCTCTCACTCAGAAAGCTTAGACCTTTAAAGTTTTCCATGCAGTCGGCGGATTCTTTTCCCTTTCAATTGTGAAAAGGTAGAACAAGAAAAGAGAGAGACTGAAACCTTGCTTGTTCTGCAGTACTAGATCAGAGATAAGAGCGAGAGAGAACAGGAGGGAGAACATGTCACTGTTCCAGACAAGCAGAGTATACGCCAGAAGAATGGAGCGAAGGAGGGTTAATTTTGACTGGTGTCTCCTCAGACCTACGATGGTTAAATCTGTTCCTGTCACATTGGAACAATCAGAGCTGACACCAAGAGGATACGAGAAGGCGATGGGAAATAAAAGACAGAGAATCAGTGATTATAAGGGGAGAGAGAGATCGAAAGGGTAAAACCCAAGCATTGTAGTGTGAGCGTTGCTTGTGGTAAGTAACGCTCAGTTTCAATATGAAATCAGTGAGTGGTATCCTTCAGGGGGCTAATTTCCCTGAGACCTGCTAGCATTAAGATCATTGTTAAGACTTTCAGAGGTCCTTGGTTGTCAAAGGTATTTCCCCCGGTCGCCATCAATTCCGCAAAGAAGAAGATAGCTTATTTCTTTGCCTTCTTAGTATGTACCTCGGCAGCAATCAAAAAGCATAAACAACAACAAATGCACTGGCCTGAGTAAAATGGATTCCACAGAGAAATATGTATTAGCAATAACACTGCAAGTATTTTCAGTTATAGTACCACTATTTGCACTTAAACACACACACCAAAAAAACCTGGGTTTGGCAATCTTCACTATTCATGCCAATACAACGCCTTGAATATAATTGGAGTGAATAGAAAGGAGAGCTCCAGGAGCCTACTCCTAATGATGTGCTAGCTACACAATGAAGCAGCAGAGCAGGAGATGGGAGGGCTTTCACTCTGTCAGATAAGAATGATTAAACAATCACGGTAAAAGATGGAGAGCGAAATACAGGGAGAGGGAGAGAACGGGCAGCAGAGAGAGATAGAGATAAAAAAGGATATATATATATATATATATATATATATATATATAGAGAGAGAGAGAGAGAGAGAGATGGTGTATATCCTTCCTTTGTGACAGAAGAGTGACAGGCTGACTCACTGGTAGAGTGGAGGAAAACTACCATCATCCTCCACACATTCTTTCCTCCATCCTCTCACCATCTCGCTCTCTTAATCTTTACATCTATCTCTTTTCTCTTTTTGTAAACTCTCTCTCTCCATTCCTCTCCTGTGTATTGTTTGTGGGATGAGTGTTGTTTATCTCGGCACTCAGCGTCGTTCTCATGACAGGGCTGTTTCCTTTTAATGGTTGACATTTCCCTGCGCTGCTACCCCCAAACGACACGCACAGGGAATGAATGCTCTGTGCCTTTCAAAGAAGACTCTTGTTATTAGCAAGTAAATCATACACTAACACACACACGTATGCACACGCATACACACATAAACACACACACACACACACACACACGGGTGTGTTTAAAAGAGAAAGATCTATCAGACTTCTAAAGCTTTCATCATCCTCACACAGAAACAGGTTTCTCGACTCCCACTCCGTGTTCAAGGCTCCTCTGCAGCTTCCTTTCTTCCTTCTCTCCCTCTGATTCTCTCCATCTTGCCATTTCCTCCACGGGTTAAAAAAGGAAGATCAAATTAAAGCAGTGATGGATTTATAAAATATTTCCGCTCTGTGCCGGATGCACTCAGGGTAGGCCTGGCATTGTGACGATCTGGAGAATGCTGACTGACAGGCAAATAGAGTGGGTGAGTGAGACACCGAGAGAAAGAAAGAAAGAAAGAGTGAAAAGAGAGGAATAACAGGATTTAGACCAGGCAATTCTTTCTCTAATTCTCAATTCTCTCAACCTGTTTCTCTTCTTCTATCTTCTGACACATTTCTTTCATCACTCTTTTTACAACCTCCTTATTTCCTCTTCCATCTTTCCCATCTCATGATCCCAAGAAATACTTATTTAGAAATAATGTGTAATGATGTATACATACATTCAAAAATTTGTTATTTTATGTAGTATTGTGTTAAGTAAATTATTGAAATATATTTCTCATAAATGATAAGGGTACTTAAATTGAAACTCAGTGTAAATCAGAGGAGATTTACATATACAATTCATGAAATGGAAATTTGAATCAGAATTCCAGCACTTTCAAAAAAGTAACTATAATGTTCATCAAGTTTACTCTTCCAAATAAACCTTATTCATTAAGCACATTTGCTATTTTAATTTTTCTGGTAAATGTTAGTCAACGAAGTCATCATCTCAGTCCATATCACAACCCATTTTATGAGTCAGTTGTAGTAAAAGCATGTTTGGTAGTTCTACAATTTTTCATGAGGCATTAGAAAGTACTCTCATAAAATATGTTCCTTTATGTAAAAAAGAACATTATCAGTGGCTGCAATTATACAGGAAGAACGATTTGGGCATCTTTATTACAAATCTTTTCACCAGTCAAATTAGTTCTCAAAAAGATATAACATTAAAGAACAACATTTTTTGCATACATATGTTGCATACATCATTATCCAGTAACCACACTGCTGCAACATATGATGTGGTTAGCTGATGAGAAAAATATTTAATTATAAATGTACAGTACAATACTGGTGTATTTTGAATTAATTAAAGTATAAACAATTAAAGTACACTTTAAATAAGTGCATTGATGTGGTAGTCTACAATCTACTAAACTACTGAAAACTATAAAATGTAAGTACAAATTAACATCTATTTAAGTGTGATGATTAATTTAAGTAATAAAGTATACTGTAAAGAATAATAAAGTATACTTTAATCACTTGGGATCTTTATCTTTTCTGTTTCTCATCCTGCCATCGCTCAATATCTCACTTCCCCTTTCAGGGCAGGAAAACAGCTTACGCAGAGGTTGAGATGGGACGGGTTTTAAAGAACAACATCCGAGCAACAACACCGAGCGTAGCAGGTCGAGGCGAGCCAGAAAAACAAAATTAACCAGATTTAGCACAGACCTGAAGACTAGCTAACACTGTAAGTGACACAGGCTAGCAGTAGCCGTCTAGCATCCATGATCCCAGTGAGCTTTGGTCAATTCCCGTCCAGTAAATCACAGAAGAAATTGTCCGTAGGTGTCTGATTCAATCCCCTACATCGACATAGACGCCGAGTTAAACTGAAGCCCAGACTGAATCAAGTAAGGCAATGTTATTGGTCTCTTCCTCCTCTGCCAGACACAGACTCAGACACTCTGGGTGGTGTGTGTACACCTTCTAGGCTGCCTGGTCCTATTAGACGGTGACAAACAGACATGGGCTCCTCCAGACACTGTCAGGAACACGTAGCTTAATGGAAGACAACATCAGCCATGAAAAGGAAAGAGAAGAGAGCAGCAAAGGCCCTGAAAAGACACAACCTGACAGCTCCACCGTTTAAAGGATACACTCCACACCTGCAGAGAGGGGAATAACATAGAACAAGTGGGGGAGCGAGAACACAAGGACAAACTAGAGGGGTGAGCGAGAAGATGGAGCAAGAGAGAGAGAGAGCGGAAAATCCAAATGACTTGGCGTGATACATTTATAAACAGTATTGAAGGATTATGCAATGTTATTTTCAGTTTGACGGAGGGTTATTTAAAAAGGCTGTGGAATCGCTGGATTGGAATAGTAATAGTTATTGGGTATTTACATAGAACCACGCAGCTGCTTTGTGATTGGTGTAATGTGACGAAATGAAAATGTCCAGAAAATGTCCACAAATTACCCTGAAGCCAGGCTGTGCTATGTGTTTTTGTTGTTTATTTTGATAGCTGGTGTCATAGCCTTGAACTGGCAGAGCAGGCTGTGGAAAATCTTCCCGATGTGGTGTTTGACTCTTTTGTTGGACCCTGTGTTAACCTCTGTACTACCTACATGCTTGGCTGATGCTGTATTCATCTACTTGGACATCCTGTTGCCAACAGTTCAAAATACCTACTCCACAACAAAGGTCAAACAGAAAGATGTCTTGTGCTCTAGACACAATCTGACATAGTTTTGGAAGCATGTGGTTGCTTGAATGTGTACAATGTTGAAATCATTTGTTTTTTGGTTTTGGAGGCCCTGCTCATTGCAAGTGAAAGCGCACATGCAGCTCTCCAATACATATCGCAAAACCACCAGTGACACAGACCCTTGATCAGAAACTCCTTAAAAAAGCTGAGGCTCAATGTGAATGGCCTGAATTGAGAGGTACAGCTAAAAGGTATCAGCTACAGGAGATTAAACCAGAACCTGATACAGCGTTTAGTCTTATGGTCTGACAGGTCCTCCACAACCTCCAACGAAGCTGAAAGAGCACTTTGTCAAGAGGCGTCAAGCTCAGTATCCTTCACTAGTCTGCTACACACCTGAATAATGTTGCCTTGGTCCTGAGCCTCTCTGTGTTCCTGACTTGGACATGATGGGTACCTTGATGGTGGACATCAGCCCCCCCCCCACCACCCAGACCACCTACTGTACCAAGACCTGACAAGCCAGACTACAAACACCAGTCTGATATAGCAGCCCATGTCCAAGAAGAGACAAAGAGGCAAGGCCCCATGCCAATGATCGTATACTGTTCCAGTCCCCTGAGAAATATCTGTGTTTCTGTTTCCTCAGAGCAAGGGAAGTGATCAATAGCTTTTCTTGAGAAGCAAACATCAGCTTGTCCACCAGAGCTCCCTGTTACCACTCTTTAATTCAAAATAGAAAAATGACAATAATGCTCCTAGAGAACATGTTTCAGCTGGCATTCTTATCATCATTGAGGCAATTGAAGTGTCTACTCTTCTTGACAAATGACTGAACATTTTCATTGACAGTGAGGGTTTCAGAACTCCTCATTCTGCTCAGAAAAAGCTCCCCTTAAAGATATTTTTTCGACTTAGTAGGTGGTGGTGCAGTTAATGAATTCCACTGATGAATATTTTGCTACATCCTGGCTAACAGCTAGGGTAACTTGAATGCCACCTCTTCTCTTGAAATAGGAGTTATGGAATCCATGCTGTGCTACCGTACATCTCCTTTCTGGGATGTTTTTGAATCTTCTTGACACAACAGATGATACTAACTTGTCACTTGCTCAAACTCAGTCACTGAATTTATTTCTCTACAAGTACCTGGATGTCTTCAGAAAAAGCTCAAAAGGACAGATCAAACAGACATTATCAAACATTGTTCTAACTGGTTCTTGACATCTCGATACCTGGCTGTATCACTTGCAATTATGTCACCAATCCGCCAGTCACATCCCAAAGACTAACAGAGATGTTACTGACAGGCCTCCCATGAAAAATGTGCCTGGTTTACTTATGTGCCTGGGGTGTCACACCTACAGCAACACCCAGAGTGGCTGGGGAAAAAATCCTTCCTAGATTCCAAGCCACGGTCTGAACACTACAAAGTGCTGTCTCGCCCACAACCACTTACTGTTTCTAGGGCACATTGCATGAAGCGTGAAAACCAGACCTACTCCATGCACACCCACACAAGTGAGAACATTCCTGGGACTTCCTCCAGAGCTTTGCACACCATGTTGTATTGGTACATGGGCTGATTAGAAGAAATGCTCCATTCCGGTTGACCTCGGCACGCCCAGACACATTCTTTACTGTAAAACACTTGTTGTCGATGCCTTCGTGCAGCTGTTCAACGTCTGTACACGGTTGCCTCCTGCACTGCGCTAACATCAGCACCCACTCTAGGACGGGATTCAGACCCTTCTTTCTAAAGTTAAGAAAACGAAACGGCCATCAAATCTACTATTTCTCATTGAACTGATTCAGTTCACTTCCACACCTGGCCTAGCAGCAGGTTGTGCAGCTCAATTAACCTGCAGACCGTACGCCTTGAGATCTACTCGGCAAAACAGAGAACCTGCTCGCTTACACATAAATGCAAAAATTAAGTATAACAACAAGGTCTAGGACATCCGTTTCAACCCATGGGGTCGTGTGCGGCCTGACAACCATACAACAAAACCTCAGGCGCCTTATAATTATCAATCAGTTAACTTTTGATCCAACACACTGGATTGCCCCGTGCTTCACCAGGCGCCATGTCAGAAACCATGTGTTCAGCCTTGGTCATTGACCCATCTGAGACTTGGTTATACTGGAAGTTAGAAACCCAAACCCACAGTACTGGAGCCAAGTCACTCAGTGCAACCAGGTTGCTGTTCAATAAGCCTCAGCTGTCACTTAAAAGAGTTACTGAGGTGAGAAACGTACGGCATTAAACAGGGGGATGTGAGAACACATTATTGAGTTAATTGTTGTTCTTTTATGTAAAAAAAGATGTCAGTTAGAAAATAGAAACATTTGGAATGTTTGTCATTTAAAAATAATATATTTAACTAGCAACTTTTCAGTGTTGTGAATAGTTGAACCTGAGCTGATTCAAAATGGAAGAACCTTCATTCATGGCTGTATCTTTGTGCAGTCGATTAAATCTACATAATAGTCTTCAGTTTATGTCCACATAAAGTCATCCACCCGCCACTGAATGAACCCTCAAGACGAGGGTTTTGTATGGTTCCGCATCATTAAATGTATGATAGAACAGATTCCACACGTGCTGCAAAGGCTGCTGCGTGGGGGGAGGTGCTCCCTTCTCTGAATGTGTGGGTTACCTTTCCCAGCTGCTTGAGGAACAACTTCCTCCTGTTCCACGTATCAGGCATTCAGGTAGGGTTGATCCTGTTCCACTTATCAGGCATTCAGGTAGGGTTGATCCTGTTCCATGTCATGAAGGCATTGTATGAGGACACATCAAGGATGTTATGAAAGATGACCAGGGGCCAGCGGGCAAGTCCCAATCACCTTGTCCAGGTTGTCCAAGCCTCCTTTGTTGTGGTTCTTGTCCAGGATGATGGCTGGCTTCCTGTCCTCACGATCATCGATCATGATAACAGATCTCAGCCATTTTGTGCAGTGTGTTCAGGAGGATCACATTCTTGCTTTTCTTTGGTACAAAAACTAGAGTGGTGGTGGGGGTGAAGGCAAACTTTGATGAGAAGGCCTCTCTCCTCCTTGTTGTGAGGAGTACAGCGGGGGAGCTCAGTCTTGTTCTTTCCAACTGTGACAACCATGGTGATCTTCCTCTTCAGGAGCTGCTGGCTGGGTTCATAAGAGGTGAAGAAAATGTCACGAGACAAAATATTTTACAGTGACGAAAATAACGAAAATAAGAATTTACCTCAGAATGGAAGCAGTTGCTCATCCACTGTAACTTCAGGCCCATTTATGTCCGCCAATTTGTCTCACACGTTTTGCAGGTTATCATTCACGGATATCAAATCATAGCATTCTTGAGAAATTGTGAAAGACTTTCAGTGCAATCATGGCACGGAAAATCGCCCATCCACTGTCTGTATCACAGAGACTACATGTGTCCTCGTCTTGGGATCTATACACACTCGCTAAGATTAGCAGCCGCATGTAGGCACGCCGGTTCAATCTAATCGATCCTTTTCCTGTTGTTTCCATATTTCCGGAAACCTTCCAATTTTTTATGCTTTTTCCGATGGCAGGTTTAATGAACATGTGAAATGTTGAGGTGATGTCCTGGGCTTGGGCACCTGCATGTCATGTGGGTACTGGGGTCATCCTTATGATATGTTGTGCTGCCCTCTTGCTCTGGTTGTCATATGGTGACAAAGACCATGTTATGTCTTGCTCTTCTATGAGCTCTTCTTTGTCAGAATTTCTCTCTTTCAGCTTGGGGGATTTCTTCATCTGAAGATGACGCATCATGCTATGGCTTGTATTCTTCACCATCTTCTTCTTCAGATATGTCCTGAACAAAGGTGATGTATCACTTTTTCTAATGCTGGAGTCACTCTAGGAAAAGTCAAATTTCAAGTTGAAAAGTAATGACGCACGCACGCATCATTACTCTGCTGTTGCACATAGTGGCAGGTCATTTTTGAACCCTTAAGAAAACACAAGGCTTAAATATCTCATGTTAGTGCTGACTTGGGGTACAGACTTTGTGTAAGCGGTCTGTTTTCTTTGTGTCTTGTCTGCCTAGATTGGAAATGCTTTGTTACTGTCATATGCATTGTATCAGGGTACACCAATATTAAACATGTATGAGTTAATAATATCAGACCAATTCTTACTGATTGCCTAGCTCTCACTTGTATATTGCTAAATAATCTTTATGGAGTTATTTAAAAAGTTGAATAGACTTTGTTCATTAAATCTTATTACTTGAGCAGGGTTGAGCATACTTTGTATTAATGCATTCATTTACAACTGTCCAAAATGCTAACCAGTAAGGTAAAATTAGTATCCTCCAAACTCAGTATCATAATAACTGTAGACGACAACAAGGAATATACCAGTATCCGAGTGCCCTGGATTTACGGAAAAACACTTGACCCATGAAAACAAAAAACATAATTAAGAATTTATCATTTATTGCATTTCTATTTTATTTTTTTTCATTCCTTCAATTTCGCAGGTGGCTAAATGTCTACAGAAGAAAATATCTTCCCATGGCGTCAATCTGCACCCCTCTATCTCAATATGTGTAGGCAATGTATGGCTGTCTGGCTTATAACAGTATGATCACCATCCTTCTTGATTGACAGAAGCCACTTTTGGCATCCACTTTTGGCATCCTTTATAAAAACAATTTTAAAAATGAATAACCCAATCATCTTTGACCTGAGCTCATCAGTGGGAATTCCTTGCACAAGAACCCCCCCCCCCCTTTTTTTTTTGGATGCTATCTTACATTCCCACTGCTGTCGCTTATAATAAAAAGAGATTTACAGGTAGTTAAAATGATGCTTGAATAGTGGAGGCAGGTCTATGCTTTGATTCTAACTTGTGGTCTTGCAATTAAACAAACGTGAAATAATTTATTCAACCACTGTGTGCGTGTGTGTGTCTGTGTGAGATTGTTGTCTTCTAGTAATGGTGTATATATGTGCTATCGTAATGTGGAATTAGTTTTTTTGATTTGGCTTCCCCAGTGATTTTACCCACGCACTGCATTTTCAGTCCATGTTAGAGATAACAAAGCATCAATAGATATTGCATTTTACTTCACGTGTTAGGTAGTGCAATGAACAATTATTGGTCCCCATGGCGAAGATGAAGAAAAAAAATGCTATGAAAACTATTAGTTGTTTATTAGCTTGAACATACGTTTAGAATACGAGAAAACTCTAATCTTTAACTGTAGTAAAACTAGACAAGGGCACTGTTTTTTTAAAATTACTTTTAACTTTAATACAAATAATAAAATGATCTAGCAATAACCTGACATAAAAACTGTAAGTCTGTCAGATTCCTAGTCATTCCACATTTTTCGCCAGCTGTCCATACAGTTCAATTAAACTATTGTTGTGTTTCATAGACTACATTAAGACAACGGTAAAGAGCCATTGGGCAGTTGAAACCAAACAAACATCCTTGAACGTGTGACCACATTCGCTGCACGTATGTAGGCTGTGACTGGAACTATCGCTGATGGATAGGCAGAAATCAACCACATTTTGCGGTGTTTTTAGATTCAAGTATGTATTGTCATGCCCTAATATATATGCAGGACATTGTGGTCGTACTACTTCTACAGGCTCCAGAGCGAAGGGAATCATATGGCCTATTTACATTCAGTGGAAGCTGCAGGCTCAGATGGAAAACAAGGCCTGACTGAACTGTGCGTTATCACTGGGCTGACTGCATGATGCCAACACACTTCTTCTCCTCCAGATATCTCTACAGTAATATGCTGCGGCTTTATCCCAAAATACTAAAAGTCAGTGTGAAATATAGAGATGTGTACAATACAGACATACAGTATAACAAGTAGCTGCCAGAACAAGTTCTACCAGAAATATGAAAATGATCAAGGAAAGATCCATTTATGGCATAACATTGATTTTGCAAAGACTTGTCTGTAGTATTACTAAACTGCATTTCATACAGAAAGGCTAATGGTGTCAAATGTAGGCATACACTGTTTTAACCGGTCAAAACCAGAGAAAATGTTATTCTGATCTGCACACAGAGCCAGGTCAGCAATCAAGCATTCACCTTTTATTGGTGAAGCACAGATGCTTTTAAGAAATCATTTATTCCCACACTGCAGGCCTATGACGGAAACAAGACCAAACACGCAAGTTCCCATTATTCTTTCATATTCTTTTAATAAACACAATCAGTAATCATCTAGTCCTTCCACACAAAGTATGTAATCTGGATACAATATCTTTTTGTTCTGGCCACGTAATGGATTACATGCAATACATATCTCCCCACTACTGTATGTGAAGTCGATACAGAATATGGGAATATTAATTAGCCCTGCTTAGAGATATCATCGGTCCGAGGTGTTATGTAAAACTGCGCACAACATAAAAACCAAGGAGTGTGTACCTACACCCGTCTGACGAATCCCTGGGAGAATGAACACTGTGAGCCAATGAGGCAGACTTGGAGGAACACATTCATGAGTACACAACGATGAATTACACACACTGTCATACAGAGACACCGGCGGACAAACTGGATTGTGCAGGTTGTGGGAGCGTTGTCATCTTAACCTACATCGCTGCTCCTTTAAAAAGGGTTCCAACTGAGGCAAACGAATGCTAAAGTCTCTCTCTTCTCTGACGGCGTGTGGTAATCTTTCCCAGAAGTGGAGGCCTCTGTCAGGGGAGAGAGGGTGGAAGAAATGCATTCTCTTCGCGTGGATGATGAGCTTACAGCTCACACAGAGTCTGATCCAATCTATGTCTCTCCAAGTCTCACTATGGGTTTTCTATGGTATCTGAGGTGGAAGGGAGAGAGAGACCGAAAGAGAGAGATTAAAGAGAGAGGGAAAAAGACAGACAGAGTGAGAGAGAGAGAGATAGGGGAAAGAGTAAATTGGGTGTATGGAAGTGAGAAGAAAAAGAAAAAAGGGAAAAGGAGAGACAAACAGAGAGACGGCTGGGAGGTTATTCGACGGATTCATTTAATGGGCTTTTGCACCACATCATCGGAGGCAATGCACTTTTCACTGTATCACCTCTCAAGTCAACCTGAAGGAATTATACTTGTGATAAAAAACATGAACGTGAGAACAAACTGTACAACAAAACACACCTCAACCGGGCCTCCACGTTCACTCCAGTGGGGGGAGGGAGTGTGTTTGGTGAGTGAGTGAGAGAGTTCCTTTATGGTGTGTGTTTCAATGAAATATGACAATGTGACATTTGCGTCTTTGTGTTGCTCAGTGAAAAGCTGTGAACCATGACTAACAGTAACACCACCGAGCAATTCAATATCAGACAGCCAGAATCATTACGCTCTTTCCTTTTAGGTTAAAACCATTAGTTCCAGGGGCACTTAGGAGTATGGATCGGACATGTAAAACAGTGAAAGGGCAGGGCGAATCAATCCATTCTTTTTTACATTACTGGCCATGCTAGAGTCCTTTATAGTTCAAAATGCTTCTCCGCAACACCAACTCATCACTTTAGAGTCAATTATTGTTGTCGGGGGCTTTAGTTGTTCCCAGGACATTTTGAAAGAGGACAACATATCAGGGTATTTAAATATATCCTGTTTATACTAAATTGCACTCCAGATAGTAGATACCATTTAAAAGTCAGAAGTGTAATGGTACATGCAGGATGCGCTTGTCACTACATAGTCCAGTTACTGTAATTGCGTAATAATTTAGAGACTATCCCCGGACCAGAGACGGCAACGACCCAGGAGGAAAAACAACGTACAATGTGTGTGAGTGTCTCCCACATACTGAACAAAAACCACAGGGAAAGGGGGACAGATTTCACCGGCGCACTGGGGACTCTAATTATGCCACACAGTGGGGTATGGGGTTACCGGGGGGTGGTGGTGGTGGGGTGGGGTTCCTGTGTCGCTTCTGCGACCCGCTCATTAGCCGTCTCATGCTGTGTCCCCGTTGTCGACAACACTGAGGGAACTTCTATTTAACCTTAAAGCATTGCAGTGCCGACAAAGGCGCCAAACAACCAGTGTTTCTGTGCAGGCTAGGAAAAACCATAGCCAGGTTTTTCCCAGCCAGGTTTGACCAGGGCTTCTAGCAGCATACATGATGTTAAATACGACAGGATGACAGCCTTTCAACAGGCCTTCCATTCTACCTCTTCTCTCTCTGTTTCTTTCTCTCTTCATCACATCCTTTTTCTTTCTCTCAACTGATGTTTCCGCTGTGTGTTTAACCACCTGCCAGCCTACCTGGATGTGTGTGTGTGTGTCTGTTTGTTCACATGCTTGTTTGTGTATATGTTTGTGCATGTATGTTTGAGTGTGTGTGCTTATACATGCATGCACGGGGAGGCACATCAAGCAGACCTTTGCAGACAGGCTGCCTAAGTATCATCACTTAATGTTCCGCCAGAACAGACTCAGGTATCAGGTCAAACTCTGATGTTTAGTTTCCAGACAGGCCACAGTCATGGGCCAGCTGTACATAGGTCAGAGGTTAAGCAACCAGTGACTAGAAACCAGAAGGTTACTAGATTGAATCCCCACACCAGCAAGATTTTAAAAAATCTGTCGTTCTCTTCCTGAGCAAGACAGTTAACCCAAATTGCTCTCCTAAGTCACTCTGGATAAAAAATATAAATGACACAGCTAGTCTAACATTATGGAGAAGGAGGTGTTATCTGTGACCCTAGGTGTCACCGTGAAAGTCCATTTTTTATTAATTTTGGTTCCCCGCAGGGATGGAGATTTCTAATTCAGAGAAAGAGAGAAAAAGAGAGGAGGTTTAAAGGCTATCAGATAGAGCAGTTCAGCTAATTTAAGTTTAAATCTGGAGAGTGGCAGAAGTAATAGAGGGGTTGAGCCGTCATCTGGGGGCACATGAAACACCTCATTTCCCCTTCAGTAATGAACAGAGACCAGCCAGTGACAGAGCATGGCCACCGAGTCTCTACGGTGAGACCGAGGGAGGGACAGAGAGGGAGAGAGAGACAGAAACACATTAAAAAAAAAGCGAGAGACTCACCGGTGGCTCAGGTGAAGAGAAGAACACGGAATCGGGACCTTTTGATAGGGCTCATCCCAGAGCCTCTCGAAAAATTCAATTACGGCTTCATCTACAGGGAAGACAGACGCCAACAAGTTAACATGGTCATCCAAGCAATGAGGAGCGGGGAAATGGGAAAATAAAAGACTGATTAAATTACAGTTTGTGGGTGCCTTTGATTGAAAGGTGATTGAATACAACACATTGTGTCTCCAAGTCTATTTTGTGACTTTGCAGTTCTAGACTGACTCCTGTCTGAGGTGTACAATTACATTTACTGTCATGGTCAACTGTCAAACTGTACATGTGCAATTACCGTCAAACTGAACATGTGCAACTCTTTTAATTTGTAATTTTGACAAACAACGTTGATGGCAGTTAAAACTTAAGCCAGTTTCATGCTTGTTCAAACCATCTGCTATGGCTGTGGTATGAAATGCTTTCCTCAGAAAAATAGTGCTAAGATTTCTGGGGGTCCTTTTCTTTACAACAAATCACCATCAATACCGCTTTACGGCCATGAAGACCAGGAGTATTCAAGGATCCACCAGATCAGAAGTTTCTCAACACAAACTGGTAAGGACAGTGACGTTCATAAATCCCTAACTTGACTAGCTAGCTCTAGAAACCTAGTCTTGTTATTGGCCAACTATTACAGTATCTGATTTGTTCTGACAATTTTTTAAGACATGTAACTTGTAGTAGTTTAATGTGTGGGAAATGTGTAAATATTTCTCGGTTAGTTAATTTATGGAGCTGGTAGCGCCTTGTCAAGTTCTTTCTACTTTTGATACTGAACGTTTCTCTCGGATCCGAGCGTGCAAGGTTCTCTTTTCTTTTTTTTACCATGGTGCTTTCTGGAATGGATCTGTTTGTCATTGAGTCTTTTCATTACTTATCTCAATGTCTTTATTTTATATTTATGCCTATCGAGTCCAACGGGAAAGAAGTGTGTTCATTTCAGAATGGATCTAACCCAAGCTCAAAAACAGAGTCACCACTGAACTATGGGGACTGAATCTCAACACTGTTTATATGGAGCAGGTGTTAAGGACTTAAAGGAATGGTTGTGAATGTGAATGGGGGGGGGGGGGTTAAGGCTATATGTGAAGTGAAAGTATGTCTGCTATATTTGAAGTGAAAGTTCTGTACAGTGAAGTCAGAAAGTACATACAGTACACATAAAGGAATTGTTAATTCTTTAAGCATTACATTTAGCTAATGGTTCCAACCGTCCAAACAAAAAAAAAAGTCATACAAAACCATGTTTGTTTGTTATTTTACTTCCGAGGGGTTACTTAAATGGTTACGGTTTAAAATAAGGTTAAAAAGTCAAGCAAGTGTCAAATGCTGCTGTTGAGCAAGATTAAATATCATTAAGGAGAGGAAGTTTGGAATTAGGGACACTGAGTTTGGAAAAGAGGAGATAAAAGGAAGCTGAGGAGGAAAATAGAGCAAAGAAAAGGAGCCCACGAAACTAGGAGATGTAACCAGGAAAAGACATGTGGCCTCTAAACACATCTCCCCAAGTCGTTTTGATTCTAATCCCACTGTTCGCTCTACCTGGAGGTTTTTACAGGCACACATGAGCTGAAGAGAATGCATTCACCAGCCAAGAACTCCAATATTAAGCATGCAGGTGCCCGACATACCAGAAGTCAGTAGAGGGCACAGTGACACGGCAGGCCTGTCCTACATGGTCCTACATCTACCTGTCCACCCCTGGTAGTGCAAAGAAATGTTGCTCCATGCTTCCTAATTCTACAAGTGCCTTGTTCACCTTCCATTCTGTCAGATTTTCATGAGTGCACTAAACAATGCACATCTGTGATTTCTGAATCCCTAGATCTACCCTTGAGCATGGCACTTAACCCTAATTTCTTCCCAAGTTTGAAGTCAACAATGGCTGATGGCTTACCGAGACCCCATTAGGGTGCTGACCATATGATGCATCCACGATATGTCTTCTAGCCACATAATGTCATTCCCAGACAGTCTAAAGGTCTGGAGGAACAATGTATGGAAGTTAAACTTCATGAGACATAAGAAATTCCAGGCATCAGAAATGCTTCAGACAAAATTGGGAAGAGAGGACATTTCTAGGAATGTGCATGTTTGTGACAGTGGAATGAGTGGTCATTTAAATATGAAGAAAACACCCAATATTATATCCATGCACTTTGAGAATATTTTTCCATAATACAAAGTGCTTTAGAAATGTTAGATATTTTATTATTACACAAAGACCATGTAGGTTGTTTAGCCAATTGTGACTCCTTAAGTTATTTAAGCTTGTCTAAAAATAGTAATGCAAACAATTATATTTAGTTGTGGATCTACTAACAATTAGTAAAAAAAAAAATGAATTGAATGAAATCCATTCAATCCCACTGTAACATAGGTAAACATAAATAAAATCCAATGGGTTCAATATTTATTACACCCACTGGATAACTGCCAAAAGGAGGAGATGGAGTATTAGCTAAATAAATGTCCTGTATATCTTTAGCGTTGACATATCTCCCCAGACCACCACCTCCCCTCACTTTATAAATTGTTAGAAACATCACACTTAAGCCCTGCTTTCTTCAAGCACTCATAAAAAGTTTCAATAGGCTGCTAACTCAATCAGAACGTCTGTGATGGTTCTCCGGAGAACGAGCTTAAGTGACAGGCCTAAAGAGGTTAGACTGTTGCGTTATCCAATTACAGCGTGGCAATAAACAATCCCAGAACCCTCTATTCCCTGATCGGTCCACTCATCTCTCTCTCTCGCTCTCTCTTTAACCATTCCCCTCTCCTCTCCACTCACTGTCTCAACCTCTCTTTCTCTATTTCTCTCCACTGTCTCTATCCCTATTCCCATCTCTCTCCTTCTCTCTCCCTCTCTCTCCCCCCTCCCCCCTCTGTGGTACTGCATCTCTGATGGATGCGCTCTTCTCTCTCCTAACAGTGTCACCTACAGTACCTGCCTAAGTCTATGACTTATGTTTTAATCTAGCTGTTAGCATAGTGGCCCTTTAGTGTGCCGCGAAAAAAAATAAAAAAGAAGCGGCACTCTGATGGCGTCATTTACTGGAGATTAGCGGTGAGCCAACCGTGCGTGATGGTAATGACCACCTATTTCCCTGCGGTGGCAGAGTGAGAGAGACGGGCGCTAGGGCGTTTAGGTAATCCAGTTTGTGCTGAAGGGGGGGTCCGTCCGTTGAGGTCTAGCGCTGCGATGATCACATTATGACAGTACATGAAGACATATTTGCACATTAGCCTGAATGGGTGATGTCGATGATGTGTCCTTCGTCAGTCAGTGAGTGGCTGGTGTTATGGTTATGTGGATGACTTAATGGTGACGGGAATTACCTTGAAATGATCTCCCTGATGCACCTGCTAATCGCTAACGGCTAACAGTAAAAGGAGAAAGAGCAACAAAGTAGATTGAGATTGGTGGCCATGGTAGAATGACTGATGCCATTTACAAAAGAGAAGATCAAAAAGTGAAGTTAATAAGGAAACTAGGAACTTCATTAGTTTAAACTGACAATTGTTTGAACCAAAAGGTCTGTCCCACTGTGCTAGTTCATAATGGGTTACTTCTCAATAAACAGTTCAATCACTTAGGTTGATGACTTCCCTCTTGAAACCCAGTCAGACTTGGGGCAAAAATATCTAATGCTATGTAATCTACTAGCTCATTGGCAGTTTGACATATTTTTCGCTCTTTCTTTCACCTTCCTTTTCTCTCTTTCTTTATATCTATCCCTCTCTCCCGTTCTTATGCTCTCTCTCTCTCTTTCTAGCTCATGTTAATAGCGCTTTTATGAATCTGCAGCCTCATTTGTCTCTCATGGTTAGGGGCTTTCTGCAGTCAGAATTGTGTAATAATGGCAAACCCAATTTGCTTTGTGCTACGTTAATCTCAGCCCCCCTCCAACTCTGCCATGCTTCCCTAACTGCAGTAAAGTCATTCATCACTGATTCTATTATCATCGTCTGTTCTCTGCCCACCATATGCAAAAATAAACCAAATTACTTTGTCTTTGTGTTCTACTTTTGTAAAATAATAAGAAAAAAGACAAAATTATGATTTTCTTAGGATTAACTAATAATTAAACTAAAATAAACATTATTTTTTCCTTTCAAATTACTTTTCAAAGTTCATATTTAAAAAGATATTCTTTTTTTTATGTGACAAATTTACATTTGAGTAATTTAGCAGTCACTGTTATCCAGAGCTCAACAACAATAGTGATTATTATTGATGACATAAGCTAGCCACAGGAAATTGAAGAGAAAGGCTAAAGAACCATTTATTTTGGCTTGCACCAATACTAGTACACACACACACACACACAGACCAAAGCAATTAACACAGAGTGTAAAAACAGGCATTTAAATAGTGAGGAGGGACAACTATCTAAAGGAATATATGCAGAGAAAATGAAACGTTACAAAAGGAGTATATTGCAAAAAAATTGTGAGGAATAAATGCCAGAAAAAATGCAGATTGAAGGAATGGCAAGAAAGCAGCCAGACATGTAGGAGTGAGAGATGTAGGGACAGTCTCACCTACATTGTGAAAAGATGGGCAGAGGAAAATAGTACAAGAATAAAAGACCTGATAGCAGAAAGGAATAGAAAAAAGGAAAGAAGAAAAGTGAGTGTGAAGTGGAAAGGTGGCAGGGAGGCAGGACATCGACGATGGCACTGACACAGTCATGTCATTACACCTGGTACCTCCAGCGAAGGCCAAACACCTTCCTACACACACGCGAGCCCCGCACGTACTCACACACACACACTATGGCAGGTGAAAAGGGACTTTAATAAGCTATTTAAACGACCTGAAGTGTATACCACCGCGTATGCGACCGTGTATACGTCTATATGTGTATGGACTCATGTATACGTGTTCCTATACCCGTATACGCGACACGTCAGTATACACGTTCAGTCGACTGTCATAGACGACCTCCCCAGACGACTGAACGCACGTGTATACGCGTGTAGATATTATTCTATACAGCAGAGGGCGCAGCAGCCCGGCGATCTCTACGGACAGGAAGTTGTTAAACACCTCCGATGAAGAGATGAAGAATGGGTTAGTTTCTCTACAGGTGAGTGAAGGTAGTCATTCATCTAGCTAAAACCACCAGGCATGTTGACTGGAGGTGCTTGGTTACATGCAATATAGCTAGTTACCATTGGGTTTTGTTGCCTCGGTTTGCTAGCAACTCTCGAACATTTCATCAATCTGGCCGTAAACCATCGGCCGTTGACTATAGCCTATATCCTTCCTGCCTAAACCAAAGTTCATGTCCATTGCTCAATCAAGCTTGTTGTTGCGAGACTGGGTGGCCAGTTAAAACCACAGACAACGAATTCAAAACAAAGACATTAATATGTTTTTCAACTTTTTAATTTCAATTTTGCATCTCTCTTTCAGGTTTCCCATGATTAATCTATTTTATTTTAACCTTTTTGGTTAGCAGGTCTTCTTTTACTCTTTACATTTTTATACACAGAAAAGTTATACTCATATAATGTGTAGCCTATAAGCGTTATTTTTCAGTGTTGTAGATGTCTTGTAAATGTACAATGTCAATATGGAAATAAATGCTTTAACTGTAATTTTGTACTCCTTACATTGTTTTCATTTTTTAAAAAAAATTCAGTTTTATACGGAGCCACTCCTTAGTTGCCCTGGCTGTGTGTTTCGGGTTGTTGTCATGCTGGAAGACCAAGCCACCACCCATCTTCAATGCTCTTACTGAGGGAAGGAGGTTGTTGGCCAAGATCTCGCGATACATGGCCCCATCCATCCTCCCCTCAATATGGTGCAGTCGTCCTGTCCCCTTTGCAGAAAAGCATCCCCAAAGAATGATGTTTCCACCTCCTTGTTTCACAGTTTGGATGGTGTTCTTGGGGTTGTACTCATCCTTCTTCTTCCTCCAAACACGGCGAGTGGAGTTTAGACCAAAAAGCTTTATTTTTGTCTCATCAGACCAGATGACCTTCTCCCATTCCTCCTCTGGATCATCCAGATGGTCATTGGCAAACTTCAGACGGGCCTGGACATGCACTGGCTTAAGCAGGGGGACCTTGCGTGCACTGCAGGATTTCAATCCGTGATGGCATAGTGTGTTACTAATGGTTTTCTTTGTGACTGTGGTCCCAGCTCTCTTCAGGTCATTGACCAGGTCCTGCCGTGTAGTTCTGGGCTGATCCCTCACCTTCCTCATGATCATTGATGCCCCACGAGGTGAGATCTTGCATGGAGCCCCAGACTGAGGGAGTTTGACCGTCATCTTGAACTTCTTCCATTTTCGAATAATTGCACCGACAGTTATTGCCTTCTTACCAAGCTGCTTGCCCTAGGTCCTGTAGCCCATCCCAGCCTTGTGCATGTCTGCAATTTTATCCCTGATGTCCTTACACAGCTCTCTGGTCTTGGCCATTGTGGAGAGGTTGGAGTCTGTTTGATTGAGGTCTGTGAGAGCCGGAATTCTTACTGGTTGGTAGGTGATCAAATACTTATGTCATGCAATAAAATGCTAATTAATTATTTAAAAATCATACAATGTGATTTTCTGGATTTTTGTTTTAGATCGTCTCTCACAGTTGAAGTGTACCTATGAAAAAAATTACAGACCTCTACATGCTTTGTAAGTAGGAAAACCTGCAAAATCGGCAGGGTATTAAATACTTGTTCTCCCCACTGTTTTTCATTTTTACTGTGCTTGGGTAAGGAAAGTATACGCTGACTTGAAATGATATATTCCAATTCGTTACCATAGTGAATGCATATTTAACAGTTGAAAGTACATGTAATGTACTTGCTAATAGCTTGCTAAGACTATTTAAATATAGGCCAAGTTGTATTAGTCCTTTAGTTTGTCGCCAAATTGTGCGTTAGGTAATGCACAGAACTTATTTACCAGCCCTTATTTTACAGTAGCCTACTAATATTATGTGTATTTCACAAAATAGTTGTGTAGTTAATTGTCGCCAGAAGCCTATACCGACATGAGGAATGATTGGAGCCGCAAATCATTTTGACCGCACAATTGTTGAGACATTTAATACAGCCATCACAATCGCAAATAGATAGGCTACCTTAATTATTGTTTATCAGAAGAATGAAATCATGAAAACCTGCTATTTGATTTTAAACAAACACGAATACCATGCTTCGTGGCCAGTTTGCGCTATGTCGAAAAAATTCAGATGAAATCATGTTTTTATCTAGCTGATATCACATGACCCGCTTGATCAAGTTGAGCAACATATTTTACAGTCAGAATATATTGAAATTTATAGAACCAAAAACTATCTGTATATTTAGCTACCAAATGGCTTTTGGATCCACAGTTCTAGCAAACGTAATTTAATTCATTTGAAACACAGACAATCTAAGCAATTCTGAGTGTTTTTTGACAAAGAGTAGGCTTTGTTCTTATTTACCAGACTTGCCGTAATAATTCCCCGTTCCTAAACTGCACCATGTATAAACCACACCAATAATTTTATATCTTTCTAGCCCAGTGGAGTTTTTACATGTAAAAAATTGGTGGGGCACAAACCATTTCAAAATATATAATACATACAAGTAAAGCTACAAAACTCCCTCTTGCTACTGTTGTGTTTATTTAACACATCAACAAACAGCATGGCTCCACAAAACACTTATAACAACAGAGCGGCTTGCTTCTACCAGGTGTTGTAGTACACATACTGGAGAGAGAGAGAGAGACCTTCTGGTGTAATTGCTCTCATTCTCTCTCACACACATGTAAAATTACCACTGTCACATTTACAAACTTAAATTAGTAATGCAACCAAGCTCAGAACCAATGTGCCTACAGGGCCATACGCCAACAGCAATGAGCTCAAGACCACTGAAGGCCACAATGAAGCGGAAAGACAACTTTTTAGGGATACAGATCTGTTCTATGACAACAACCTTAATAGATAAGCATGGACACAAAGACACTCGTCACCATCTATATCAATCAATCCAGCACAAAAGTATGACCAATGCACTGACCAGCACCACAAAGGCAGGGTGATAAAATATGCTTCCACTCACCAAGGCTGAGGGCTCACTTGAAGAGAAAGGTGGCACGGCGGTTCTTCCTCTGGGCAAACTTTTCAATGACTTTGGGAATTAAGTCATGTTGCTGCTGAATTAGCTGGTTTTCCATGGACAACATGGCCAATGCGGTGAGTCGCGGCTGTCCCATGGTATTGAGAGTGAAGGTTTTTACCTTCTTCAAGGTGGAAAAGTTCCTCTCTGACTCAGGTGTTATGATCATTTTCAGCAGAGTGACGGTCTCCTCTAGGTTGTTCTCATAGATGGATCTTAACAGAGACAGGGCCGTCTTACCAGTGTGAAGCTCAGTGTAGCGGTACAGAGTGGTCAGCTCAGACTTCAACTTTTCCTTGTTTCCTAGAGGCCATAGTTTCACCGCACAGTCAAACTCAGATGAAGGGAATGACAAGACAAATTGTGGGAAGAGCGAGCGGGAAACCAGCTAGGCAGCGATCAGGTGGTCACTTTGTGAAAACCTCTACTCCACCTGGGAGATGACTGTGTCACATGCCTCCTTCATCACCGACGCTGTGTTGGTTACTCGTCAGCTTGGCTCGTTTGTTCCATCGTGAACTGTGGCAGCCCATTCATCAATTTGCTTCTGCATATTCTGGACATTCACCTTGTAATGGGTGAGCACACTACTAATCCCAGATGCACTGATGCTCCGTTTTTGCAGAGTGTTGTATAAAAAATGTACTTCTGGCATAAGGAAGAAAAACAATTCCTCAATACACAGGAGCAGCGTAGCGCGGTTTTCCCAAACTGCATTGACAGTTGTACTTTTAAAGTTCCATCATACAGCGAGTGGCCTTGGAATGCGTCTATGTGTTGCCTCAGCAAGTGCCGCAACACGTTTTGGAAGGCCGGAGTAAAAGGTTGCAAAGGCAGTTAAATCTGCAAAAAACATCTTCAGGATGCGTATTCTTGCTGAACAAAGTTGCTGCAAGGTCAGATTTTAGCTGGTGAGCATAACAGTGAACAAACTGGGCATGTGGGTATGTCTCTTTCATTAACGTCTGTACCCCTCTGACTTTTCCACTCATTACAGCCACACCATCATAAGTCTGAGCGATCAGCTTTTCTCCCAACTTCAGTGGTTCCAGCACACCCTTGATGCTATTAGAGAGGCCAAGTCCAGTTTTATCTTTGACTTCCACAAACACCAAAAACCTCTCTGTCACTGTATTGTCAGGCAACAGGTATTGCAACACAACCACCATTTGTGATTTACAGGAGACATCAGTTGTCTCATCTGCCTGTATGGCAACAAATTATGTCTCATCCACTCCCTGTACACTTCATACAGTCTAACGGTTTGTTTTCTACAGTGCTACATGTCCCTTTGAAGATGGGCTGAGCGTCATAGTGCCCCTGAAGTCTCGAATCGTCCTAACACATAGTCACACAGTTTAATATGTGTTATGATCCGACTGAGAACATGCCTGTTTTCCTCCACCTGTTTGTTATGCTCCTCAGTGGAGCGCCTGTATGCACTGTCAACTTAGGCTGTGTCCCTCCCAAGTAAGCCCAATATCACAGCATTGTCCAGATGACTCCCGCTGCTCTCATGTTTTGCAATCCTCACAGAAAGATGTTTAAAATGTTTGTGACCCATCCTCGACCAAGTACCATCTCCACCAAATAGCAGACATGGAAAACAGAAGAGTGCCTTCTTTTGTATGCTAACCGTTAACCACTTTTTCTTCAAAAACCACTCCACGTTAAACCCACGGTTACTTTTACCAGCAGTTTGAGTGATGACAATATCCCGTGGCTGATGGGCACCAAGTCGCTTTACTTCAAGTTTCTCCTCCAAATTAAGGGTTTCAAACCGGTGCTCGAGTACGAAATCCACTTCATTCATTTTCTCAAGTTATCTGGCGTTTGTGAAGCTAACAAGCTAGCTAAGACAATCTACCCTCCTCACTCTTCTTGCCGTCTAATGTTGGCGCCAGACAGACCGACAGCCAATCAGGTCTGAAATACGAAATGACACTGTAGTGGGGCTACCGGCTGTCAGCCCCACTTGGCATCAAATTCGTGTGATCTACATTGATCACACTAACATTCTGAGCATGCGTATTAATATTTTCACACATACAATGTACACTGCATTGTGAGAGAGGGGCTAGCCCCACATTCATGCTTAGCCTATGGCCTACTACTACAAACTCGAATCGGCAGAACACAGTCTGTAGCAGCAAGGCATGGACCAACGAACATGAAAAAAATACTAACACAAATGATATGCAATTTAGGAAGATGCTATATTCACAGATAATAAATTATAGGAAGTAATCTTTGAGAAATAAAAATAACATACTTTTGTTGTAGTTCACTATTCAGTCACCTATACGTAGGAGTGATCTGTGCATTTAATAGGCCTAGGGAAGCTACTGATATGACTCACCAAGTCACTTAACGACTGAACAGTGCCTTAGAATGACGTCTTAAATTAACACCGTCCATCAATGGAGATGCGTTTTTCTTACAGACGACACATCCACAACACCTACACAACACGCCAACGTTAAGACGACATGTAAATGGCCTACAGGCGTCTCTACAACGCGTCTCTACAACACGTCTCTACAACGTGTTACGTGTAGTCTAAACAACATAGGTATTGGGCAGCTGTTCAATAAAGTAATTGATGCATTGACTGCGCTGCACAATGGTAAAAAATATCCCCTGCTCGATTGCTCTACTTTCTGTCATAAAACCTACTAGGACTGAGCAGGGCGTTTTCCAATTTGGAATTTACAAATGGAAAAAGTCGCAGAATCTTTTCTTTTTGTGTGTTTATTTCTCATTATTTCCATTGACAAATGATCTGTATCTGCTGCTACACTGTCAAATGATCTTGACGGCTTTATTTGTGTTGGGACTTGAATCGAGTCAATAGGCTACTACTGTAATCATTTCGACATCCATAGGTGAATGATCATTAACACAACAGTGCTTTCTGCTGTCAAGCGCAGATATTAAAGACCTATTCACTAATCACCTATAAAACAGAGAGGGTTGCGGGGTCACAGGTAGATCACCTTAAGTTTATCGAGGGTTATGATGGTGTTAAAGTCTTCCTTGGGTTTTGTTGTGGAAATTTCTTATACAATGTATTCTGACTGTATAAAGGAGTGAGTCCCACTGTTAAGATAGGTACAGGAATGTGTGGGACCTGGTATTTGCATTGGGGGCATCTATTGTCTGTCCAGATGGAGATCAATGGGTTTTAGGACAGGATAGGAGAAGATACAGCAAGGGGGCAGTAAGGTCAGTTGGCCCCTTTGGGTAAACACTACAGTAAACATTATTGCAGGAAGGATAAGGTGGGGGAAGATAGCATTTGACGTGTGTGATAGAACAAAGGGAAAGGTGTTTGATTGACATGAAACAGATGGCAGCATCTTACCACACCCCTTTTTCCTATGTAATAAATACTGTCGAAATGATGTTTTTATTTAGAAACTATCCACCGTTACTTTGTAACCTGTATACTTTCTCCTTGCAAGTTTCATTAAAACCGTTTATTGCGCAATTGATTTCTCCTGTCTTACCTACCATTTTCATAGAATTATTTGGATTTTAGAAATTGCCATCACAATTTTCCCACCTGTAAAGAAATAGTTGCTATTATTAATATATTAATTATGTGTAAAATGTGTTTGCGCAGATGCCTGCATAACCACAGCGAATAGTTTGGGATTGCAATAGTTGAAATATATTAGAACCCCGACATTCAGACCTCTTTTAACTATAAATTACTTAATTCTGGTCTAACTGAAGTATTAATAGTAGCATTTCCATCCTTAGTAATGCCAAGATATGAAGTCTTCCATGCCAGGTTCAGTCTTTTTCTCTACTTCTGATCATCAGCTATCAGATGTATAACAATGTTAACAATATGTAGGCCTGGGACCTCAAACTTACTGTGCAGGTTAATTCCTGCCCAGTTGGAACACATTACTTAGCTAATCATAGACCAGACTAGTAATCAATAGAATTATTTCTTCAATGTGTATTACATAACAGCGTATGTTTGTACTGTAAATTGGGGGGGTCAATGGATCCCAGGATTTTCATTCCTTTTCATTCCAGGGGGAAAGGCATTGACCTGCCTGTAATATTGAGGGGTCATGACCCCCCGTCCCCACTATTCTACGCCCTTGGTATTACTGGATATAAAGCCTGCACCCTAGTTCTAAAGGGCCAAAGTGTGAGAACCCTGGGGTAGTATATAAACAAGTCATATTTTAATGCAATGTATCAATGGATAGGCATCACAACAATGTTAGAGCTTTTATCATTGTACATTTCAGACAGTAGTATAAAACGAAAATGGCCAGACTTAAAGCAAGCAAAAAGATATCTCCTCATGATGTACTGACATTTATAGATTACTGGATTTTGCAAGTTCATGACACTATTAGCATTTATTACATTTTTTAAAATGCACATTACAAGTCTATGTCAAGACATACATAACACAAGTGAAAGATCGTATGTACTACAGCGCTGCTCCAGCCCTGCTCCAGCCCTGCTCCAACCCTGCTCCAGCCCTGCTCCAGCCCTGCTCCCACCCTGCTCCAGAGATACTGTCCTGGTCCTTTTCATTCCAACCCCATTTATATGCAGCCTTCACTGACTGTCTAATTATTTGAAAGTGAGCTAAATTATGGCGTGAGTGAAAATAACCAGGATAGTATCTCCAGCGGCAGAGTTGGAGACCCCTGGCTTATGCTATTGTGAAAACAAAGGGAACATCATATTTTGTTTGATTTTGAGGTATATGTATAGGTAATTGTTTTACTGAAATAGCCAAACTCTTCACTCATGAAATACAAATTAATTAGGAAATGTAAACTTGTACATATGGTCGCAAATAAACCCAATGATCACTTTGAAAGTTAAAATTTTTAACTGTAATAGTGATCCATGAGTGATGAAAGACGCAGTTCTCCAACTCAATATCACTTATGGCTTTATATGTGCGTCACTCAATCATCACAGGTATCACAGTACTTCCTACTAGTTCCCCTTATTCCTGCGAATGTTTTACTCTGCCTCTTAGGACCGTGGAGGGTCTCTGCAGTTGAACAACAGCACCTGAATACAAAAGGCATACACTTTATAACACATAGTCAAACTTACCCTGCAACTATGCCTAAATACAAAACAAATACAGTGGGGCAGTCAGCTGCCAATTGTGCAAGTTCTCCCACTTAAAAAGATGAGAGAGGCCTGTAATTTTCATCATAGGTACACTTCAACAAAATGAGGGAAAAAAAAATCCAGATGGTGGAAAATAAGTATTTGGTCAATAACAAAAGTTAATCTCAAAACTATGTTATATACCCTTTGTTGGCAATGACAGAGGTCAAACGTTTTCTGTAAGTCTTCACAAGGTTTTCACACACTGGTATTTTGGCCCATTCCTCCATGCAGATCTCCTCTAGAGCAGTGATGTTTTGGGGCTGTTGCTTGCAGCTCCTTCCAAAGATTTTCTATTTTCTACCAAAAAGTTATATTCTGGTTTCATCTGACCATATGACATTCTCCCAATCCTCTTCTGGACCATCCAAATGCTCTCTAGCAAACCTCAGACGGGCCTGGACATGTACTGGCTTAAATAGGGGGACACGTCTGGCACTGCAGGATTTGAGTCCCTGGCGGCGTAGTGTGTTACTGATGGTAGCCTTTGTTACTTTGGTCCCAGCTCTCTGCAGGTCATTCACTAGGTCCCCCCGTGTGGTTCTGGGATTTCTGCTCCCCGTTCTTGTGATCATTTTGAACCTACGGGGTGAGATCTTGCGTGGAGCCCCGGATCGAGGGAGATTATCAGTGGTCTTGTCTGTCTTCCATTTTCTTATAATTGCTCCCACTTCACACCAAGCTGCTTACCTATTGCAGATTCAGTCTGGTGCAGGTCTACAATTATGTTGCTGGTGTCCTTTTACAGCTCTTTGGTCTTGGCCATAGTGGAGTTTGGAGTGTGACTGTTTGAGGTTGTGGACAGGTGTCTTTTATACTGATAACAAGTTCATACAGGTGCCATTAATACAGGTAACAAGTGGAGGACAGAGGAGCCTCTTAAAGAAGAAGTTACAGGTCTGTGAGAGCCAGATATCTTGCTTGTTTGTAGGTGACCAAATACTTATTTAAAAAATCCTACAATGTGATTTTCTGGATTTTTTTTCCTCATTGTGTCTCCCGTAGTTGAAGTGTACATATGATGAAAATCATTTTTTAAGTGGGAGAACTTGCACAATTGGTGGCTGACTAAATACTTTTTTGCCCCACTGTACATCGGACAAAGTGTTTTCACAATGCACTATGTTAATATGATATTAATATTATTATCCTATACTTGGGTGAATGGGGGATACATAGGCTAGTCAAAGGATCATGATATTTTGGTAATTAAATGAACAAAATCAATATAAACAAAACTTACACATAGACCTATATAGTATAACGACATTTCCTGAAGTAATTATATCAGTTTGTTTTTCTCTTTAACGAAGCTAGCTCACAGCAATGCTAGTGCTAACAACCAAGATGCGATTCATCACTTGCTAGCAAAGCATAGATGAGAAGTTAACACTACGCATATTCAGATGTTCCATTATACAAGACCATAGACCAGAAGTTAACACGACTTGTTATTCAGACGTTCCATTATACACGACCATAGATGAGAAGTTAACACTACGCGTTATTCAGATGTTCCATTATACACAATGTTCCATTATACACGACCATAGACGTATACACGGGCGATGGTATACATGTTAGGTCATTTAAATAGCTTATTAAAGTCCCTTTTCACCTGCCATACTCACACACACACACACACACACACACACTGCAAGCCCGGTGTTTGTGTGTCAGAGAGACACCAGGTGAGTAAGTGAGAAGGTGATGGACGGTCAAGGGATGGAGAGAGAAGGGAGGGACGGACGGAGCTCAAATCACTTGGTTCAATTTATGCACAGACACACACATATGTATTTGTGAGCACACAAACACACACACACACACACAGGTGCTCACCCACAGTCATTAACATGTTTTTAGGCTATGTATCAACACTGTTCCCTTGCCATACAGCTGTGGAGCAGAAACACAAGCTGCCATACAGAGCATCCTGAATACAGAGAAAGATCCTGGAGAGATGGACATCTGGACTTAGTGGGACTCTGTGTGTGTGCGTGTGTGTGTGTGTGTGTGTGTGGGTGTGTGTGTGTGTGCTTGAAAATCTGAAAGGGAGTAATTGTTAAAGAGAAGAAACAGAAAGAGAGTGAGCATCTGGCAGTGACACTGCCTTAGGGAACATCCCATTTGGTCATTTGTAACATGAGCCCGGTCCCCCACTCCCTTCCTCTAATGTATGGACCCCATCACAGCCTGTCTGTCTGCCTGCTGTTGTAATAAACAAACTGCAAAGTGCATACACAAGCAAGTAAGCGTACAGTACTAAGATTGTGTGAAACTGGATTGCTTAAAGGTACAGCAGTGGTAATTCATTATATGCAGAGCAGTGGATACATTTTGCAAGGTACTTAAGGCAGCAACACAGAACATTGTCGTGGACAAATGAGCTCTATGTACAAATCAATTAGAAACCCACAAATCCAAATATCGGAAAGTGTGCAAGGAAACCTTCCTTTATATGCTTTAATATGATCTGGAAGACTGTTTCAAATCATGAAAAGAACATTTTAGTTCATTGTTTTAAACACTGATCCTCTAGATACTGGTCTTGTAAAACAATTTCCCCAAAACTAGTAAACAAACCACAGTAAAAAGTGGCACCCATGACAATCAATTACATGTCTGTAATTTGACCATTGAATTGATATACAGCTTTTAAATAGAACGCTGTGTAGCATGTAAATAAAAACAGAATCCAGTGATGTGCAAATCATTTAAACCCTATATGCAATAGAAAAAAGTACAAAGACAACATATGATATTTCTATAAACACTAATGTTTCTAGAAAAATATATGCTGACTTTGAATTTGATGCCAGCATCACGTTTCAGAAAAGTTGGGACCAAGGCAACAAAACACAGTAAAAGTTAAATGCTAAAAAACTAAACGTAGTGGAATATCACACAACCAGTTAGGTCAATTGGCAAAAAGTCAGAAAAATAATTGGGTATAAAAAGAATGTCCCAAAGGGGATGAATCTTTCAGAAGTAAAAATGGGGAGGGGTTCACCACTCTGTGAAAGACTTTCAGAATTTTTAAATAATGTTTCTGAATGTAAAATTGCAAATATTTTGGGGATCTAATAAAATACATTGCATAATGTCATTAAAAGATTCAGAGAATCCTGAGAAATCTCTGTACGCAACAGACAAGGCCAAAAACTACATAGGATGGCTGTGATCTTCGGGCCCTCAGATGGCACTGCATTAAAAACAGACACGATTCTGTAGTGGACATCACTTCCGAAAACCATTGTCTGTGAATTCAGTATGTCACTGCATTCACACATGAAAGTTAAAATTGTATCATGCAAAGAAGAAACCATAGATAAACAAGATCCAGAAATGCCTCCACCATCTCTTGATCCGAGCTTAAGATGGATTGAGGTGAAGTGGAAATCTGTCCTGTGGTCTGACAAATACATTTTTGTAATTCTTTTTGGGAATCATGGACACCACGTCATCCGGACTAAAGAGGAAAGGGATCATCCTGCTTGTTATCAGTGCACAGTTCAAAAGCCAGCATCTGTGTTGGTATGGGGGTGCATTAGTGCGCATGGCGTGGGTGACTTGCACATCTGTGAAGGCACTACTAATGTTGAACAATATATACAGATGTTGGAGCAACATATGCTGCCATCCAGACAATTTATTTTTCAGGGAAGTCCTTAGAAATTTCAGCAAGACAATGCCAAACCACATTTTGCATGTATTACAGCATCATGGTTCCATGGTAAATGAGTCTGGGTGATGCAACATAGTGGGAAACATGTTGCAGGCATCAAGTTCAAAAGGGGCATGCATTTTTTCAACATTTAATATGTTGGCTTTGTACTATTTCCAATTAAACATAGTGATAAATTATTTGCACATCATTACATTCCATTTTTATTAGCATTTTATGCAGCGTCCCAATTCTTTTGGAAACAGGGTTGTAGTATGGCTTATGAACTGTGCAATGAAGCCGATCACAGGTATATCAAAATGTGAACTCAAAAATGCTGAGAATTTTAGCAACACTCAATTTGAACTCAATTTGACCCGTACTCAACCATGACATTTGACCTATCCTGAAAACAAGCTAGTTCTCACTCTCATTCTGTTTCTTTTCTTTAACAATCAATTATTTTCTTTTTAACATTTGTAATTAATTTTGAGCAATTTGCAGATCTATTTGACATTATGGAATTTACCATCACAGAAGTTGTTTGTGTTGATCAATGGCAAAAACACCCAGTTACACACATTTGAATTTAATGCTGTCAAACAACAACGTGCAAAGGTCCAAAGGGGGTGAATACTTCTGAGAGGCACTGCATAATATATGTTATGATTAAATAGATCTAGTTTGTGGAAGGTGTAATTCATGTAACAATCCTTTGTTTGTCTAAAATCAGACACAGGTGTCCAATATTAATTGCTGCTTATCTCTTGAGGCCTTGACTGTCTGCAAGACTCAGAAGAGCTCATTGTTTTGTCAGAAACAAATTGTCCAGTAACCTATACATGCAAAACACTGTCCTGTGACAGGTAAATCATAAAATTACCATGTATATTCATTGTGTAAACATCAATTAATGTTCAGCCAATTCCAATATAATTTGGGGAATACAGCTGCATGTAGAAGTTGTAATTTATTTGAAGACCGGATTCAAAGAGCTGATTCAGAGACCTGATTCAGAGACCTGATTCAGAGACCCGATTCAGAGGCCCGATTCAGAGACCCGATTCAGAGACCCGATTCAGAGACCCGATTCAAAGACCCGATCACAGCACCCACATTTATCTTATAAAAGTATCAGATTCTAAAGTGAATTCAAATGGCTGATTATGAAGGAAATGTGTGATACCGTGCTGCTAAATTAAAACATTTCTTAAGGTAGCATCTGGTGTTTCTGAACTTTTAGAAATTTGGGGCACCAAAAACAATTTAGCACATTTCATTAAATACATATTTTTGAAATTGATATTGAGGACTCTGGATAGCTACTCCCTGAAGCGCATGTTGTTTCCTAGAAATGAACATGTACTATAACACAGCAACAATGTTAAAAAGTCTCTCTGGATAAGGGTGGCTGCTAAAATGTAAAGACAATTGCATATTATAAAAGCTAAAATGCTGGTAGAAATGAAGTGAAATTCATTCGTAGAATTTTAAGTTGATTCATTGTGTATAAACACAATATTCCTGAAGATATGGATTTCATGGATTGCACACCAAGGGTAGGCATCACTGGTCCTGGATGGCACTTCATGTTGTTGACTGAATCAACCTGAAGACCAGGTGTGTTGAATTTAGTCAATCACCAACATGATCAGTTAGCTCAGTTGGACTGGTGTTGTGCCAAATCCATCAGTCACTCAGGGATCAAGGTCTCCTGTCCATCTATCATTCTGCTTTACTATTCACTGCCACAGCAGCCTTTAGTCAAATCTCAAGCATTTCCATCTTGCAAATTGGTTGAACGTGACAGGTGATTAATTAGAACCAGTAAGCAAGTTGGACATTTTAGAGTTTCCAAGTTCTGCCTAGCATGTGAACACTTGGGCTCATTGATGCTCTTTACTTGCTTTCTTTCTTTCTGAAAATTAGCTAATATGGCTGACCTAAGTTGTTAACTGCCTGCCAGGATAGGTTCAGAATGGCTAAGAAGTTGTATAAATGTAAAATGTGGCTCTGTTCATTGGCAATTGGAAGAAAGAAAACATTAATAATATGGGTCTGATCTGTTGAGAAACAAGCCATTTCTGCTGTAGTAATAGTGAAACCATGTTGCTATTAATCTGCACTTGCTTTTATGTCTTGGAAAAAGAAACCAGTTATTATCTAGGACATTTTTTCCAGGTTGCCCCACAGAATATTTACGAGCATATGCTACCAGAATGGCCATACTTTAGAGCCCTGACTGTGAATATTAAACGACCATTGCTGTTTCTAAAACTATAACCAACACCATAAAACCCATGTCTGAGGCATCACTGAGACTTGCTTAATGTGCCTCAGGGGAACCATATTTATTGCTCCCTAAAGCACTGCAGCCTGAACCTTTAGATTGCTCTCCCATGGGGCTGTGTGTGTGTTTCTGGTCATTCATATTTACCACAGGGCTTGAGTTAAGGCCAGTCTGAGACACACAGTGCTAAAAGGTCAGGGTGTTTTTACGTTAGACCTTTATAAACTATGGTTGGACCCTCCTGTTCCCAATACCCAATCATACACTCCAACTCATACACATTGATACAAGGCTAACAAAACATTAGCACTCTGAAGAAAAAAACTCCCATTTATCAGACCAGGGTTCAAATGTTTAAAATGACCTGTTAATTCCACTGAGTAAGGATTCTATTTTTTTATATCTGCATTTATTGGATTTGGACAGTATGCCATGCATTTAAATCAGTTATTTAAAAACAGTATTTTAAATTAGTATTTGAAAATACTGTGAATAAATGGCAGGCTATTTAATTGAGACTTGTTATTGAATATACTCAAACATTTTGTATTTGAATCCAGGTATACTGTCTATATGATCTTAGCTTTCACCACAAACACATTAGTATTCCTCTTGGACTAATGTATTTGAAGTAATAAACTCTTGGCTACAAGACTGTGTGCTTCTTACAAAAGCTAACCCATGCCACCAACATCAGTTTCTCCAAAGGTAGGGCAAACACTACCAAGAGTCACATAGGTACTAGAAATGTGTAGGGTGGGACAGAACACATGAGTGTGAACGGTTTCAAACTGTAATCGGCTGCTGGTGATCGAATCACTGGTGACAGTTACAACGCAACCTCACCTAATGTAGCAGGTATTCAAAGAAACACCTGAAAATAGACACCCCCCCCCCCATCATGCTGTTGACCAGAACACAAAAAAAGTGTTTAACCCACCCAGTAACTGCGGGGGAGGAGTATAGTGTCGGCCTTGTTAAAAGAACATGTGTACATTCAATGCAACAATCAGGTGGTTGTGGTCATGCGTAGCACGGGTCTGCCGGAAGGAATATCGCGAGGGAGATGAACGAGATGCTTTACATCACGGCAGTCGGAGAAAAAAAGCATATCCATCTGACGGTGTGAACTTTCTCATTACGATATAGACATAGACAATATAGACAGTGAGTTGATAGAATGTGTTATAGACTAGTATTCCAAAATCAACTTCTGTTTTTTTGGGAAATCCGTTAATTGTTCTGTAAGCATTGTGAGATGTGATAGTGTGTTACCCCTCATCTCCAGTGACCTGAGTATATTGCTGTGATGTGTTACTTCGTGATATCCTGATTTCCGACACAGACCAATTTGGAAGCTAAATCATTGTGAAAAAGAAGTTGTTTATCCACTTATATAACATGCACTTTCACCAAATTGATGGGCATTTCAACATTTGTGTCGCATCAAAGTGTTCTTTCCATTTCCCATAAAAACTTCTGGTTGTTGATTTCAATGCATAGGGAGCAAATAATAAAACTACCTGCAGTAAACATGGGAGATTGGGTCTAAAATATGTAGCAAACCACAGAGCAGCAGAATAAAACAGTACAAGACATCCGTCAATAATTATCTTATGAGTACATATAGTGAATGGCACAGCGCTGCTGTTTTCAACCTGTCAATAATGGGGGAAAACATGCTGACAGGACATGTTTTAGAGGCAGAGTGAAAGAGCATATGGAATTCAAAATAATATGCACCTTTCAGATCCAAAGGCTTTAATCACACAGGATACAGCTCTTGCATCACTCAGTTGAAAAAAACAACATCTAACATCTAATTTGCATCAGACCAGTCTTGGTCAGAGGACATCAGACACACACACACACACACACTATACAGCCGCACCGGGCGCTGTGTGTGTGTGTGTCAGCAGTAATTACGAGTGGACTAATCTCCGGTGTGTTTAAATCTCTCTCCCGGTGTTTGTGTACGTGCGCGTGTATGCGCGCGTGCGCGCCTCTACGCCAGTGTTTTTCAGGAGCCTTCATCGCCTCGCTAAGCTCCAGCAGATGTTTCTCTCCTTTTCTAAAGACCTTCTCTGGAGCCGGGGCGGAATATCGGAACAGCGTTCCCTAATCCACTTTACCATGTTAATCCCTGTGGCTCCACGGACCTGTCTGCTCCTTTTCTGCAAACATCCTCTCCCTTTCCTCTCCCCTGCTTTAAAATGTAACAGTGCGTTCTACACACCCTGCTTCACACGGTCACACACAAGGGTCTTAACAATGACTTTGATTGCTATCGAGGAACCTGGTAGAAATGGCCTCCACCAACGGGCCTGTTCTCAATAGAAGTTGGTTTACAGTGCAGTGGCACATCGATCGAAGACAGGAGACCATTTTCTCCGGGTTTATAGTGAGTTAGGGTCCCCTGCTCCCTGTCTGCCTGTCTGTCAGGCGGGCTAGCTGGAATGAAATTATGGTGAGGAGGGATTTAGTCAGGAACAAAAGCTTGAGGGGGATGTGATATGTCACCCGTTGCTGGGGGATATTGAGAGTATACAGTATATTCAGAGACAGAGAGCGTAAATAAAGCCAGAGAGGAACAGGCATTACAGGAGCCCAAGACCACTGTTACACTGTCTGTACACAGTCATCCAGGAATACAACAGATTAAAAGCCTCTGTTACACTGTCTGACCACAGTCATCCAGGATCACAACAGATTAAAAACCACTGATATACTGTTTGTACACAGGCATCCAGGAACATAACAGATTAAAAACCACTGTTATACTGTTTGTACACAGGCATCCAGGAACACAACAGATTAAAAACCTCTGTTACACTGTCTGACCAGAGTCATCCACGAACACAACAGATTAAAAACCTATGTTACACTGTCTGTACACAGTCATCGAGGAATACAACAGATTAAAAACCACTGTTACACTGTTTGTACACAGGCATCCAGGAACATAACAGATTAAAAACCACTGTTATACTGTTTGGACACAGGCATCCCGGAACACAACAGATTAAAACCATCTGTTCCACTGTCTGACCAGAGTCATCCACGAACACAACAGATTAAAAACCTTTGTTACACTGCCTGTACACAGTCATCCAGGAATACAACAGATTAAAAACCTCTGTTATACTGTTTGGACACAGGCATCCCGGAACACAACAGATTACAACCCTCTGTTCCACTGTCTGTACACAGTCATCCAGGAACACAACCGATTAAAAACCTCTGTTACACTGTCTGACCAGAGTCATCCACGAGCACAACAGATTAAAAACCTATGTTACACTGTCTGTACACAGTCATCCAGGAACACAACAGATTAAAAACCACTGTTACACTGTCTGACCAGAGTCATCTAGGAACACAACAGATTATAACCATTGTTACACTGTCTGACCAGAGTCATCCACGAGCACAACAGATTAAAAACCTATGTTACACTGTCTGTACACAGTCATCCAGGAACGCAACAGATTAAATACACATCCCGGCAATTATGTTTATTAATACAAACTCAAACCCTTGGGTGTAGAACAGACCGGATCAGACCGGATCGCTCTAAAGGCTTCCCTCTGGAGTGTCCAGTTCTTAGACAAGACAAACCTTTGAATCATCTCTGCTATACAGGTCCATAAACCTGGGTACCGGTGAGCATATCTAGTAGTGGACATAAAAATCATATGACATAAAACCCTACCTTTCCAACTTCAAAGTTCCCGCCCTTCTCGCCTTCTTATCCAATAGGTTTTGATAAAGAGGCAAGGAATGGAGAGAGGTTGTGACAAATCAAGGGAAGGCTATTGATACTCTCCCCTTTTGCACTCCATCCTGCACCTCCTTCTCAAAAAACATAGGGGGAGAAGAGAAAAGGATCCTCTCCTCTTTAAAAGTGCTCCAATGCACTTTTAATGAGAAGCAAGAAACAAGGACAGCAGAGGAACTGTACATAAGAACTGTACTTGAAGAGTACACAAATATTATTTCTGTATGACTATCTTGATTATCTTGACAAAACCCATTGTATAACATGGCATAATATCATATGGTCTTGTCATACAAATGCAGACTTTTTGTATTAACACATCATATTGAAAATGACACCAAACCCTTTGGAAAAGTTTCACATTCCATCGCAATAAAACACGTCCACTAACGAAGCAGTTCTTCAGACAGGCTTTTAAATAATCGCCGTTTCTCAGTCAGAAGTCTGACACCACATAGAAGCCTGTTCCAACACAGAGTCAGGGACACTAAACACAGTCCAGCTCGCTCATTCCTGAACACAAAGCCTCTGTACGTCCTGTCCGTTGTACATCCGCGTTCTGCGCACGTGTGTACGCGCGTGCGCGACCGGGCCGTGCGCGTGTGTGTACGTGTTCATGTGAGAGCCCTCTAAGAGCTCAGCCACAGAAGGGCCTAGGGTTTTGAGAGGTTGATTTTGTTGGGGAGGTTGAAGTATGGCACAGCCAACATTTCTGTTCAAGTGCTCGATTACCACTCTCCAAGGAGCAGTTGGCAAGGTAAATAAACAACACAATGCTGTCAATGTAATGGAGGAGGAAATCAACGTGGAGGACGGGGGGGCTATTAAAAACAATACGCTGTTCTGTTTATCTTTCTAATGAGACCTAGGGACAGACGGACAGGCCAACAGACCAGGGAGGCCGAGAGACAAACAAAACAGACAAGGCAATAAAGTTTTGTAGGGCTCGTTCGTTAGGTAGCCGAACGCAGACAAAAGGTGCTACATGCTGTTCATCAGATATCTGTGACCGGTCAACCACAGATTTACAAGTATCGATTCCCAGTGAACGCGCATGACAAGGCTAGACATGGCGACACAGGCACATTAATCACCGCCCTCTCTAGACAGGGCCGCAGTAGGGACAGAGCAGCCAAAAACATAATGTGTTTTTGTTTTTGTGTATTGCCTTATCACTACTGTCGCTATCCCTACTACTGCTGTTCTACAAGCTGGAACATTTTATATTGAGCCTTTATCTTAACAGGGAGCCAGGATGTTTTGGTATCACATGCTTTTTCAGTGTACTATTTATTTAGTGAATTACTTGTCCCACCTAGCACTATATATTAAAATGAATGTGTTAAATATATTTCTCTCTGTATAAAAGTGTCGGCTAAATGATCATGTTAGGTAATATAGAAAATATACAACGTAGAATGAATTAATCTACACAAATAAACAGCACTGTAAACTAATAGGAAACATTCTTCCACATTCTTTACCTAACGTGTTAGCATTTGTGGCACAAATCCTGGTTTATAGTGGAACCATGACTAGAATGGTAACACACATTACACAAAGTCATGGGAGTGCTGTAATAAAGTGCCTTGACCATGATGCACAAAAACAGGGTAATATTGGCCCCAGGACTGGGACTGGATTTGTGCCAGGGAGATAAAAGCAGTAATTGCAGTCCTAGCTTGTCCATAGACTGCTTACAGCTTAAGGACACCTTTTATAGCAATTAGAAAAGACTGTTGCTTTTCTTTATTCATCATGTTGAATTGGATCCCTGTATTGTAACTTTTCAGCTTAGGATTTGACCCAGAATGACCCCCACTTCTCAAACCTCACATCATTAATGATGTAAGGTAACTTCTTAATGAAAGAATTCTCAACCAACATCAACTTCCTAGTCAAATGATGTAACCCTTAATGGTGTAAACTTTTGTATAGTCTGAGTCTTAAAATAGTATATATGCATGGTACGAGGCAGCACTTCGTTAGGTATCTTAGCAACGGACACTCCGTTGGCAAGGCGCAGCAAACAGATTTGGTGGAAGAGGCTGTTCCCTGTAAAACCAAGTTCATCTCAAAGAAACCATTGGACTTTAAGTCATCTCCAATAGGTCTCAGCAAAAAAGTGCCATGCTGTAGGGCTGAATAGCTACAATGGCTGGAATACACTGCAGGGTATGACTGCTTGAGAAGAGGATCCTCCTCTGAATTCCTAAAATAACCTCCCACAGTAGGCTTTTCATTAACAAAAATAAAGGGCAAGGGGATGGAATAATATACAGTATATGTATATTTATATATGTATATATATATATAGAGAGAGAGATGGGGGAGGGAGGGAGGGAGAGAGATAAACAGAAACTGGTGGAAATAGAGAGAGGAGGGGAGAGTGACTGAGACAGGCAATGAACAATAGAGCGTAGGGAGAAAAATACCATGAGGGAGGCAGAGGGGGAGGAAGACAGGGGGGGAGTGAGGGGCACGATCTGACAGGTGGTGACGGACCATGATTGTGGGGGAATAGAGGGATGGAGAGATAAAGGGATGGAAGGAGGACGAGTCTGAGAGGCAGATGGAGACTCAGCTCTCCCTCCCCAGGGAGGTATACAGCACCGCTAAGATCTGAGAGAGACTGCCAGCTCCACAGTGTCTGGAGCACCAGGAAGACCGGGCTGAGGCGGACAGAGAAACACAGGGAGGAGGACAGAGACGGGCTAAGAGGAGCGAGGGAGAGAGGGCTAGAGAGGAGCGAGGGAGAGTGGGCCAGAGAGGAGAAAATATGGAAAGGAGGGAATCTGGCGTAAGAGAGTGAGGCGGACACTGGGAAGAGAGGGGGGGGGGGGGGGGTAATAAAAGGAGGAAACTTTGCCAAGAAGAACAACAGAAAGGTCTAACTGAGAAAAACAGAGAAGGACGAACAGACAAAGAGGACAGAAAGGGTGAAAGGCAGAACAGAGGAGCACTGCCTTCCACTGGTGAATGGTAATTAAAGGGGAAAATGTCATTAATTAGCAAACAGGCCAGCTGCGGTGCTCTTTAAAGCCCCGCTTCCTAGCATTAAATATAGATTACAGTGGTGAGACACACGCGCACAAGCTTGCACATGCATGCACACGCAACAGTGCAGTCACACACGGATGCCTGACACGAGTGCACACACACACACACACACACAGGGTGAAAATAAGACATACACAGATCTAATTAGTGACATTGATTTTCCCTAACCCTGGTAGAGAGAAGCCACGGAGGTGTTTTTTCTCTAAATGCCAGTCCCCCCGTCTCACCAGGAATCTCACCTCTGCCGTGAGAAGTAGGCAGAAAGAGGGGGAGACAGGTAGACAGTGAAAGGGGTAGAAATGTCCAAAAAGAGAAGGAAGAAGGAGGAAAATGTGACAACAAGCCAGAGAAAGAAAGACAATCCAATAGACATACCCGAAGTCTCACTCTCCTTCTTGCAGCCACCCCAACCAACCGCTCCAACTTCCACCACCACGTGCCACCAGGAAATGTACCTGACAGTTGCCATGGCGATGTGGGGGCAGGCGATAGGCTGTCTTAATTGGAGGGCTTTTAGCCCTGGCACCCTTCTCCTCAGCTCTCCTCTACTCATCCCAGCGCTGGCTTATTTTCCTAAAGATATTATTACATTTCTCAATTGACTCCTGAAGACAGGTTCGCTATTACCGCTGTTGTAGTTCTTTAAGGAGCGTCGGGGTGAGACGACGAGGCTAGAAGTGGGATTTAGAACAAGACAGAAGACTGGGGGTGAGTGTTTATGTAAGGGCTTTTGTGGGGTGAAAGACTGTGTGTTTGTGTGTGTGTGTATGTGTTAGCGTACTGTATCTCTATGTACACAGATGTAAATACATTTTTGTATTTGAGTGTGTGTGACGAGAAGTCATCACCAGTCAAGCTTGTCCTCACTTGTGAAAAAGGCAGCTTTAATGGCAGAGTTCAAATTAAGATTTAGGAGTTAAAGTTAGGTTTAGTTAAGATTCTGGGCATAGAGGTTGTCATCAAAACATCCTCAGGTATAATAAAACAAATGTGTGTTTGTGTGTCTGCTCATGTTGAGAAGAAAAAACAGAACTAATCAAATGTCTTAGCTAACAAAAAACACAAAACTTTCATTTGACTTCTCTCATCTTTCTCTTCTATCAAATTAAAACTGATTTCTAACTCTTCTAAGAAGTCTTCTGATGCAGCAAAAACCCTGTGAGCAAAACAACAGACTGAAAATAGCCTGCTATTTGCATGTGTATTAATAGCACTCTCTCTGCTTGATCAGGGTCTAGGGGTATTTGTTTATGATATTATTAGTTTATCTTTTGATATGCGTGATGGTTTAAGAAGCGGAATTAACATGCTGGCTCTTATGATCCTTTGTGTGTACATTTAAAAGATTAGAACCAGCAACTTGGCGGTTCCTGGCCCTATAGTGTAACCACTAAAGCAGTGGTAGTCAACGGTGGGGTCATGGTCCCTACTGACGAACCTGAGGTACTGCAGTCAGGCCTTCTAATAAAATAACAATAATTAATGCATTTGGATTGACACATTAAGACAACAGATTTGAATTGGGTGAAAATATAAAAGTTTTGGAGAAAGATTATTTGATGACTAAACGCTTGAGTGCAATAAAAAAAAAAATCATGGAAGATGAAAAAATTATGACTTGAGGATTATTAGCATGGGTAAAAATGTATCCTCCAGAATTAGAAAAGATGAGTCAACCTAAGAATCTTCCCATTGATACATATTGTGATTTTTCATATTTTGAGGGTGAGATCTAGCCGATAAACTAAAATAATACCTTTTCATTAACTTTTTTGGTTATCTTTACCAAAGGGGCCAAAAATTCAGGAGCTAACTGTAGATTTATTAGATTTGGGGTGGGGGTGTGAGAAATCCAGAACCCCAAAAATGGGCTCCACAGAGATTCTGTCAAAAAAATCTAAAACGTCTAAATACCAGTGCATTAGGTTACCTTCCACCACAGACAGTGTGTTGACAGCAGATTCAATTCCCTGGAGACTGTTTATATCACTCTGGTACTGAAGGGGCCAGCTGTGTTTGAATGTGCGTGATTGTGTCTCACCGGATGGAGATGTCAATTCGATGAGAGTTCCTGAGTGACATTCAGAACATCCTCCCAAATCACCATCAGAACCAAGCAATGAAAAGTGACACTAGACACAAGCACAGAACCCGGAGGAGATTCTCTCAAATCCACTGCTTCTTTTCAGTGTTCCCTCGAATCAGGGACCGATAACCTGGTAAACCAGGACTTGTTAGAGCAGAAAAGAAGCAGGTTCTGGAATAACGGCTGAATGCCCCTGAGGATGGTATTTCCATCTGGTTTTATGTGTTTGGTACATACAGTGAGTCCCAGATGTATAGGTGTGTATGTGTGTTTTTGCTCAAGAATGTGTGAACGTATGTGTGTGTGAGAGAGAGAGAGAGAGCACTGGCTGTTCCTCTAAGGCTAACAGTCCCAGTCTGATCCTTTTCGAGGAACAGGAGGCTTTTGTCTCTTTTCATGGTTTACGGCACTCTTTCACTGCTCTATCGATCCCTCGCTCCCTCTCCTCCTCCCAACGCCTCCACACCTGAGAAGGAGGAGGAAAGCTTTCCAAATCCATGTTGAATAAAGAACCTACACAAAAGAAAAACTCAACCCAACAGAGAGCAACCGTAGATCCCCTGGCACGCACGCAGGCACGCGCACACACACCACACACACACACACACCTGATCTCCTCCACCCCACCCCACCCCCCCCCACAGCAGACGGTGGATCGAACTTTTCCCCAGACACGTCTCCTAATCCAGCTGATTTGATAAGGAATCTCATTTCTGCTGCAGGGCCACACTGAAAGCATTCCGACAGGTCTGACTCCACTTCACACACCAGTGTCAATGCTATCTCAAATCGCTCAGGGCAACCAGGAAATAAAGCGTTACCGGGGCCGTTGCCACGGCAGCCGCAAAGGCCTATCTTGGGAGGCCTTCCTGTGAAGTGATCTGCGGGCCGGGCCGATCGATCGTTATCGACACAGACGGTAATTACATTTCATTAGCTTTCACTGCTAATCCACCTGACCCTGTTTGTGTGTGTCTGTGTGTGTGTGTGTGGGGGGGGGCGGGGGCGGGGAATGTAATGTTCACTTATGGGGCCTTTTACAACAACGCAAAGTTGTGAAAAGAGGATGTCATAAGGAAAATATAATACAAAACCCACAAAATGAATAACAAATAAGAATAACAAATGATAATGCAGGGAGCACCAGAACAGAATTAATATACAGCAGAACAAGATAATAGAGATTTATGTAAATATAAATGGGGGGATTTTGACCAGGCAGCATGATAAATAATAAACAGTTGCAGCAGTGAGTTTAAGAGTGTGTGTGTGTGTTGGGTGCTGTCAAAATATGCTTGTGTACATACTGTGCATGAACGAGCAAGTGTGTATGTTTTTGTGTGGAGTCCATTGTGTGTTCATGAGGTCAGAATTAAAGGGTTAGTGCAATAAAGGGAACATTTTAAAGATCTGATGGCCCATGCCAAATCTGATCAGCCTCCTGACGTGTGTGTGTTCGTGTGAATTTTTTGTGTGGACCATTTTCATTTTCTAGAGATGTTACCTAGAGTAAATGGAAGCTCTTAACATGCCCTGTTTGAGCCTCGGCCCTGCTCATTCCTAGCAGTGATTGGTCTGTTAGGAACAAAAGTAGAAGTGTTCAGTCCCAGCGTCATGAGCTTAGTATGGGGTCCATACTGTTGAATGCTGAGCTGTAGTTGATGAACAGCGTTTTGGTGGTATTCGTCTTGCGCTGGTGAGAGATGGCTTTCCGAGGTGAAACAGAGATTGCATCATCTGTTGATCTGTTGGGACGTTATGCAAATAGGAATGTGACCAGAGAGTACGGCACTTCACTGCTACAGATGTAACTGCTACCGGAAGATGGTCATTTAGGCTGGTCAGCTTCTGGTCGGGGCTCTGTATAGTCAATATGGAGGCCAAAGGACCCATACGTCTCTGATGAATCCTGTGGGTTTTTGTTTGCAGACAGCATGCAGGAGAATGGAGTTACTGTCTGACTGGTCATAGAAAGGCTGGGGGAGGTCCTTTGAGTGCTTTTCTGTGCATGTCATAAAAGTCAAGCAGTACCGTGATTCTCCTATACTGATTTTGCTTTGGGACCAAAACTGAAATTGGTTGTCAATGTTACGACCCAATATTCGCATTATAAATTAATGTAGCTGAAATGATATCCAGAAAATAAATGTCTTTTGTTATTTCAACAGTAAATGTATCTTATCAATATTACACAAAGGAACAGCATTCCTACCTTTTCATTGTCAAAAATTTCATATTGGCCACATTCCTGATGAGAAACAGTTTAGACAGGCACACAGAGATTATATCTGCTGAATATGTAGCCCTAAATTTGAAATATTGAAAACATAAAAGTTACATAAAAGCATTTCCAGACACTTTCTACCTGACATAGCTTGTTTAAATTACACTAAAAGATTTAGTCATTAATACAAATCTATTTTTGAGGTAAAATTGGAGAGATCATGATCTACACTGACGGGGTGAGACGGTGTGAGGACAGCTGCCAAATTGGAAGTGAGAAAGAGGGATGGGACCAACATGTCAGTTATTCAGGCAGAGGTAAGAGGACCGAAAGGCTTGTATCCCTCTAGCAATGTGTTTTCACTGGAACAACCTAACCGCTGCTACCTGAGTGCTCCCCAAAAGTTCTGCATTCTCTAGCACTCTCTTACACACATGCACACAAACACACACACACACGCACACGCACACACACACATGCAATATCTTCCCTACACCCTCAGTTCTATGCCCCTAGTCTGGCTGTAACCCACGGCAACACACTCGTGCAACCTGCGAGTGGGCAAACATTCACCCTTAAAGCAGTTAAAATCAGGCATTCACCATTTCATTTAACAATTAAAAATGCACTCCAGAGAGCTTCTGTGTAGTTTCAGCCCATAGTTTTATAGTGGAACCCACAAGCTAAAACATGACCCTATTTTGTGTACTCTATCATCCAGTTGTGTACTAGGTCATCCATTACCTGGGATATATACCTATATACCTTGTGAGTACAGTATCTACACTAATTCTACAATTATGTCAATAACATGTTAGGAATCCTATTTCTAAAATATTTTTAGTTTGCGCTTAAAGGGCCCATATGTAAGATATGTACTGTACAAATGGTATGCGTAAATTAAGTGTGCTGTTAATGTTACAAGTTAATGTTTTAAATATTTTTCCTGATTTTTCCTTATATTTTTACAGATTTTCGACTGATGGAGATATTCTCCATCAGTCGGAACTGACTTGTAGTCTCCTCATACTCACTTTAGACACTATCTGGATAGCATGTGAAGATATAGGGCAAAATGGATGCAGCAAAGTACAGAAAACCCAATGAATTCTACAAGACCTGGGATTTGGGAGAAGAATTATTGCCCAAAAGGATATTGACCTCAAACACCCAGCCACGCTAGAGCAGCTTATTAACAAAAAGGTCAGTGTCCTGGAGTTGCCCAGTCACAACCTGGACTGCAACCCAACTGATAACATTTGGAAGGAGCTCAAAAAAATGCTGTTCACCAAAGGTGAACTTCGGGATTTTCGGGGTTTTCAATTATATCTATGGTCATTTTCTCAGTTCAAAAACTCCCAACAGATTTGGAAGAGTTGAAGATAATGACAATCCTTCCTGCCTTTTTCCCACACTGCTCATCCAAGCAAGAATTCCAGTGGGTGGACGCATGTGACGGCATGTTTTCTCATCAGTTCATCGTAATTCGGGTATGGATGCTTCCCCATTTCCACCCTCTGAGGGATGTTTCCAGTCCACTCACTGGCTGTCTGCATTGTTAAGGCTTAAACGTAGTGGTCAGTTAAGAGTGCCTTAGAATGCTTCGCAGCCTGGGAGTCCCTAACAACATACACGTAATATAACTACAGGGTACGGCGGTAAGAGAATCAGTACACATGCAAAGACATTTGCTAACGTTAGCTAGCTTAGCTAAATAAATACCAATTCATAAAGCTCCCTAGCAAGCTGGTGCTGATACAATTAGTGTTAGTAACACATTTTCATGATAAGACATTAGCTGTCCTGCTGTAATTAGTGCACTGAGTTCTGCAGACCTCTCTAGGAGTCACTGCAGGTGAAGTGGGTGCACTGACCTGAGACAATGTGCTAGCTCATGTTAGCTATCTAGCTAGCTTGTTTGAACTCTGACAGCTCAAATTTGGCTCTAATTTAGTCCTAATTCAAGGTGCCACTGGAAACATGGCTTTCTACGAGTCTGTTAATGTCTTCAGACCGCTGTTAGCCATTACAATGCTGGGGTCAATGTGACTGCTACAGAGGTTTTAACACCACCTCACTTAACCCCTGAACCAAGACGCAGCCATTCATTCACTGCACCGGAATTATATACTAATTCTGAAACCCTTTTCTATTCACACTCCTCCCCATCCTAACTCCTTGACCTTACCTCCTCCTCCTGTCTATACTTTCCCCACCCTAAGGAGTGTCAAAATGTTAATTTCCTTTAAATTACACACCATTACAGTTCAGATAAGGCTCCTTTAAAAGGTGAAGTACAGAGAGCTGGAAGTGAAAGATCTTTTTCTCCGAGCTATACCTTTCTTCTCATCAGAGTACATAGTCTCCTTTTGGTGTAAAAGACCCTTTCTACTGTGTAATAAAATTCATCAGAAAGGACAAAATCTCTAGCATTTATCCTCTAATTAGCACAAAATGGCAACATTTTGAAGAGCAGAACTATTCTGTAGAATAACCCAAATGTCTGTTTCTTGGAGACAAACTGACTAGCCTGTGTTTGTATGTGTGTGTCTGTGTGTGAGTGCGCAAACCTCCATGCGTGCAAAACAGGTGACTGTGGACGGTAACGAGAATGTAGAGTTTTATGGTGATGCATGTGTGTGTGAGTGGGTGGGTTATGTTCCTAGTGATTCATAGTGCTGACTGAGTGAGTGTGTGTGTGTGGTGTCATTACTGTGTTGAGGGAAAGTGTGTGAGACCTATCATCTCGAATACGTTATTTCATTGGGTCTGCGGCTCAGGTGGGAGGTACCTAGCGGAGCGTGTGACAAAGGGGCGTCACTGGAGATTGACGGGCGCAGCGTGGGCGTCGGCTACCACCTCGCTGAAAGACACAGCATCCAATCAGCTGTGAGGACAGACAGCGTGGGCAATTAATTACAAATGTTCCTGTCTGAAACATCACGTTTCCAGTGATGCAGAAGAGAAGAAGAGAGAGAGAGAGAGAGAAAGAGAGGTGGAGACATGGAGTGACAGGAAAGGGGTAAGAAATTAAGTTAGAAAGGCAGCATATATTTCATGAAGTAGTAAAGTAATATACCTCTATGAATAAAACAGCTCATAGGAAAAAATGAGAAATTATTTTATGTTGTACGTGGGGGGGGGGGGGGTGCTGTTTTCAAGTTTTATAAACAGGTTGTGGTTTGAAACACAGATGGGAAGATAGATGAGAGGGAGAAGCAGACAGAACCGCTGCCCCCAGGAGCGCAGTGCAGCAACACTAACGGTAGACGAGACCCTGGAACATAGTGTAAAAAAGACATATACAGTCTAGTCTATCATTTCACTTACCCATCTTAACACTCATGGGGTTTTCTGGTAATTAACAGAAAATGTGATGGGGAAAAAAAGGTTTGGGGTTTGCTCTCGGAAAACTGTGCTCTATCCTCCCCCTCCCCTCGGCCGGTGTAATCCAGACAGACCTATCACAATTATATGGCCTCTGTGGGCACCTTTATCTGTGTGTTTGTGCACGCGCGCGAGCGCGCGCTTGTGTGTGTGTTTGTGACCCATGTTTCTACACTAAGCTTAGAGTTTAGAGATAACAGGCCTTTCTGTCCACATTCAGCTGTATATCAGGTGTTTATTGATTTACTGCGGTTGTGCGTATGTCTGCGCGTGCACGTGAGCATCCGTGCATAAGAGTCCCGAAAAAAAGTGCAACAGACGAAGTGAGCCAAAGAAGAGAGGTACAGCAGGAACACAGATTATTGGAACAGAGCTAAATGTAAATCAGAAACATGATCCTATATAACTTGTATAACAGTGTAACAGTGTAACTGTGCGTTCCACTCATATCCATGTGTTCATGCTGTCAAGTGTTCGTGTATGAGTGTGTGAGCACTTCTCAGCGTGTGTGGGCGCTAATTGTTCCTGTAGAAAGGACTGGAAATAGCCATGTTAACCTAGCGCTGACACACACCCACACCATTCACACTAACCAGCATTATTATCATTACCACACTGGCACCCAGACTCAGTCAGAGAGAACCAAACGTGTCCATGTAAACAAAGGAAATTAACAACATTTTAACGCGCAAAAACATTTCAGACAAATCTGCTGTTCTGACATTTTTTGGTGGGGGAAATATGCTATTCTACGCAATATAAAAACTGAAATTTTCAGACATATACAGAAACACATACCCTCGCCAGTCTGCTGAAGATGACTGATTGTACCAATAAGAGAACATGGTCAAGGACCAGTCAATAAACCTGGCTAATCGAATCCCCTAACCCAATAAAACCATCAGCACACTCCACTGTATGAAACATAGGTCATTATTCCGCTAGACATAATGACCAGTATTCAGCTTATTGTACGCCACTAATACAGACCAGTCAACACACTTATTACACATCCTTAAAACTATATTATTGCTAATAACAGGCGGAGCACTCAGTACACCACTTATTACTCTACATTAAAGCAATAAAGTGCAAAAGGTTGGTGTGGTACATGGCCAATATACCATGGCTAAGGGCAAGTCTTTGGGAGCCCTCAGTGGTGTTTTATTGGCCATGTACCTCAACTCATTGAGCCTTACTGCTGACTACATATTGCACTGTTCTTGAAAAGAAATATGACGAAATCTTACCATCTCTTTGCGGTAGACCCTGCATAGGATTGCAAGCAATTGCTGTGCAATCCAAGAGCTGGTCTCCGCATAGTGTGGTAAGTGACTTTTAAAAAGATGTGTGTTGACTTAAAAAAACGTTACGTTCGCAAACATTCACAATACTTTAAATTATTACTAAAGCCCTGATGAGTGGGCCGTAACTGCTGCATTTGGATAGAAAACGTAGCCAGCAGCTAATATTTTCTAAAAGCTAACATTGAACTGTTTTGCTGTGCTGATTTGAAATTATGTGGTGGTTGAGGTCACCCTTCTGCTGTGCTTTCTCTCTCTCTCTCTATCGCTCTCTCTTCCTGTGGCCATAATTGCGTGCAAGTACCTCATACACGGAAAGCACCACAATAACAAAACTAAACAGCATCTCTACCGCTAGAGTTTAGCTTGGAAATTACACTTTAGAGCTTGCAAGTCTGACATTCAGGAGGCTGAAAATCACCGTTAAGCAATTAGTCACAGAGCACATATATTTCCCACAGTAGAAGTGTTCATCAGAGAAGAAAAATTATTCTGTCATACAGTGAAACATATGTATACTACCAATCAACAGTTTGGACATAACAACTCATTCAAGTTATTTCTTTATTTTATACTATTTTCCACATTGTAGAGGTACAGTGAAAACATCTAAACAATAAAATAATACATAAGGAGTCATGAAGTAACCAAAAAACAAATCAAAACAGTTATATACTTTAGATTCTTCAAAGTAGCCAACCTTTGCCTTAATATCAGCTTTGCACACATTTGGCATTCTCTCAACCAGCTTCATGAGGTAGTCACTTGGAATGCTTTTCCCACAGTCTTGAAGGAGTTGTCTCATATGATGACCACTTGTTGGCTGTTTTTTCTTCAGTCTGCATTCCAACTCATCCAAAACCAATACTATCACAATACATACATAACAGAACATACTTAATGGTAGGGTGGCTACTTTGAAGAATCAACAACATTAAACCGATTTTGATCTGTTTAACACTTTTTTGGTTTATTACATTACATGATTTGTGTTATTTCATAGTTTTGACGTTTTCACTTTTATCACACAATGTGGAAAATGGCAAAACCAAAGAAAATAAACATCTTTGAATGAGTAGGAGTCCAAACCTTTGACTGGTACCGTACATTTTGAGATCAATTTAAATCAATAAGCCATTGAGAATGATGGTGCCCAAAAATGATATTGGCACTGCCCAAACTCATTTGACCCAGATGTAACATTGTGTGGCACTCATTTGACACCATAAAGCTACCACACAGACCCACAAAATTCCTGTCACCGTCATTGGACCACGAACCCCTGAGATGCCTCATTGACATTATAAACGGGTCACCAGCGTCATTAGAACAGGAACAGGAAGTATATTTGTGTCATATCCCATATACAGTATGTCTTATACTACATGACTTGGCTCGAATCGCACAGTTTATAAGCCCTAATGCACGAGGGGGCGTGGTATATGTCGAATATATCACGTCTTTCAGCCAATTAGTATTCAGGGATCGTACAAACCTGCTCACAAAATTACTAATAACAGGCTGAGCACTCAGTACAGCACTGAGCCTATGAACCCCCCCAGCCCTATCCTACAACCCCCCAGCCCTTCACCCTCAACTGCATGTACAAAAAAAACGCTAACCAATGCAGGTACAATCATTTACATTATTTTATTCACGCAAATTGACCCCTCTTTGCTTCCCATCCAACCTCTCTCCACAATAAAATAAATAGTCTATTCCGCACACGAGCCTCCAATATTTTCTGTTTCTTATTGAACAACAGAAGAAACAGAACACCATGGAACCAGGGAGACAAGACATGTTGTGTCTGCTGTACGTGTTATTTCTGGGATTACCCATCGTGTTCCTCTTGGGCTTTCTGTTCTTTCTGTCTCAGCAGTGATTTCACTGAACCAGTAGTCCTTTGTTTTTACTTTGTTATACAGCCAGTAATAAGAGTCTAGGGTATCGTATGGCAGATGCATGCCAGTGAAAACACGCTCTGTCCGTTAGTCTGTAACAAATGACTAATCGATAGAGCCTTAAGTTATGGCTGACCTTAACCCCGCACAGTTGATCTGGTTACAGTCCAAAAACGGAACTATTCTTCCCTGCCTTTACATGCAGTAAGGCAGACAACAATGGTGGGTGTAGAAAATGGAGCTTAAAACCAGTGTGCAAATGATCACATATATAGTGGACTCTCTGATTCAACCACACTGCTTACGCCCACACAGCGACCTGCTGTACAGTAATGTCCAGATGTAAGGTTCTCTGGTATATTCGCAGTCTCCATCCTAATAACGGACACAGCACGTCACCTCTGTCCACTGATGAAATTCCACTCAGGCTTTATCAATAAGTGACCGTTGAATCATCCCCCAGTTCAATTTGAACTGATGTCTACACACCGCAAAAACAGCCTAACACCGGTCATTCAGGCACAAAATGTCTGGATCCAGATGTGTATGTGTGTGTTTGAATAGATAGTGGTTGACAACAAAACTGAACGAGGGAGGGGGGGGGGTCACAGTAAAAAGAAAAAATGCTTAAGAAATACGTCCAGGGCCTGTGGATGTGTTTCAACACATTCTTGAAAATGGTATAAAAAGGTTTCCTCAAATGAAATGCCTCTGGACTGGGCTATCCATAAAGGCAATCTCCCCACGCCGGTGATATCTTACAGAAATTAGAAAACATGATGAATGACGCAATATTTTCACACCAGAGGCAAAGTATTGCACTTCAGATTGGAGAGGTGACAGAAAGGGGTAACGAAGAAGTGGCATAGAGAAATAAATCCACAGGAATTTACCACTGATGAGAGGTGGAGGGAAAGGAATTTAAAACTATGAGGGAGAAAAACAGAGAGGGAGAAGGGATATATAATAGAGGAGATTAAGATGGGGAAGGGAGGGAAAGATGAAAAGCAGGTAACAGACAGACTGTCAGATAGAGGGAATCACAGGGAACACACGTGCCCACACACACACACACGTCTAGTGGCTGTCATGTGTGAGGTTAAAGTCCTCCTGAGATGAGCTCTGCTGTGTAATATCCGCGCTTCCGGACCAGTGCTCAGCCAATCCTGCGGCCCGATAAAACTGACAGCCAGCAGCAGGTCTATCCCTCGCTTCACCTGAATGGCTCAGCCCGCCTGGGCCCAGCGAGAGCCCACGGGCAGACAGGAAGTGTCAGAGCTTGGCCCCGTGCACCGCAACCACCAATACTAATCATACGCGCTACCTTAAACTAGCCTGCATGCTAGCGTGTACCTGTCAGAATACCAGTCAAACTACAGAGAGAGAGAGAGCTTGGGGTGACTTTAATTCAGGCGAGAGAAGTGGAGATGGGAGGAGAGAGCGAGAGGGAGAGAGCGTAAAGAGGTGGATACAGCAGCTGGACAAGATGTGTGAAACAGGTGAATGGGGTGGATAGAGCATTTGAATGAACACTTGTAATTGAGGGGGAGAGAAAGAAAAAAAAACCCACACAGAGACAGGAGACATGTCTCCGCCCGAGTAGTTGATAGAGAGAGGGAACCGTGTTGGGGATGAGAACCTTCATGTCAGTGGTCCACCCCTGTCACCCACAGGATTGACACAGGAGTCTTAACATTATGTATCACGGAATTGATGTCAGAGGTTCTGGAGCCAATTCCTTTCCATCTGTTTGAGTTTGATGGAGTGAGGCTGATAACAGCCATTAGCATACAGCTCTCCCAAAACAGACCGGAGAACGCAAAGGACATAATTGATTTACAACCTCTTAACCCTCCGCATTGCCTCAGAGTGCACACGGAAATATGCCGGCACAGACACAAAGGAAGGCATGGACGGACTGACAAAACACGCGAGGACAAAACACCCATTTACACACAAACGCATTGACCCACATACTATGGCTTATCTCCATGTTTGTGCGTATGTTTCCCGTCTTAAGGCGTAACTGGCAAGGTCATTGTGTAATCCCTATGGAGCACTGAGTTTTGTGCACAACAGTATAGGCTTTTGATCTAGTGTTGGAAACAGCAAGGAAACCCTGAGGGAAATCAGCCCTGCGAAGACATGTCAGGACACATTCAAACATGATGTATCACACGCTTCCACGAGCCCGCTACCTTAACGGGGAACAAACATGAGCGCACAGCCCAGGTGAGATGAACACAACAAAAGCAGCCGACATGGGGACGTATCGAACGTGAGCCTGACTGACAAAACGGAAGTGGGGGGATGACGACGACACTTCATCAAAGTCTGGGATTCAAAGTATTTTCAGAAAACACATATGGAACGCGGCCAATCTTAAGTGGGTAATCAACAGCCGCGGTCGCCACCATATATTTGACATTCTAAGCGTGCTGACGTGAACCTTGCGCGCATGCTTTCATCCCCGCTCAATCAGTGTAAAAGACGAATCAAACGCGCACGCACAAAACATGGCCTTCTAAATCAATGCCTTCTCAGGCCCCCTGGAGAGCTGCGAGCTGCCCTGGCTGGATCCTGAGCTGACAAAACAACGCCAGCGAATGAGACCAAATTACATTCTAAACAAACTCGCTGATGACTAATGTAACAGGTCTCCACAGGAAGTAGATTCAGGACCCGGGGAGTAATCCTTCTCTACTTGTCTGCTGATTAGAGTAATAACGGGGTAAAGAGAAATGGGGGAGCCTGGTGGAACTGGTGTCACCCATGCTCTGCTTTGTGTCCCACAGGGGACATTGGGTTGGCAGATATCTGCTGTTTTGTCAGATGGCATGATGTCAAATACATGTTGTTTAGTTTGGTTGGCGTGAAGTCAAAAATGTGTGGTTCGGTTTGGTAAGAGAATGTTATAACTCAGTAAAGGGGAAATAGTCGACAAACGTCTTCCGAATCGTTTCAAATAAAATTTTTTGGGTTAGAGCATTTGACCTGTAACAGAAACATTCCTAAATTGAATCCTGGGAACGAAAATGTGTCGTTCTGTCACTGAACAAGCCCATTTACCATAATTACTCCCAGGTCATCATTTTAAAGGAGGCACGATTGCATGGTAGAAAGAAATAAAAGGGTGAGAAAAAGTCGTAAATAAAAAAACTATACACCTACACAAAATGTAAAAAATGTGTTGATTTTTTAAATCTTTTACTTATGCATATGGACACACAAAGGTGCGTACACACACACACACACATACATAATGACAGGACTGTCTTATGGCTGGGTGTCACTTGCTGGACATTTCGTCACATTTGTACTTCTAATCAGAGAAGATGTGTCAGAGGACACACACAACCCTCCAGAGACACTTCCTCTGTCTCACACACACACACACACACACACACACATACTCCCACACAGTAGCTGAATAAGAGTGCTGCTGTAAGCAGGGTTGAGCCAATTAGGCCATGGTGAAACAGACTCTGCTGTGTGAAAGTAGGGAGCCCCGGCCAACCCGCGGACTGACTCAGAGCCAGACAGGAGACAGCTCGGAACGTTGTCAAACCACTGCCGTATATACCTGCACCGGGAACAGGTGAGCCGGCACTGGAAACAGGCAGTTTGAAGAGTGATGCCTGGATGGTGAAACATGGCTGCAGGCACGGGCTGGCCACTGGCTGTGACTGGGCGTGGGGACGGATAAGACGGGGAAGCTAAAAAGAGATCAGTAAAATACCTGTGGAACCCAGAAAATCCCTGGTGAAGTGAATCCGCCGACTCGTCTAACATTTCCACAACGTTCCGCAGCCTGCCAAGACACTGGAGGCCTGGTCCTTAGTCTTGATTGTTGATGGTGAGCAGCTGCCTCAATTAGATCAAGTGGACAGCTGCCACGCTCCGTGTTGGGGTCAATAAGGTATACCACCATATGCTTACATCCTCCCATAACCCTGGCTCTGCCTCCAACATCGGTACATTAACATATTAGCTACTACAGCAACTTCCCACACATTCTTCCTATTTTACAAACAAACATATACACACAAACACACACATTTTCTCTCTCTCACTCTCTTGCTCTCTCAATCTCACTCACATTTCATAGCATTTATTTGATCTACAAATGTAATTTACATTTCAAGGAACCACATTTCTCAACGCTACTGGCGTGGCAATAGCTATTGGCATGGCAACAAGCACCTCCTCCTCCAAACAGTTTGGTTGCCTACAACACCTGAAACAGAGGAGTAACTAGACAACTGTGTAGCTCAGCCTTCGGTGGGTCCACGCAGTGCAAGTCTGCCAAAAGCCAGCACCACCATCCGGCCCTACTGTATACCCGAGACACACACACACACACATACACGCACGCACACAACCATGCTCCCTGGGGCCATCCTCTTTCTGGGCCCAGAGAGTGACAACCCACTCTGACTTCCTCTAAGTGCTTAATGTCCTCAGAGAAGAGGACCTCCGCAGACAGCTCTCATCCACTATGGTCTGTGTGTCAGAGCTGGTCTCGGCTCTATGTCCTCTCTCCACTGTCAGTGTCCCCTCTGTGCTCCACAATAACCACTCAGTCAACTAAACCTTTCTTCTACTTAACTTTTCTCAGAGGGACGCCAAAACAGAGGCCCTGCACACGTTACTAACCATATGTAGAAATCTATATCTGGAGATATAGGGCTCTAACGCAAATACACATCTTAGGGCACATGTCAGAACTATAGGTCGTAGTTTTTAACACTGTGTTCAGATCTAAGAATGACTGGTGCAGGGCTGAAGTGAGAGCAAAAGGGTTCAAAGGAACAAAGAAGTCTGTTGAAGTTGACCTGTCCACTGACCAAACATGCAAAATTATGTGTTTCCTTCATGCTGAGTATTTACTGTTGTTCATCTTGGCAATTTCCTAGGAATATATCCAATTCCACATCTTACTCCATTATAGTTTAATATCCTACTGCCTACACAAACTAAATAAAAAAGTGCAGACTTATTCTACCTTGCTGAAATATGTTAACTGAACCTGTTTGCATACCTTTCTAATTGCGTACCTTCATTCTGAATATATACAGCTCCAGAAAAAATTAAGAGACCACTGCAAATTGAGCACTTCTGTTCCTCACTCAAAAAAGTTGAAAAGGAAAGTTTTGAGTGAGGAACAGAAGCGTTCAATTTGCAGTGGTCTCTTAATTGTAACCCTTCTGTTCCTCTCTCAAAGCATTCCTTTTTGGCCTTTTTGGTGCAGTGGTCTTAATTTTTTCTGGAGCTGTGTATATCATTCACACTGACATAGGGACATTTAAACTAGCCAAGATCACATTTCTAATGGATAAGCTCTAGCAAAAAATAAGCATGTGTAACATTTCAATGATTATTTGGCATAAACAGTGGTCAGAGAAAGGGCGGAGAGTTTTTGCTAGAAGAGCAGTGGGTTGGATTTAAAGCCAATACTACAGCAGTACCTGCGTACCACAGGAAGAAGCTTAGAGCACTGGACCATCCTGCGCCACTCGGATCAAATAAATGAAAGGAAACAACATGTTGTTCTAATAGACTGTGTCTATATAGACTTGAAGGCCCTGCAATGCCCATGGGCACTAAGTTACACTGCAGGCATTGCCACAGACATGCTCATCATAAAACAAGGACAGGAAATCAATCTATGTTTTTTTGTCTCAGTTTAAACCTAGATAAAGGCTACATGCAGACGACGTTGATATGAGTTATAAGCACAAAACACATGACAGAAATATAGCCAGGGTAAAAAGATTAGGTGTTTTATTAAAGCACTGGTGATTAGCTCCAAGCATACACAAGCCAAAGCCTTTCACCAATGGTATTGACTAATTGCATTTGGCTGGACAACAAAATAGACTGAGACAGGGAGGCTGTAGTTCATTTGAAATTCCTTTTTTCTTTTTTTTTTTTACTGTTTCCAGAAACGGTGTACAACATTCGTGTTCCTTTGTGCATTCAGCACCATTCGGCACTGTATACACATTGTTGTGCTGTGCTGCATTGTTAACAAAAATCATTATTCACCGCTAAAAACAACTGGTTCTGGGTGGTCTTCAACATCTTCGCCACAGAATTAGCACATCAGATCACGTTTTTAGGGACACACGTCAAATGTTTCCACCCCTGATATATCCTGATATATATGATAGTGATGCTCTGAGCAGGACAAAACTGCCAACAAACTATATCAAATAATAATATGGTGCACAGCTCCAATTTCTGGAATGAATTGGTGACTTAAAGAAAGATACATTCAAGCTATCATCAAACATGTTTCGGGTGGATCTCCAATGCAGAAACGCATACATACTCAGTCTGTTTCCCGACGGGTAAAAATGTCATAAAACTAAAGTGAATGAGTGAGAGATGATTAGTCTCACTGCTTGTGTGCTTGTCTGCACTTTGTGTGTAGCATGTGCATGCGTAGAGTCGGTGTGTGTGTGTGTGTGTGTGGACAGCTGCACTGGCTCGTTTGTTAAACAAATATAGAGAGAATAGGAGACATGTTCAGGTAATTACACAGCCTAAGGTTATTCTGGCATGAAGATGGGAGAAACAGCTTGGTTGCAAACAGCAAGATGAGACTCCACTACTCAGAATACCGATGACGAGCTCAAATTACCTGACATGCCGAGCACAATCAACTAGTAGGAAGCAGGTATAAAGTGATCATTAACCCCCCAAATCAGTCAAAACCAGCAACACTTGTGCACATAGACAATACGCTTCACTGCACAGGCAGCTTGCGTTTTTATTATATTTCAAAAATGTAATTCTGTCCAATGCCACCTGTCATTGTCATGTCAACGCAATTAAAACAATTTGGATAGAGAGCTGGACAAATTGACACACACATCCTATACCTACTCTCACACACCTCACACACAAAAGCACACACACTAACTATTACTGTAGAATCCTGGGCAATTACGATAGTTATGCCTGGCTGTGCTGCCCTCTGTCTTTCAATAGCTTCCTCAGGGGCCTTAGTGTCTGATGAGCTGCTGACTGTCCTAATGACGGACCCATGCTAGAATAGCACATAATGAGCTTCCGGGAGATCAGGGACATAACTACTTTTCCCATAAACCACCTCTTCCCCAACAGATGAGTACTTTAATGAGGTCATAGGTCATATCCAGAAATGTCCATAAAAAAAGAAAACACATTTCACAAAATGCATGTTTAAAGAACATTTATGAAATCTGTCTTTCTCGACTGTCAAAAGCAATGTGGAAATGTTCTACGCGGAATCAGCCTGTATCTTTCTGAGTGGATGGTTTGTTTTGTCAGAGTGATAGAATCTGAGAGTGCGCTCATTCCAGTTCTGATGCACACTTAATGTGCTGGATGGTATGTGCTCTGCTGTGCATAGCGCTTTGCTAGTCTGCTCCAATTCCCTCACGGAGAGCTGATCGTGATAGGGGCTACAGATTGCAATACAGAACATCAACATAACTCTCAAGTCACATTACTTCAATGAGCCACAAACAGGCTGGAAACCTCACTCCGTCGCAAAAGAGCTGCGAGGGAGGGAATAGTTTTTAATCCTGAAATAACTCTCCCTCCCTGTTTCTCCATTTCTCCCTCGCCTCTCGTTTTTTCTTATTCTTCCTGTCCTTTCTTTCTGCCCCCCTCCCCCCTCCACCTAGATTCTCAGATTTCCAAAGTGATTGAGCACGGAGTGTAGAGCAGTCAGTCAGTCACCCAGTCAGTCAGTCACGCAGTCAGACAGTCATTCACTCCACTCCATCCTCCCTGCTCTGTGAGCGTCTTATCTCCCCTGACAGAGGCGTTTCAGTGCCACTCTTCAAACAGCGGATCGGGGAGAAGACTCCTCTCTCTTAGCTCCCTTCGACATTAAGAGTCCATTGACTCCCCCTGTGTGCTTAAATAAACCCCTATCTACATTCACAGTCAGTCACCTGGACTCTGTGGGGACCCCTCACGGCTTGGCAATGTGCCTGTGTGGCTCGACCTAAAAGAGACCTGCGGCACGCGTGTTTACGAGCGGGGACTGATGAGTTTGTGCGCGTGTTTGTGTGTGGGTTCATGTAGTCGGTTTGTGTGCGTGTGTGTGTGTGTGTGTGTGTGTGTGTGTGTGTTTGACTGCTCCCCAGACAGATAGTGAATTAAGAAAAGGACACGATCATTATCTCCATTCATTTGTACTTGATTATCTTTTTACAGAACAATAAATTGTTTTGCTGACGGTTGAGATGGGCGAGGTAGCAGCTGATTTCATGGGGGGGAGGTTGAAATTCATTTTCCAATTTGATGATTCTCATAAGAGCTACTGCTGTGGAATATGGAAGGCATATATTCAGCAGGGCTGCTTTGTATACCGGAACGGGGGAGAGACACAAGTAACGGACAGATTGCAGGTGTTCAGGGCCCTGGAGGGCATTTTATTAAAGAAAACAGAGGAGGAGAGGGGAGAAATCTGAATCAAAACACAAACTGCTCCCTCTGGGTGGCTACGGCGCCCTGGGAAAGGGGGGGGGGGCGGTGGGGTGGTTATGGCTCCCGGTGGCAGTTTGAAAGGAATGGGTGCAGGCGGTTGTAGCTTTGGCAGCCTTTCAACTCTTTCTCTCCCGTCTGTCTTTCTTCTCCGTTCCCCGCTTCCACGTTGTTGAGGCAAAGCAGGGTGGAGGGCAGCATTGCTTGGCACATCTTATTCTTCTTTTCCTTCCCCCCAAGCCTGCTCTGCAGGTGCCTTTATATATTGTCTCTGAGAAAGGCCTGATAGGAGGGCGGGGCTGGCACCGCCACCTGCCTCTAGAATCGTCTGGAAACTTCCAGCTCTCTCCCTTGGGAGTGTTGGTTCAACACAGATGCAGCGTGCGGGGCCACATTTGCCCAACAATATGTTTGCTGTGTCTCACCGGCTTATTTAACAAAAAACTAAAAAAGATAGAAAACACGTACCCCCTCCGAAAAAAGACTCACCCCATCACATCACGTTTTAAAAGCGTTGTGATCCCATAGCCGGCTCAGTAGAGTAGATCAAAGCCAGGCCACGCCTGTTGGTTAATTAACAGGCCTGTAACGGATTTCGGTCTTTAATTAAACAGGCCCTTTAAGTTCACACAGATCCACTGCGCCGCACTATCAGCAGCAGAACTCACTCTGTGATCAGACTACAGGAGCGCTGCTCTGAATGGAGATAAGGGCAGCGATTATAGACACAGCTAGCAAACTTTACCATATGGCCACAGCCGTGCAGGCCCTATTACGCCCGTGTCTGAGGGTCCTTCATTTTGTCAGTCATTGTTCTTGGTAATGTCACAAGGAGAATCGTCTTTGTCGTCAACCTCATCATCAACAAAGGAGGATTTTCCTCTACATTCATTTCCATTATTCCTTTGAAGCCGCATTTTGTCCCTGTATTTCCTTGCTAGCTGTATGACATCTTAGTCATGTGGTTAGTAGTGTACAGTATACATTTGTGTCTCTGGGCTGTTCCAGAGGCTGGTTTGAGACAGAGGAACACCTGTCTACCTGCCACACAGAGGAGAGGGCAGCCACATCAGGACGGATAAAACGAATACAGAGAAAATACCTTCTCAGCAAGACAATCTTTCACACGTACACACCAGGCCACAGGTGAGAGAGCACCCAGCAAAGTGTGTGTTGGCAGACAGCCAAGTGCTCTCCCTGACCACATCCGCTGTCAATCCTACTCCTATTCTGAAACAACCATCGCAGTGGCCTTCCTCCAAAGGTAGCCCCCCACCTCCACACTAACACTCACAACCCCCCCCCACCCTTTCCCACCGGCCAAAACACATACACAAACCACTATCTACCCCACTGTGTGCTGAGGGTGATGGACACAGTGGCTGACGCTAGAGCGCTCTACCATTTCAATTACCTTTACTTACCTCTGTCTCTCTCCTCCCCCTCTACCTCTGGGTGCCATTTCTCCCTCTCAAGGCACAAATACGCGCACCTTTGTTCCAGTCAAAGTACTGTTCTTTTCTTGTGTTCTTTTGGAGTGATGGACAGCAGGTATTAAAATGAAACACAAAGAACCCAGCGGCTCATGTTAGAGGGATTGATATCTGCTCAGCCGTATAATGCAATTTTGCTAGGAAAATAAAAGCTACATCAGATGTCATTTGTTTCATAAAGGGAATACTGCTCATTAACCAACCTCATAAAAACATTTATTTTTGATATTTTGCCAGAATTTTTGATATTTTGCCAGAATTGTCTAAACAGAATCTACATTAAATAGATGTTCAGCCACGACGACCCAGATATGCCAATACACAGGCGAATGTTTCTCTACATTCCAGAGCAGTGTCTGAATTCTCTGCATTAAAGGATGAACATATAGAAATGCCAGAAGATGCTAGCGAGGCTGTGTGTGGGTGACTTTACGTTAACAGGATGTAAGACATTTTCAGTAAGGGCTCAGCCCTGTAACTGATATTAACCTTCTCACAACTTCTTGTCTCCTCCCTCTCTACCTCCCTCTGTTCCACCATTTCTGTTAATCAACAAAACACACCTCTCGAAGACAGTCAGAGGAAAGTCCAACCTTGAGGACTCTCTATGGTACCATCTCTACTCTAGCCCTAGCCCCTATCTCAGGGCTCTCCATACTTTTCAGTATGAGGGGGGATACTTAATAAAAAATGTAAAAGAGTTGTCATGAACTACATATTTCTTTTGAACTTATCATAAGATTCATATACACTAGGCACACAAAAAAAATATGTGTAACGAGGACACGCGTGGAGGACGCGTGCCACCCCTCCCGACGTGGTGTTCGGAGCACGTCATCGCCGGCCTTCTAGCCACGCCGCTCCTCCTCCCACGGCACTGTCATGTTTTGTTATCGCACGCACCTGGTGTCCATTCCCTCATTAGATCGCATATATAAGTTCCTGTGTTTCTGGGTGTCTTTGTGTGGTATTGTTCTATGTCCTTTGACTGTACTGGAGTATACGGATGCACGCTTGTTTTGTGCTTGTGCGCTTTTGTTTTGCGTGCCTTTTCACTGTGTTCAATACAAGAAACGTTCATCGCCTCCCTGCATTTGGCTTGCCTTTTTTCAAAGCACTCCACTACACCCACACCGTGACAATATGTTCTAAATCCTTGTCAATTTTGTGATCAAGTCATCTCGCAGCTCTGCTGTTGCAACCTGTTCTCAGGACGATGACGTAGACTATTTTACGTGCATTTTAGGCAGGGGATTTCGTAAGATATATTACGTGCAGTAAAATAACGTCAGTCGGAATAAAAAAAAAGATGACAAAAATCAAACCGGAGACCTTCTGCATCTTACACATGTGCACTACCCACTGCTCCACTGGGGAACCAGTAACTGATCCTGGTGAGTGGTGTTGTCACAACATAAGTTTGAAGTGTTTGAAGTGATTTTCTTTGAAATCCTAACCCAAACTATAACCCAAATCTTAACCCCAGTGCTGTGATAGCTAACCTTAACCCTAACCTGAACCCCAGAGCTGTGAGACGTAACCTTAAACTAACCTTTTTTGTTTCCTAACCGTAGCCCAAACCTTAACCCTAACCTTAACCCCAATGTTGTGAGATCTAACCTTAACCTTAACCCCAGTGCTGTGGTGCCTAACGTCAACGCAATGTTGACGATAAAATGCTTTTATAACATATACTAGCGACCTTGCTATTGCTGTTACTCATTCTAAATCCACATGTCTAGTGTGGGGCAGTAGGTAAAGTGACTGTCTTATCATCCAAACATCGCTGGTTCAATATACACATCTATCATTTTGTCAAAAAATCGTCTTTCATAGCGTTCGTAAAATACAATACTTTGTCTGCTGTTTGTATTCTATTTTACGTTTTAATAGCACTCGTAACATTTGATACGTTGTAATAGCGTTCCTAAGATATGTTACGTTTTAATAATTTCATAATGTATCATAGGGTGGCGCATTGTAATGTAACTTAACGTAACGTCACATATCATACGAAATCAGGTGCCATGGATTTTTGTAAAATACGTAGGTTCCTGAGACCAGGTTGACTATTCAGATGGTAAAACCCTGACTCCACCCAAAGCATTTTAATCCTCCTTTCTTTACCGCACTGATCAGAAGGTCTGGCACTTCTCTAAAAAAAGGAAAGTTCTCTTACCCACCTGTTTTATTCAGCATCCGCCTAACTTTTCACTTGGGTAAAGTTAGGTACAAGCTTTAGCTGAAAAAACCCCAACAAAGGCTTCAAAGTCAGGTTCACATTTTAGACAGTGCTCATTTCTTCAGAGAACCCTGGCTATACTCATAATCTAAAGTCCTTCAGTCTGCTGCTGCTTTTAATACCTTCATGGAAAAGTTAACATCGATAATAAAAACACCAATGATTAGTCATGATTTCTGACAGGTAAGCCTACTTTGCAACTTTGAGAAGGTACTGGGAATAGTTAATAGCATTTCTGTCAACGCACAATACGTTATCATTAGCTACTGGCTACATGTAGTAATCAAACATTCTCACCACATGGACAAAAAGGGGGACATTTTTTGGAAGTGAATTGCCAGATATTGTGTCATGTTTGGCTTTTCAAACCATAATGGCTATACGGATGGGATACTGTCAATGTTGCCTTAATTAGATAGTGCTTAGCTGGGAGCTTGCAGTGTCTGATATTTCAGTTTATGACGGTTTGCAGTGTAGCATGTGAAAACAACATGTAGGCTTAGACTAGAATTGTTTGATGAACTCAACTGTGGCTTGTGATAAATATGGTGGCGACACATTCTTTATGCGCACTGTTCAAAATTAGTGCACTAAATTGGGTGCAGAGTGCCATTTGGAGACTGTGATTGGATTGCTTCCTATGAAGAGACCAAAAGAAAAGCTGTGATTGGGCTACTGCCTGTCTGCCGACTAAATGATGAGAGTTGATGGAACCTACAGCAGACCGAACCAAAAAGATGTAATGAGAGAAAGGGAGGGATGGAGAACGAAAGGAAGAGAGGGAATAGCTCACATGCACAAGCTGGGAACAAGAACTAATGTAGCTCTAGAACTGCTGAACTTCCCAAAACAGATGAGAGGATGGTCATAGCAGGGGACAGCTAATATGCAGAGATCAAACAGGAAACAGCTTTCTCTGAACATCACACTGTATTCCTATTACTAAGATAGACCACCCACCAAGAAACACATCCGCCCTGATTCAAAACACAGTCACAGAAGTAGTTATATCACCCACTATGCCATGATAAAGCATGTGGATGGGCATGCATCCTCAAAGATTAAACAGAAATGTCGCTTTGAAAAAACGACGGCAACATACGTAGGAATTTCTCTTTTTTAAATAAGCAATTTATTAGGCTGTTATGACAAACCAGAAGCAAAAAAAAAGGTTTCTTGGATTCTTAGAAAACGCCGGATGTGCGAATGATATAGATTACATTTTAGACAGGTAACAAGCGGGTGGGGGGGGGGTATTGTGGTGTAATGGCAAATGTCAGCACTAACGCTAATGGTCTAGTTAGCAACAGCAGTCGGAACCCATGCTCCCTCCGTCTTCTTCCCGCTACACTCCTGCTGAAACCAAAATGATGAGGAGATCACATTAATGTCTTTCTCTCCATTTTTATACCAGCTGTCCATAACAAAATAAATGAGCCAATTTGAGTGAACAGTTCAAAGTGAAGTTGAGGAAAAGGAAAACTCATATCAGTACAGACACACACACACACACACACACACACACACACATACACACGCCCACACAAAGAGACAAATCTAGGCATAAACTAAGTAACAGCCCCCTAAGGGAGCCTTGTCAAATAAACAATGAGACACGATTAGATTAGATCACGTTGTTATTTGAAACAAGCCATTAGGGACACACAGATCTGCATGCCACTGTGCATCATTTCATTTGGTTATAGAGATGTTTAGGTGCTGACACCACATGTCCGTCTGTACTGAGGACCTGTCTGTGCCAAAGCACCATTTTATGTTATCCATGTGACATTTTAACAGATCAGGGCTGTCGGGGCTACCTACAGAAGACACGCGTGTGCCCGCGCCGAACATCAGACACTCATGACCAAACGGTCATGACCAAACGCGTAAAAAAACAAACACATTTGAGACATTTTCATTTGTATTGTATCACACACATTTTCGAGGAGGTCCTGGAAGGTGTGGGCCCTGAAGGATCCAGGCAGCACGTTGGCCGCTCACGGAGCAGTGAAACGGACAGGCTTCGTCAGCGTCAAGGCGGTTCCTCTGACAACCCAGTGTGTGCTGCTGTTTAGACCCGCCGTCTCACCTCAAACCCAACAGGTCAACAGGCCGCCATGTCCAGCCACGAACCAGCCCTTATGAGGGATGACCGTTAACATATGGGATGGGCTGCAGTAACTCAGCCGGTGAACCTGAATACAGGTCAGGGCATGCATCCACATCTTTATTCAGTTCAAGCCTTATTGCAAATTGAACTGTGTTGCTGGAACCTGTAACTTTGATTTAAAGGGATTATCCACACCAAAAGCACAAATCATGAATTTTGGTAAAAATGTATGTCCTGTTAGTGGGTAAAATAACTCTGGCACCATGTTTCCTAAACGAACAGAAAGCCTGAAAGCCCGACAGAAAGCCTGAAGAGACCCTCTACATAAACTCAACTGACCCCCACTAGTTTTGCCTTTGCTCTTGGCCCGGGTCAGGCTTTCACTGCCCTTGTCCATTCCAGCTTGTCTGATGTGCCCAGCGATTGTCAATAGGCGGGTTGCATTTTGCAAAATTGAACAGTGATGCAGACAGCACACCACATTATTTATATAATGCACCTGGCATTTTAGCTACTGTTCAGGAATTTTGGCTCAACCGTGTTGTATCAGTATATTTTGGTGAAGCCCAACAACAGGACAGCTTATGTTAACAGGCAGGGAGGGACCTGTTCCCTCCTCTTATGGACAGTTGGCCTCAACCCTGGTGTTGAGTTTTGCCAACCATAAACCACTGAATGCAATGCACCTTCTTGGTTGTGTCAACCCAGCCCATGTTTCTCGTGCCTCCCGCTGATTCAAGCAATTTTCTGCTGAGCGGACCTCCATGGCCTTTACTGCCTAACAGAGACTTTCAGCCTCAAAACTGGAACCTTCGGCTCTGGCCCCTGAATGGATTGACCTCGCTGAGGGAGGCCGGCCCCTGAATGGGATAATCTCTCTGAGGGAGGCCGGCCCCTGAATGGGTTAACCTCTTTGAGGGAGGCCGGCCCCTGAATGGGTTAACCTCTCTGAGGGAGGCCGGCCCCTGAATGGGTTAACCTCTCTGAGGGAGGTTTCCCCTTCAGCTTGAGGCCAGTCCGGAGCAGAGACTTTCCCCTTCAGCATGAGGCTAGTCCATAGCAGAGACTGTCCCCTTCAGCATGAGGCCAGTCCAGAGCAGAGTTTCCCCTTCAGCATGAGGCCAGTCTGTAGCTGCCTCGGCCTGATATCAAGGAGTGATTCAAAATGTAGACTGTTACGTTCCATCATTAGTGACACACACACAATCACACACACACACACACCTTCCATCTTTTTGTGAGTAATCAGATTTAGTAGGATTTACAGGCTTTATACTGTAGTTTAGAACAGATTCACAAAAATCACACCGCAATTTATTTTGCCTGCTGAGGTAAAACGACTAACGTCAGAGAAGTCTCTTGAATTAGACTGTGACATTGCAGCATACTAAGTCAACTTTCCCTTTCAGTCTCCGAGAAGAGAGGCTGTGTTCATTCAAGCAACGCGCCAACTAATAAACCTGCCCATAGACTCAGACTGGGAGGCTGAAGTGCCATTAGAAGAGGCAGAGAGCTGTGGCTGAGTCGGCTAAGAGGCTTCCAGCTCCAACCTAATCCCTGCTAAGAGCCCACACACTGGGGGACACAAATGGGACAAATGTACACAAATGCACAAACACACACGCACGTATACAAGCAGAATCCGGACACAGACAAACCCATATTTGCGGGAGCGCATTTCCCACGCATTCCCCCGAACCTACACAGAAATGCATGCAACCTTTCTCATCAATCAACAGACCGTCCCTCCCTTATTGCGGTTATTTATTGAGCTGTTGTGAGACGTGTTATGCCATGTTTCCCCACAGCCACATTCTCCGGATGAAATCAAACAGCTAATTGGAGTTGGGGCCTGCCGGCTACATGGACATAAGTAATGGATTTGGCGGGGGTGCATAGACTGCACCCCTGGGCCCATTTACTCCTCCTCTCAACCCTCTACCTCCCTCTCATCTATGACTCCCCTCTCTCCCTCCTCTCTCATCTATGGCTCCCCTCTCTCCCTTCCTCTGTTTTCTGACAAGTGGCCGCACAGCCGCCGCGGTCTCAATAGGCGTATTGTAATGAGACGCCACGGTCCCCTCTGCTGTCACTGAATCCTTCTCAAGACAAGCAGACGTCGCACGGGTCTCATCGCTGCACCTCTCCCGGTCCCCCCTCTTACCCCCTCTTCCCCGGTTCCTCTCTTCCTCTCTGGGCAGCGGCTCTTCTTCTCATCCAGCCAGCTCACTGCTTAACCAGTGTCACTTTTTATTCTTTACAAATGCAATAACAGGTCAACCCGGCAGCCATTAAGGATCCACGTATGTGCTGCTCCCTCTCTCTACTAATCTCCCTCTCCCCTACTTTCTCTCCTCCTGCACCGGGCTCCCGGTGTGAGTTTCCTTTGAAATGCTATCTAATTAGCAGTTAGCACGTAGTGCGGGTTATATTAAATTGCTAAGATACAGGAAGGTTGAGGTCAATAGCTCCGTAAAGACCGTCAGCACAGATAATTGGAGTTTTTCTTTTGCCGCTAAATATCCCTGATCAAAATGCCAGTGGATACCGCGGCAGAGACAGCCGGGCAGAGGCTAGGAGAACGGGCGAAACAGCGTCCTTCTGAAATATGACTCTTTTTTTTATAGATAAAGGAGAAGAGTAATTAGGAGAGTAAAGGAAATCACTTTCATGTCCTTTCTATCTAAAATGATGCTACAGAAGGGGGAACTAAAAGCCCTCACTAAAGAAAAACAACTTCCATAAGAGAGAGAGAGCGATAGAGAGAGTTGCGGAGCAGAGGGGGAGAGGGGGATAGAGAGAGGGAGATTGGGATAGAGAGGAAGTGGCAGAATGGCAGCGGTAGAGAGAAAGGAATGTAAAATTATTGGTAAAAGAAGGATGGTAATGGGCGTTAGATACCGGACCCAAGACAGATGGATCAGAAATCAGATAGAGAAGTAGATGGATATTTATTTGGTTGCATGCATGCCATGCTAGATGTCATAGCTTGGTATACAGAGAGATGGTAAAGAGAATGATATGGTAGAGAGAAAGATATGGTAGAGAGAGAGAGAGACAATAGAGAGAGAGATGGTAGAGAGAAAGATATGGTAGAGAGAGATGGTCGAGAGAAAGATATGGTGGAGAGAGAGAGAGACAATAGAGAGAGAGATGGTAGAGAGAAAGATATGGTAGAGAGAGATGATCGAGTGAAAGATATGGTAGAGAGAGAGAGAGACAATAGAGAGAGAGATGGTAGAGAGAAAGATATGGTAGAGAGAGATGATCGAGAGAAAGATATGGTAGAGAGAGAGAGACAATAGAGAGAGAGATGGTAGAGAGAAAGATATGGTAGAGAGAGATGGTAGAGAGAGAGAGATGTACTGTTGAGAAAGATGGTAGAAAGAGATGGTAGAGAGGGAGAGAGAGAGAGAGATGTAGAGAGAGATGGTAGAGAGAGATGGTAGAGAGAAAGATATGGTAGAGAGAGAGAAAATAGAGAGTGATGGTAGAGAGAGAGACAATAGAGAGAAAGATGGTAGAGAGAGAGACAATAGAGAGAGAGATGGTGGAGAGAGATATGGAAAAGAGAGATGGTAAAGAGAGAGATGATAGAGAGATGGTTAAGAGAGAGAGATGGTAGAGAGAAAGAGAGACAATCGAGAGAGAGATTGTAGAGAGAGAGACAATAGAGAGAGAGATGGTGGAGAGAGATATGGAAAAGAGAGATGGTAAAGAGAGAGATGATAGAGAGATGGTTAAGAGAGAGAGATGGTAGAGAGAAAGAGAGACAATCGAGAGAGAGACTGTAGAGAGAGAGATATAGAGAGAGATGGTAGAGAGAGAGAGATGAAGAGAGAGATGGTAGAGGGAGGGAGATGTAGAGGGAGATGCTAGTAGAGAGAACAATATGTCAGGCCGGTAACACCTCTAAAAGTCACTGAAATGCCAGGTCATCTGCTCCATGGGAACAATCAAACCAGTTGCGGGTGTGAGAGCGCCTTGCATCACACAGAGTTTACAACCTCACACGAGGCACACATACTCCTACATGCGCACACACACACGCGCGCGCACACACACACACAAAACAGGGCAGTCAACAACATACTACCTTCCATTGCCTTAGATTGTTTTGTTATGAGAATGCAGTGGCTTATTTCACTAAGATTTTAATGAACTAAACTAATGATTAGAACTTAGAACTCATGTCTCAATTGAAGGTGTGTTCTGTCTATGTTTGTTTGTGTGTTTGTGTGTGTGTGTGTGTGTGTGTGTGTGTGTCAATGGCTCAATGCCTAAAAAAATTATCTGACTAAATTAATAATAAATGCTAAAGGAGTGACTGCTTAATACAGAACATATTGCTTCCTAAAAGGCATCCATTAAAGCCACATGTAGCAGCTGGGAATGCTGTGCAGTTCTGTGCTCTGCATTGCTGGGTGTCACGCTGCTGTGCTATGCTGTACTTAAATCCAGAGCCAGCTTAGATGGTTTTGTCTAACCACGAGTGAGAAACTCCTACATTTAAAGCTAAACCAGTCCACAGGAAGAGATCCTACTTCACAGAAAAGTCCTACTGCAGATTGCAGAATTGTAATCATCTACCTTTCTCATTACAAACCCCTATCAACCCCCTGGCTTCTGCCACTAGAGTACTGAGGCCATTGTTTTATCTCTCTGTCTAGTTCTCTTGGTCTCATACACACATACGCTAACTTCATTTCATTAACTCCCCTTGGACAACCTCTCAAAGGATATTTACCCGTCATTCTTGTGAAAACGTCTCTCCTTAGCAGCATAAAGGAGAGAGTGGGAGAGTTGAAACGGTAAACAGGAGGCAGCAGCAGTCTACCTCTCCACAGGTTTACTTCTGTTCATTATGGCAGTCTGAAGAGAGCTTTCAACAACAATATATGTATTGCCAGGTCTGATATGAGCAGCCAGGGCTTAATTAACCAACATCAATGGGACTGGAGAAGAAGGAAGTGGAGGAAGAGGCACCGCCCCTCCTAATCATCGAGATGAGAGGAGGACGAGAGGCGGATGGTGAAGACACCAACCTGCTGAAGCACTGAGATGAACTGCAGGGACCGGGGACAAGGATGGGAGGGGCTGGTGGTGAGGATGGGTAACTGGCCGCAGCTTAGCGACGCGCGCTAACGTGGCCTTTGAGAATGGGAGATTCTACTGTTCTATTCCATGGAGCCTGTGCTTTATATTTCTCCCTTGTTCACACATTCACTTTAATGACTGCCTTGTGCTTTCCTCATTAGCCTCGCAGAGCCTCATCCCAGGCATCAAACACACCCACCCACATGCGGTGCCTTTAGAAAGTATCGACACCCCTTCACTTTCTCCAGATTTTGTTGTGCTGTACACTTTATGCGATTTGTAATTGTTTTCACAAATTGTATGAAGTGTGTAGCGCACATAACCACATACACCCAGACGACACAGCCATACATGCCTGTACATAACCATACATAATCATACACACCTATACATGACCATACATAACCATACAGTACACACCCACATATAACCATACACACCAATACATAAACATACACAAACATACATAACCATACACCCCCATGAACACCAAAACATAACCCTCCACACCCATATATAATCATACACATACAACCATACACACCAATACATAACCATACATATCCTCACATAACCAAACCCACCCTTACATATCCATAGACACCCATACACTCCCATACATAACCATACATGTCCATACAAACCCATTGTTAAAGGCTGTGGTTACTTGAGTAAGTTAAAGAAGCTTAATGTTACTTAATGGCATTTATTATCATCTAGTTATTTGCTAAAAGCTGGATGAAGGTACTAAACCTAGTCTGATTGCCCTTGGCAAAGACCTACTCAGTGCTGTTTTGTTAGATGGGTAAATCCTCCCGGACCGGTGGATTAAATAGTTACTTTTTTAGAAGTTCAACTGAAACTAAGGAAGTTAGAACTAAAGTTGGAGAGACAAATAGGTGAGCTTGAGCACAAATTTAGATAACAGACAATGTGGAAGCTTTTAGGAAGCTGAAACAAGAACCAAAACTAGTGTGGCCAAACTAATACAATAACAAAAACGTGAGCATGCCATTAGATGCCATCCTTCACCTTCAGGAGAGTGGGACTTTGGTCAGAGTAGCCATCTTCTTCCACCTTTCAACAAAAAGGAGGTGTATGCATACTGTTTACTACTGGCCATATCCTTAAAATGACTGTCAGGAATCTGTTCACTGCTCCTTCAGGTTTCTGGGCAAACCTCATCACTTGAACTTTTGATCAGAGATCAAAATAAGAAACTGTAAAAACTGCTAACATTCTGGCTTATGAGTTGGTCCCAGAGGAGTACACTCAAGTTCCACAAAATTGCAAAAGACAGAGTCGCAAAGTCATGTTGATTTTGAATGAGAACAACAGTGTCTTATGGATTGGTTCCCATGAGGCAAGTACGTTGAGGGTTTAAACTCACTAATATTACTTGAGCTGTTGGAAGGGTTGTTACATAGATAGTGAGCACCAAGATCTCACTCTAAAGAAAGCAGCAATTCTAGCGGATACATTTGTGTCGACACAAAACTAAATAAACAGGACATGAACACAAACCTCTACACAACAAATATTCCAACAAAGTTTCAGTCTTTCCCCATGTGCTCAAAACCAAAGACAGACAGAAAACTAGTTCATCATATTCTCCAATATGTCGTTAACGCTGTGAGAATGTCCACGTGGTTCCTCAGGATCTAGTTGAACCAAACAAATGATACAGAAAAGGACATTTCTTCTTGTGACAGCACTCCATCCTGTTAAGACTGCGGTCAGGACTGGCCTACCCTTTAAGAAGTTAGCCACGTTTTGATAACTATTTGGCTGGTCAGAGAGTTGAGCCAAGTCATGTCATTTATAAGATGCCCAGATAAGATAAACCTGATGGGCACCTTATAGTACTGGATAGCACGGCAACAGTAGGGGAGACCAGGGATGGTCAGTTGTAACACTTCCAATTTCTCCAATCAGGAACAAGTTATGAATCATCTGATTCACTCTGCACATGCTCAGTTTAGTCCATATTAAGAAGTAGCACCCTGTGGCAGACACAAGCAATTTTAAAAGGAAAAACACAATTATGTTCTACCTGTTAGCTGTAAGGTAAGCTAGTTTATGTCTATAGGAGTCAGGGTAAGGTGTAACAACAATGTAAATGTTACAACCTACCCCATGCTAAATTGTATTTGTTGGCCTATATATGTTTTCTTTGAATTTCAGTATGCGTAGACTGACAGTGAGTTTGTTCAAATCTATTATGTTCAAATGTCTCACTACTATGACTGACAGTAACTAACATACTTAAAATGTTATAATAAACCCCAAGGTATATCATAATGTTACAATTCACCCCAAGGTATGTTATAACTAACCCAGACTATGGGGTGAATTGTAACATTTAACTCCTTGTGTTTGAGACTAAACCATGCATTTTTTGTTTGTGTTACAGATATAACAACTACGCCATCTAATAGCAGACACATGTAACTAGTTTGTATACAATTTTGAATGAACTGGATTAAAAGAGCTTCAAAATACAGACAGGAATGTCCAAAATGTTACAGATATACCCAGTCACCCCTACCTGCATTTCAATAGGCAACATTTCGATTTTTGTAAATTATTTGAGTGTGGTTGTAAGTTATTTTTGTGGAATTGTTGGCCAGAGAGCAATCCCTAACCCTGATTTATTTTGGTTTTGCCAAGGAAGAACACATAAAATGGAAATGTCCTTCTGTTCAAATACATACAAATAATGTTGATTACATAAATAACACTTCTGGTTTACAAGCAGTTACTTCAATAAATGGATATAGCTAGACTTTGTGTCAGTAGTTGCATTTTCTTTTTACATGAACGGTTAGAATGTCTATTGAATGCAACATTTCATTGCTGCTTTTGCTGTATATTTTACTTAATATTTGTATTGTTTTTTTAATCAGTATTTGCCTTGAGAATTCTTTGTATACGCCTGGAATGTTAAAAGGTATATAATGCATAATCATATACACCAATACAAGGCCATACATAACCAGAAATGCAGGAGAAAAAGAAAGCTATTTCACTCTGTTTCCTTCTCTCCCTCTCCTGAGTCTTCTCCTTCTCCTGATCAAAGGTTAAGTCATTTCATTTAACTTGATTCACAGTCCATGACAACTGTCTATTTTCCATTTCTCTCTCTGTCTTTGTCTCTCTGTACGTCTTTCTCTGTCTCTCTCTCAGGTGTCGACTAACTCAGAGCGCCAATGATACCTTTACTTTTTTTTCCACCAGCTGAGGTAGTTGCCATGGTGCTAGTTCATATCTATCTATTCATCTGGAAATGCCCATGCAGGTTTGAGTCAATAGAGGGGAGATAGAGAGCACATTAGTTTGACTCAGGAATAAAGTGTTCAGACCAAATCAAGCAATGTTATTCTGCAGAGATTTAGTGTCAGATGGTTTAAGAACTATATGGTTTTCACTACAAGCAACATGTCCTTTACTACAACAATATTGTGTTTATTGAATGAAATGTGTGGATGAATAAACCGCAGGTGAGAATTGATGAAAGTACCCAAATGTATTATTTAATACAGCTTAATACCATAGCAAGGATTATTCAGTAGATGCTACTTGTGGATGTTTGTTTCTCTGATGAGCAGTTTGCCTGTCATTATCGTTAACAATGGGATTTTGTATTATCCATTCCAAGAATTAAGAACAAAAAAAAATAAAAAATAAAATATTTGCTTTTCAAATTGAGTCTCTGAATATTTGGGAAGTCATTATGTTTGTCATATTAACAAAGGAGAAATATAAAGGAAAATATAAAGACAGACAGGAAAAAAGAGAAAGATAAAGAAGAACCAGAGAGAGAGAGAGAGAGAGAGAATTAGAGAGTGAAAACACTAGTGTCAAAACACATTACTGTCTGAATTGAATGACAGAAGATTATTTTCAAAAAGAGATGTTTATGTCGCGATGAGGGCAGCCATTGAAAATTGCAATGTTTTGGTGACATTTTTGAACAGAGACATGGAAAAAGAGTGAGCATATGCGCATACACCAAACACTCTCAGACACATGCATGCAAAAACATACACATAAACATACAGTAAACACACACACAGACACCATACTGGTATTTCGGCGGAGCCCTCCCTGAAACGCACAGGTGATTGGGGCCCGGCAGCCGGCCGGGCTCGCAGGGATAAAATTCTCTCTACTTGTTAGTGTGCAAAAATAGTTCACGGGACCGCCGCTACTGCCAAGGCTTTGATCCCTTTGATGACCTGGTCATGCCGAAAAATGTAAAAGGCCCCACTTCAAACGAGAGGATAAGGAGCATGGTTCAAATAATACACCTGGAGAAAGGAAAGGAGAGAAAGAGAGCGGGAGAGAGAAGAGATAGGGACACTTCCTCCCCCCTTCTCTTTTCTAACGGTTTCTCACTACATAATACTCAGATGTATCTTTGAGTTGCAGCTGAGGCACCGAGAGGGGGGGGGGGGTCATGACTAAAGCCTATTATTTAAGCCTTGAAATACCTGGGCGGTTATGGTGAATGCAAGTGTCACCGCCTATGGGGGTAAATGGTAAAGATTGTAGGTTATGAAAACTGAATATGACTCAGAATTCTGATTTAAAGCTAGAGATCTAAGAATGGCTCTAAGAGGAAGTGATTGTTTTTCCAAAAACATTTCATCCGCCAATGTTTTCAATATTTTTTCTGTGGGAATTGTTCCCTTCCTTCATGTGTCTGTAAATGAATACTGACTTCTTTATTATTATTACATTTTATTTTGTAATGCTACCTATCCATTGTTTAGCTGGAACAGAGTGTTCGAATACAGCATTTTTGACTGAGATTTTTGGTTGTCTCATCTAATAAACTAGTATTTTGCCATAATTTTGCCACTTTTATGATTGTGGTGAAAACCAAAGAACTTGGGTTAGGACCGGGATGTCTGAAAGGGCATATTGTTATCAGGTCAAATGGTTACTGTTAATTGCTGTTAAATTCTCCCAATCTTATCGGACTTGACAATTATTTCCTGACATTTTGGTTGTGGGGGGTTCCATGATGCGATTGGGCAAGGATTACTGACAATAACCAATGAGCTCTCAGCAGTCAGCATGTGAGAACATTAACTAAAATTGACCTAACAAATGTTTTCCTATGACAATCGAGATACACAGGTCAGGGAACCGTTGTTTAATTTGAGCAGCAATGTCTTGGGGGGTGTGAAAGCACATAATGAATCATTTTAGACAAAGGAAATCTGTAATTGGGAACATATGCAACTTGTTAAAGGTGCTACACATGGGATTAAAAAAAGGTCCATTATCTCAAGTAATACAGTATATTCACACCATTATTTACCCTCCAGTATTGTGATTTACTGTTTCATGCACCATTAAATACGGTAGTCATGTCACTTGTGAATCGATCTGTTTGAACTAATTAGATGTGTTTGAATTTACTGAACATTCAGTTGTGGCCATTAAAACCAACTATTACTTGAAACTTTCTTTTTTTAAGTAGCTATATTTCCTTAAACCAAGATGGGGAAACAAAGGTGGACAAATCCTAAAATAGGTGGCCAATGAGCAGCAAGCTATGCTAAGTCAGCTAATTTGATTGAAGAGATAACTTTCTACATTGACGTTTTAGTCATTTTGCGGACACTCATATCCAAAGTGAATTACCAGAGTAATCCCAGATAACTGCTTATGGTCAGGGACAAAATGATCAACTGATCACCTTGCCATCTCAGGATTTCATTTAGCAACCTTTTGGTTACTAGTCAGATGCTAAAACCACTAGGCTAATGACTGTTATCCGGTGGCCCTGATAAGTACCAAGAAAAACAGCTGTGGTTGTTTCCAGTGTTAAACTATATAAATTCAATTATAATTACTTCATTCAGATATTTATTATCACTTATCAGGCTTTTGGCCAATTAGGTCAGTCCTGAAAAAGATCTAAGTTGGAAAGTCTGATATGACTGGTCTAAGTCCAATTAACGGAAAGAATATCAGAATCCGGCTTCCAGTGTACACCAAGCCCAACAACTTGAACCAGCATAGCCTGAGAAATGTTTAGTCTGTACATTTTAAAGTGGAACATTGTAAAGTTACTAGAAATATTCATAGTATAACTTGATTTGAGCTGTGTGGTGCTTGGAGAATGCCAGGAAATGTATTACTTGGCCCTACTGCAATGAATATTGAGCACTACATTATCACCAGCTGATCTCTTAGTAAGCCATAAATATGTTTTCAATTCACCCACGCATTTGATCTCATTTGTGACCAACGTTGGTCAGTGAATTACCTCTCCATATGGCCAGGTTATCCTTGAGTCTTGATTACAGCCAACATATTGTAAGACTATTTCCTCTGGTAGGTGTTATCAGCAGTATGGGCGATTAATTTGAAAGAAAATATGTTGTTGTTTATCATAGCAAATGTACTGTGGAAATGTACTCAACATGATATATGATATTGATTTAGTTTACTCTTATTTTGTTTCCAATTACATAATCCATGAAATACAACAAAAACACAAAGACAAATGTCTGATACAGTGATTTCTCATTAAGGAAAAAATGTCCTTGGATAATCTATATCTATATACACTCACCTAAAGGATTATTAGGAACACCTGTTCAATTTCTCATTAATGCAATTATCTAATCAACCAATCACATGGCAGTTGCTTCAATGCATTTAGGGGTGTGGTCCTGGTCAAGACAATCTCCTGAACTCCAAACTGAATGTCAGAATGGGAAAGAAAGGTGATGTAAGCAATTTTGAGCGTGGCATGGTTGTTGGTGCCAGATGGGCCGGTCTGAGTATTTCACAATCTGCTCAGTTACTGGGATTTTCACGCACAACCATTTCTAGGGTTTACAAAGAATGGTGTGAAAAGGGAAAAACAACCAGTATGCAGCAGTCCTGTGGACAAAATGCCTTGTTGATGCTAGAGGTCAGAGGAGAATGGGCCGACTGATTCAAGCTGATAGAAGAGCAACTTTGACTGAAATAACCACTCGTTACAACCGAGGTATGCAGCATAGCATTTGTGAAGCCACAACATGCACAACTTTGAGGCGGATGGGCTACAACAGCAGAAGACCACACCGGGTACCACTCATCTCCACTACAAATAGAAAAAAGAGGCTACAATTTGCACGAGCTCACCAAAATTGGACAGTTGAAGACTGGAAGAATGTTGCTTGGTCTGATGAGTCTCGATTTCTGTTGAGACATTCAGATGGTAGAGTCAGAATTTGGCGTAAACAGAATATGAACATGGATCCATCATGCCTTGTTACCACTGTGCAGGCTGGTGGTGGTGGTGTAATGGTGTGAGGGATGTTTTCTTGGCACACTTTAGGCCCCTTAGTGCCAATTGGGCCTCGTTTAAATGCCACTGCCTACCTGAGCATTGTTTCTGACCATGTCCATCCCTTTATGACCACCATGTACCCAGGATGTTGCACCATGTCACAAAGCTTGAATCATTTCAAATTGGTTTCTTGAACATGACAATGAGTTCACTGTACTGAAATGGCCCCCACAGTCACCAGATCTCAACCCAATAGAGCATCTTTGGGATGTGGTGGAACGGGAGCTTCGTGCCCTGGATGTGCATCTCACAAATCTCCATCAACTGCAAGATGCTTTCCTATCAATATGGGCCAACATTTCTAAAGAATGCTTTCAGCACCTTGTTGAATCAATGCCACATATAATTAATGCAGTTCTGAAGGCGAAAGGGGGTCAAACACAGTATTAGTATGGTGTTCCTAATAATCCTTTAGGTGAGTGTATACACACACACAAATATTAGAAAATTTGAGGGCACCAGAAATGTTGTTTTCGAAAGAGAAGCATTTTTTTGTCACTTAAATAACATCAAATTGACCAGAAATACAATGTAGAAAAGATAAATGAAGGCATGTACTACTCCCTTTACAGAAAAGTGTAAAGTGGCTCCAACCAAAATTGAAAGTGGGAGGCCCGGGTGCACACCTGAACAAGAGGACAAATGTATTAGAGTGTCTAGTTGGAGAAACAGACGCCTCACATGTCCTCACCTGGCAACATTAAATAGTACCTGCAGAGAACAAAGACACTGAACAGAGCAAGATTAGAAAAAAGTGTTATGTATAGACAAATCTAAATTTGAGGTGTTTGGATCACAAAGAATAATATTTGTGAGAGACAGGCCAAATGAAAAGATGCAGGGGGAGTGCTTGACACCATCTGTCATGCATGGTGGAGGCAATGTGATACTCTGGGGATGCTTTGGTTATGGTAAAGTGGGAGATTTGTACATTATTAAAGGGATCTTGAGGCAGAAAGGCTATCACGCCATTTTCTAATGCCATGACATGCACTGTGGAAGGCGCTTGATTGGAGCCAATTTCCTCCTACAACAGGACAATGACCCAAAGCACACCTCCAAACTATGGCAGAACTATTAAGGGAAGAAGCAGTCAGCTGGTATTCTGTCTATAATGGAGTGGCCAGCACAGTAACCGAATATAAACCCTATTGAGCTGTTGTGGAAGCAGCTTGACTGTATGGTACATAAGAAGGGCTTATCAAGCCAATCCAACTTGTGGGAGGTGCTTAAGGAAGCATGGGGTGAAATCTCTGCAGATTACCTCAACTAATTGACAACTACAATGCCAAAGGTCTGCAAAGCTGTAATTGCTACAGATGAAGGATTTTTTGACTAAAGCAAAGAATGAAAAACTCAATTATTAAAATCATTATTTCTATACATTATTTCTATTGCATGTTTTCATGGAAAGCAAGTACAAGTGACCCCAAACTTTTGAAAGGTAGCATACGTATGTATGTGTATATTCATCACAATCTTTTATCAATGTAGTCTATAAAGTTATTTAGACTGGCAGATATTGACAAGAGTATTTAATTTTTTAAGACATTTGTATTCCTTATTTAAGAGGAAAGCGGGGAGGACAGAGGAAACCGGGGAGGACAGAGGAAAGCGAGGAGGACAGAGGAAAGCGAGGAGGACAGAGGAAAGCGGTGAGGACAGAGGAAAGCAGTGAGGACAGAGGAAAGCAGTGAGGACAGAGGAAAGTGAGGAGGACAGAGGAAAGCGGTGAGGACAGAGGAAAGCGAGGAGGACAGAGGAAAGCGGTGAGGACAGAGGAAAGCAGTGAGGACAGAGGAAAGTGAGGAGGACAGAGGAAAGCGGTGAGGACAGAGGAAAGCGGCGAGGACAGAGGAAAGCGGTGAGGACAGAGGAAAGCGGTGAGGACAGAGGAAAGCGTTGAGGACAGAGGAAACGGGGAGAGCTTTTCTATGGAAAGAGAAGTGGTCTGGATTCTAACTCATGCTGCTGCAGTATACAGTGGATATAAAAAGCCTGCACACCCCTACATCACCAGGTTTTTGTGATGTAAAAGAATGAGACAAAGATAAATCATGTCAGATTTTCAACTTTTAATGTGATCTATAATGTGAACAATTCAAACAAACTGATATCTTCAAGGAAAAAACTAACAAAAAAAAATCTTACAATAACCTGGTTGCATAAGTGTGCACACCATCTTATAACTAGGGATGTGGCTGTGTTCAGAATTAACCAGTCACATTCAAACTCATGCTAAACAGAAGTCATTACACACCTACCATAATTTAAGGTGACTCTAATTAATCAGCTGTTCTAATAGGATTTTCCTGATATTTTCTTTGTTGCATCTCGGAGCAAAAGCCATGGTCCGCAGAGAGCTTCCAAAGCATCAGAGGGATCTCATTGTTGGAAGATATCAGTCAGGAGAATAATTTCCAAAGCATTAGATATACCATGGAACACAGTGAAGACAGTCATCATCAAGTGTATAAAATATGGCACAAATGAGCCATTACCAAGAACTGGAAGGCCATCCAAAATTGATGAAAAGACGAGAAATAAAACTGGTCAGGGAGGCTTCCAAGAGGCCTACAGTAACAATAAAGGAAGTGCAGGAATTTCTGGTAAGTACTGGCTGTGTGCTATATGTGACAACAATCTCCAGTATTCTTCATTTGAATGGGCTATGGGGTAGGGTGGCAAGACGGAAGCCTTTGCTTACAAAGAAAATCATCCAAGCCCGGCATAATCAAGTCCATCAAGTACCCCAAAAGAACGTGGGAAAATGTGTTCTGGTCTGATGAAACTAAGGTTGAACTTTTCCAAAAGGTATGTTTGGCTCAAAAACAACACTGCACATCACACAAATAAAACCATACCCACAGTGAAGCATGGTGGTGGCAGCACCATGCTTCGGGGCTGTTTTTCTAAAGCGGGAACCGGAGCCTTAGTCACGGAGGAGGGAATTATGAACAGTTCCAAATACCAGGCAATTTTGGCACAAAACCTTCAGGAGTCCGTTAGAAAGCTGAAGATGAAGTTCACCTTTCAGCATGACAACGACCCAAAGCACACATCCAAATTCACAAAAGCATGACTTCACCAGAAGATGATTAAGGTTTTGAGCCAGAGCCCAGACCTGAATCCAGTTGAACATCTGTTGGGTGATCTGAAGAGGGCTGTGCACAGGAGACGTCCTCGCAATCTGACAGATTTGGAGCGCTTTTGCAAAGAAGAACCATTTTAACAGGGGTGTGTAGACTTTTTATATCTACTGTATGTGTAATGGAGGCAGGGCCACAACATATATTTCTGATAAGCCTACTACTTCTAATATTTGAATTAGCATTGTTACTGACATGAACCTTTAACAGTTATCAATGCTTCTGAGGGCGACGTTTCATGACAGGCCGGAGTAGAGAATCTAGATGGGCTGTCCGGGATCATAATCACTTGACACGGTAATAAGGAGAGATAAACTAATCTGGTGTGTTATTCTTGTGGGTTTTCTGTTTAAATCAAGCTTATCCCGCAGGTGCATGTAATCTCCTGTTAGTAGTGTTTTAAGAAATCCATCATTCTTCCGGCAGGGTCAGTTCTGCCCATTGGTTGCCCTTTCCGTTTTGCTGCGCATTTGTTTGCACAAAGGCCTTTTTTATTGGAAAAGAACTTCACCCATTGAAAACATGATATGGATCCCCAGAAATGGTTGAAATATTGAAGACACATCATTTGAACATTTCCTTTTTTTAAATGTTTTTTTTTGTTTCCAAGATTGTCTAAACCTCAACTGTCTACACCTTAACTTTACTGGCTACTTATTTTTAACACAGTGAGGCAGAAACAGTATGTGCAAAAATCCATGATTATTTTTGTCTCTGAAATGAAAGACAAAAATCTGTAATTTAACCCAATGCTTTGACTAGATAGGCTACCGAAGAAATGCACTGATATCTTTTATAAGTTCTATAAATAAGAGGAGGCTTGGTGGGTCTATAGGTTTAGCCCATGCAAATACTCTCAGCTGTGGCAATATAATAGCATGTGTAAAGATCTCAATTTTAGATCCCTTTCTTCATATGAACACTTTATATCTAAAATGTTATGATTTCTCAGAAAACTTTTCAGGTTTTATTGTACAGGTTTTTTGTGAAAATTTAATGATCTGAAACTATAATACTGTATTGACTGTAGCTTTATGAGAGATATATGTAACCCTTCTCCCTCTGAGAAATAATGATCAGTAAAAAATGTCTCCAGGTGGTTAATAAGATCCAATGGATAGACAGGCAGAGGTAGAGTATCTTCTCCATCTCCGATGCCAGGCCAGTGTTATCTATACTTAATCAGTCTCACGGTCTGGTCTTATAAGACCCATTATCTCCACAACCTCCCCCTGGGCCTCGCTACCCCAGATAGCTTCCCGACCCTGTTATAGTCCCAATTAATCTATGCTAATAAAACCCAAATAATCATATAAATGACACCCAACCGAGGAGATGGTGTGATTTAACACATAAAAAAAAATATGCACACAGAAAGCCTCAAATATATATTTTTTTTATGTGCCTTGGATTGCAGCATAATGATTGTGGGCTCTCAAGTTAATGTTTTTTTTAAAACTGTTCCACTTCTATTAGCAATTAAAGGCGCAATTATGAATGTCTACATGATTATTCCACAAAGTTAAAGGGTTTAGCTTCAGATTCTAACCCTCTTGCTTCATCCTTTGCTCATCCTTTCACTTAATAAAGCCAAAGCGCTAATCTCCAAAAGCAAAACTGTTTCATCGTTAAACCAATGGCTGGGAGCACCAAGTCAGTGTGTTCATCATGTCTTAATGCACTGTCTAATCTACACTGGAATCAGTGCTAAGTTTTCATAAGTGGGTAAACACGCACGGATATATCCACTCTCACACACACACACACACACTCACCCATCAACCCACCGACATACACTGATATTTATTTTCCTCTCACACTTTTCATTAAATAAACACACTTCTCATTTTGATTGAGAAGTCTGATTAAAAAAACGCTGGACTCCAGTGTCTCACTGGGACAAGGCTCCTGCTGCCAGGTGAGGGGTCACGTCGAACTAGGTTTGTGTCGCAGCCTCACAATTGGAAACTATAAAATTGGGCAGAATACTGTGTACAATGATGTGTTGTTTTTTGGAGAGACACAGGGAATGGACAAATTGCAAGGGTTCAGGGCCCAGCAGGGTGTTTATTAAAGCTAAATATGAAAAGCAGAGAACAAACCGCCCTCCGGGGATGGCTGCGTTGTCTCAGGAGTGGCCTCCCGGTGGCCGTGTGGGAGGATTTGAAGCGGAGGGTGAATGTAGCACTGGCAGCCCCTCAACTCTCATTCTTCCTTTTCTTCCTCCCCTATGCCTGGCTTCCACATCATTGGCGCTGAACAGCACTGAGGGCAGCGTTGACTTAGTTTTTCTCACGTTCATTCTCCTCCCTTTAGCATTTTATTTTTCTTCTCCCCTAGCCTGCTCTGCAGGGGCCTTTATATACCTCGTCTGACAAGGTCCTGGTGGGAGGCAGCGGTGTAAGGGTGGGGCTGGCCCTGCTGGAGGACTCTGAAATCTTCCAGAAACCTGACAGTTTTCTCCCTTGGGGGCGTTGGTGTGTAGATGATGCAGAAGGCGCGGGGGGGGGGGGGGGGGCAGGGGGGACATATTCACGCCACAGTATATTCAAAGACATAAAGAAGTAGAATTGTTACTATTGAGATTTATTGATTTTTATGGTGTTACTGCGTGTTATTTGGGTGTTATCCATTCCTCTTGACCTTATGGGACCAAAAAGACACCACCGCAAGGCATGGCTCCACACAGTGAAATATACTGTAACCTACGGTTTCCTTTACCACCGGCATGCCAATATGACACTTTCCCTGAAATACGTTTTGCCGTGGCGGAAACAGATGGGCTGACTGATGACTGTGTGATGACACATCGAAGGGGCAGGGGTACTGTGTGGTTGTGCTACAAAGGTTCCCCATGGTGAGGTGAAAATCCAGTGACGGTATATCACTGACAAAGAAGGGTTGTGTGTGCATGTGTGTCAGTGCATTCATTAGTGTATTACCATAATCTAACATACATAACTCACACAACAAAACAAACACCTCTCACACACTAACACTTGCCAAATTAAGCACCCAAGCAATTAGGTGTGAAGCAATCAACACAACAGCTAGTAGAATCACAATCAAGTCAACTCTCAGTGAATTCTTACAACAATCTTCTAAACTTTGCACTTCCAATGGAATAATAATGTTTCACTTTTTATGGAATTACTATGTAATGTACAACAGAATAGCCAGAAAATCAATAAATGACATCGCATGGAGTAATGATATAAATCAGGCATCTTCAAACTAGGGAGCGCACACTCAAAATGGGGCACCCGAGATTCCTGGGGCGGGGGGGGTTGGGGGGGGGTTTGGGGTGCTTGGTCCTGATTACGGTCCAATATTCCCCAAAATGAAAAGATAAACTTCTTAAACTTGCTAGATTATGCACCATAAATGGAGGTCAATTAAACTTGTTTCACTGCTATTGAATGTACAGTAAATAAATCCTTTTGCACTTGGGCATAGCTATGAATAAATGTGTCAGGAAACAGTAACTTATCTAAGTTGGACAGAGCTCTCAAAATGCTTGCACTAAGACACTCTTGAAAGGTGATAAATATTACAGCCAGAACTAAAAACTAATCCAAACAGGCATATTGTTTAATTTTAATATCTGGTTTTATGATTGTAATTCACATTTTGCAATAGTTTGCTTAACTAGATGAAGGTGGCCCATAAACCCATCACTACATCGAGTTTCGTTTTAGCCTGAAGGAAAAATCTAAGATGAACAATGTAAATTGACAGACTAATTCATTAAACATGATTGTGGTGAGGCGATTTCACAGTAGACCTAAGTGCTTGTGTTGCCCTGAGGAGGGGGTCTTAAGTTCAATCACTGAATTATTAACAATATGGACATATCCTTCAACAGCAGCCACTGGTGGTTATAGGTTTCCAGTAGCGTAATCTAACTGATAACTGTCAGTCTAATGCCCTCTGCAACCATTATCACACTTCCAATAACTTCAAATTTAATCAACTAAACATGGCCATTAGTAATTACATAATAACACAAGGATGCAACCGCAATAAAAGGAAGTTATTAATCTATTTGCCAGCTCCAGATTGGCTACACAAATTGCTTTGCAATAACTCCAATGACATCTTCAGTAAATGGTAAACTACAACAGCCAGCAATGACATGCCAATTATCCTCAATGACCTAGAAATTCTAATTTATCAATCACCACATTTTTTATGCCAGTTGAATCTCTGACATTTTCCCCTAACAGATGCAGGGGATTCCACAGCTTCCATTTCAAGTTTTTTCCCGCGCTGCACTCAAGGCCCAAATATAAAACTGGGTGACACTGTTGTACAAGGTACCCAATGGGGGATAAAAACTCTTGCCTTCATCTTGTCTATTTTAATCACTCATTCCAAATTTCTCAAATACAGAATACCCCTGATCTAACCTCCTTTACTTGGTCTTAATTCTTAGTCTCCTCTTATAATGGATAATAAGTTAAGAACAACTTATAAGGTTGGACTAGGACAGGTGCATGCTGGGTGTCACGTGTTTGTGTAGGGAATTTCAGAAAGTGAGTCCTCAGCAGCAGACAACAGAACTATGCTACCCTCACGAAAACCATGGGGTTTTCCAGAACCCACTTAGGGAAACCAGTTTTTTTAACAGCGTGTTTTGGCATAGACCTTTGACTGGCCCGACACCAAACACAATATAAAGGATTTCACTGAAACAGCCTGTGCTTTTAGAACAGACGTGTAGACTAAATATACAAGAAAGACTAAATCCTTGTATGTCTACCGTTTTCTCTGCAACGTAATGCATTTTGCGGTTGTAACTTGAAGTGTATGTAGGCCTATTAGAAATGTGTACTTGTAGTAGGTGCACAGGCTGGCATTGCTTCATTGATTACATACAGAGTTTGTTTCCTGATATTTTGCGGTAGGGCCATTAGGCTGTTTGTTAAGTCCGCATTCAGAATTCTGAGTCCAGGGGATACCCCGAACACGATGCCAGAGTACAACCTTTAAATCGCGTGATAACACGTTGTTTTCAGCAAAGTCAACCTCACAACAGAGTTAGCGCCAACTCTTCAAGCAATACGTGCTCTAGAGCACCTCAAGTCGATTTCCAGCGTGTTTACCACTGTTACTTCTTGATGTGCATCACTGTGCATTTATGTTGTTGTTGTTTTTTTTTTTAAGGAAAAAGGGATACAGAAGGATAGAGTGATGGAGAGGAGAGACAACAATGCCCTGTGTTCTGATGCCCCCGGGGCCCAGTCAAGGCACAGTCACAGAGGGTACTGCTGTCAGCTGATGAAAGAAGGCACTTGTTAGGATGAGCGAGTGAAAAAAAGAAAAAAGGGGAACAAGAATGACGCAAGGAGCGAAAAAGACGAGAAAACAATTTTGAAAGAATCAGGTTATGATATGATTTTTTTTTGTTTGTTGTTTTTTTTATTTCCCACCTCACAAATGCAGGTTTATTACTCTTTCCTGTGAAAGGATTCTTCCCCCCCATATAGAGTCTGCCAGTCGACCCAACAACAGTAATGACTGTTGCTTGCTGTTTGGGTTTGGAATTCATTCCCATTCCAGGGTTGTTGTTCACATTAAAACAAGCAGGAATGGTAGAGCGAGAAGTTTTATTAAAAATCAACCCCGGGTCCACCACTCCACCCCATTACTCCTCCTCTCCATACGTCCCTCACACACTTCGGCTTTATAAAAAAGGGAACATAGCCAATGCTCTCATTTTCATAAAACACTGCAAGTTATACACTCAACAGAGACAGAAAGAGAGAGAGAGAGAGAGCAAGGGATGGGTAGATGAAAGAAAGATGAAGTAGAAGCACTGCTCCACGGAGAGAAAGAGGAAGACATGTGAAAAGAGAGGGGGTGTTCCATGGCCAACCCAGATGGGTCCTTCTCATCTCCGTGTGTCTGGTGTGATGTGTGTGGGTCGGCCGTTATCCCTCACCTAATCTGCCAATAGGAGTGGGCCTGGGCTCTTCTCCACTAAAACCTGGCCCAGAGCTCCTCTAATTGGCTCAAACCAAGCTGCCATATTTCCCTAGGACTGTCAGAGAGGAGCTAGTGAAGCATGGTGAAGCACGGCTCCATAGGGACCCTCCATAGACTAGGCCTGCCTACTTCCCTTTGGATGTGGTGGGTGGTATTGCATTGGTCCCTATGGGAAAGTCTTGAAGGGGCTAGGAGAAAATTAAACCGCAGATATTTCCCTCTCTAATTCCTTAAGACTTTACTGAGTGCCTGATCCCTATGCTCATGCTGGTAACCCTCTCTCACTCACAGTCATCCCTCGGTTGTAGCTATAGCTCCACCTCTTCTTTTGGTCTGACTAACATTGTTGTTCTCCCACTCTCTCTTTCCCCTTGTTTTTCTCTCATCATCACTCAATCTTCAGTCTCCCACATGTCTTCTTCCTCTGATATGCATTAGCAGACATCTTCCCTTCATCTCTCCACCATGATGCCCCCCCTCGCCGTTCTCATCCCTCCGTTTCCTCTGCATCTCTGCCTCGACTCTTTCATCCATTTTCAAACATCACTACTGATCTTTTCTCCAACCCGAACTCTTCCTCGACCTCCCTCACTGACCCTGTCCCTCACTGACCCTGTCCTGCTGTGACCCTGTCCCTCACTGACCCTGTCCTGCTGTGACCCTGTCCCTCACTGACCCTGTCCCTCACTGACCCTGTCCTGCTGTGACCCTGTCCCTCACTGACCCTGTCCTGCTGTGACCCTGTCCCTCACTGACCCCGTCCCTCACCGACCCCGTCCTGCTGTGACCCCGTCCCTCACTGACCCCGTCCCTCACTCAACCCACCTCTCACTGAACCCGTCTCTCACTGAACCCGTCTCTCACTCAACCAGCCTCTCACTGACCCCGTCCCTCACTCAACCCGCCTCTCACTGACCCCGTCCCTCACTCAACCCGCCTCTCACTGACCCCGTCCCTCACTCAACCCACCTCTCACTGAACCAGTCTCTCACTCAACCCGCCTCTCACTGACCCCGTCCCTCACTCAACCCGCCTCTCACTGACCCCGTCCCTCACTCAACCCACCTCTCACTGAACCCGCCTCTCACTGACCCCGTCCCTCACTCAACCCACCTCTCACTGAACCAGTCTCTCACTCAATCAGCCTCTCACTGACCCCGTCCCTCACTCAACCCACCTCTCACTGAACCAGTCTCTCACTCAATCAGCCTCTCACTGATCCCGTCCCTCACTGATCCCGTCCCTCACTGACCCCGTCCCTCACTCAACCCGCCTCTCCGTGACCCCGTCCCTCACTCAACCCGCCTCTCACTGACCCCGTCCCTCACTCAACCAGCCTCTCAGTGACCCTGTCCCTCACTCAATCCGCCTCTCACTGACCCCATCCCTCACTCAACCAGCCTCTCACTCAACCCATCTCTCTTACAATCTGCAGTTCTCCAGTCATTGTTCTTTTATTGCTGACTTATTTACATGTCAGTCAAGGTTTTTATTTCTTGTCTATGCATCATCATCTTTTTCTCTTCCTCTTCATTACCAATATTTCAAATGTTGTCTATCCTCCTCCTCCTCTGATCTCATCTTCTATCACTGTGATTCTCTGCTCTTCTTCATTGTGAATTACTCCTTTTCTGCCTCCATCGCTGTGATTTACTCTTCTCTTGTATCACAGCGATATACTCTTCTTCCATCACTGTGATTTTCTCCTCTTCTATCACTGTGATTTACTCTTCTTCTATCACTGTGATTTACTCTTCTTCTATCACTGTGATTTACTCTTCTTCTATCACTGTGATTTACTCTTCTTCTATCACTGTGATTTACTCTTCTTCTATCACTGTGATTTACACTTCTTCTATCACTGTGATTTACTCTTCTTCTATCACTGTGATTTACTCTTCTTCTATCACTGTGATTTACTCTTCTTCTATCACTGTGATTTACACTTCTTCTATCACTGTGATTTATACTTCTTCTACCACTGTGATTTACTCTTCTTCTATCACTGTGATTTGGTCCTTTTCTACTTTATCAGTGTGATTAACTTCTCTCCTCCTTTATCACCATGATGTATTCCTCTTCTCCTCTATCACTGCAATTTACTCCTCTCCTCTATCACTGTAATTTACTCCACTTCTTCTATCCATGAGCATGTTGTCAGAGTGGAGGGCAGATATCACTGTATCTCTCTTTCATATTTACCTTGGATCAGCCAGAATCATTCCTTTCTAATAATGTTTTTATTGGGTGTCATAAACGCCTGGTTCCCGGATCTCTGGGCCAATATTTGCTTAATTATTTTGCTGCTGGTATTGCTATTTAATGAAATTTGAAATATAATAAAGAAATCGTATTAACGGGAAGAACACACAACATAAATATCCTCTGACACTCTAACTGATTATACTGTAAGCCTCTCTCCTCTGCAGTCTGTGGAGACATCAGAGTTTAAGAACAGTCTATTAAATGGCACTTAATTATGAGATAAGACCACCAGATACACACAGACTAGAATCACACGCATGCAAAAACACACACACACACACAAACACACGCTGGCAAACACACACACCCGACCTCTCCCAAAACCTAAACACATACACTCATACACTTCAACCCCCCCAATACATAAAGCCCTCCAATACAGAAAACTATCCACAAATAAAAGGTTTCCACAATGTATAGTTCCATCAATATAACTCCTGATTGTCCATCTCTGTGTGTAACATGTTAGACTTAACATTTGATGCATGTGATAAAGGAACAAAGCACAAGCTGCCTGTACAAGAATAAACAGAATCCAGGTCCAAATATATATTTGTTTGTATTCTCAAACTTTCAAATTGAATATCTTTAGAACATCCCAAAATTTACCCAATCAAGGCAATGTAATCAACAATGAACTCCTGGGCTGTGTGGAACTGGGTGTTGTCACCCCCAACAGGAGCAGTACATCACTGTAAAGGAGAGGCCAGGGGGCAGAGAGGGAGAAGGGGAGAGGAGGGGTACATGAAGGATGGTACCTGGGCATCTGTCTGACAGCTCTTCCAGTATCTGTGTCTTCACCCCTGTTGCCAGCACTCATCAGCAATATTAATCAATGTCAGGCCAGCGCACAATTACAACCATAGCTTCCTCCAACACAATACGCGCAGACACACACAGCCAGCCACACGGACACACACACAACCAAACAGAAACAACAGGTGCATGTCTATAACTGCAGAACACATTCCACTCAAGAAGAAGTAAAACACCTTAAGCAAAACATAAATGTCAAACGCAGGTCAAGCTGGCAATCACGTGGCAGATGTATCAGAATAAATCGAACACAGTCGAAACATTATGTCTACTTAACTAAAATGGTCGCCGAGATTAACTGTTTTGAGAAGAACAAAGAAAGAACAGGTCATTGCATGCAAGGAATATGCTGCCAAGCATGAAACATGCTTTATTGAACATTATTTTAATCTGTCCAAACACTTTTGCTACACTAAAATGAGAAAACTATGAACAAATCAAACTGTAATTTCCAAAAGGTTGATATGATAGCGTTGAAAGTACCTTTAAATCGAAGCGGACTGTCCTAATTTTTGGGCTATAGTCATGATCTTAGATATAAAGTGCAAGGACATAAAAAAGTCATGATGTAGGTATATTATGGGGTAAAGCAACGCAGGTATAATGCAACACAGGTATAATGTAGGGATAACGTAGTGTATTTCTAATGTAGGTAGAGTATAATGTGGATATAAGTTATTGTAAGTATGTAACAGACACAAGGTATACTGTGATGTAGGTAAAAGCAGAAGGACCGTAGTGTATATGGAGGTTATTTTCCCTCCTTCAGTCCTTCCACCAGTCGCCCTTGCAGATCCCCAGCGCGCCAGCTTTATTAAAAACAAACATCAGCACAGCAGTGCCGCCCTGGGTTGGCTGTGTCCTGTCTGACGCCTGAGTCCCAGCGCTGTCAACCCTCACATCAACCACACCTCGACACACACACACACACACAAACAGAGAGAGAGACACAGACACACAACGACAGAGAGAGACAGACAGAAATACGCACACGGCCAACCAATGCCCCCCAACAAAACTATTCTCCAGACCCATGTCAGTGTGAAATGAACTACATTAGATATGACGTTTTCACTGAACCCCCAGCCATATACAATGAGGGGCTAATGTCATTGAGATGTGGAACAGGAAGAGAAGCGAGAGGATGGACAAAGATGCCACAGATGTAGCTCTGTGTCAAGCAGATGTGTTTTGCAGACTGACAGTCAGAAAAATAAGGGATTATTACCAGGACAAAAGGCAATGATGAGATGAAAGAAGGACTGGTGCAACAGTCAGGTGAGGACATTCCAGGCGACAACTCTGAGCCATTATATTATTCAAAATGCAGTAATGTGGTTTGATTTTACAGTTAAAGGAGAGCTCCAGACAGACTTGACTGTGGCTGTTAGCTGCCCCTGTGGCAGACCTCCGCCCCACCCACACCCCCCACCCCCCACACCCCCGTAGAAAGCTATTAGCCTACAGCAGCAATCTAACACAAGGACCAAAAACAGAAGAAGAGATGGTGAAAAGGGAGGAAAGGACAGGAGGAGTAGAAAGGAACATGAGGAAAGGGTTATGAAACAGGAGGCAAGGAGATATAGACTGAGAGAAAGAAAGATAATGGGTGAAAGAGAGAGAGAATAAAACAGAGACATGGGTTGCCAGGTTTCCACAGATTTTGGGGACCAATTCCTCATCCAATTATAACTCATCACAATCATTTCATCAAATTTAGTCTTTCAAAAAATCTCTGGGCCTTATATAATTACAGCTGAATAATTTGACTCATGGCCACTCTGAGATTTGAGTTGAGTGTAGAGGAGAATGAAAGAGACCAGGAGGGAGCAAATGATGGAAAGAGATTGAGAGAGAGAGCTGGAGAAGAAGAATTGTTTGTAATGATTCATGGAAGTCTCTGTAATGCTGGTAAGTTAAGTTGATCTCTTGTCTCAGGAGTGGCGGACTGATCATGGATGTTTAGTTTGGGTGTGAGTGTAAATAAAGCAATTTGAGCAGGAATTGATCGTCCCAGGAACTGTCATTTGACTGTTGATTGTTTGCTGTCTGGCTTGGGTGTCTGGGTGTACGCGCGTGTGCGTGTGTTTGTTGTGTATGTTGTGTGAGTTTCTGCACCCTCTCTCCTGGCCATGCAGGCGGGAGTTATGGGGCTGTCAACTCGTATTACCGGGAGGCTGAGACAGCACCATGATGCAAATGCCAGGGAACATCAGGACAGGGAGGACAGAGGTTAAGAAACAACCAGGACTCTGGACCAGACAGGGGTGGACATCACTGGTTACAATAAGTTATTAGATGAACACCTATGCTCCTATTTGGGAGGTGATTTCCATTGGATTGAATGTCCCCAACCTCTGTCCCTTCCGCGAGCATTCTTTGCTACGACAAACGACCTCTTAAAAGCACGCCTGCCCGGACACAGCTTCACGTTTACCATGAAAGAATGTTCTGCTTATATAAGCCAACCGAATGCCACATGCACTCCATCTCGGCAGCATGGTAACAAAGATAGAAAGAGGCCAGCTACCTCGAGGCAGGTCAAGCACTGCTGTATGTTGTGCAGCTGGGCCAGTCTGTTGCTGTGTTGAGGAGTACTGTTGTTGAGGATTACTGTAGCTCCATTAACAGAGCTGTAGCTTGATTTTGCCTTGGTGTAAATTGTTCAAGCACACACAAACACACACGGACTCGTACTGTATACAGCAGAGTATCGGTGGGTATATAAATTGCATCTTGCAGTCAAGCTGTCAGATGAATTAGGGTGCCACATCAATGAGAGGCCCTCTGGGTAGCCCTAGGGAGGCCAACCACCCATTCACTACAATCCACTACACACTATACAACTGATCACTGTGCCCCCCTCTAGAGGACATAGGCTGTAATGCACACAATCTCACAAACAGATCCTTTCTGACTGAATTGAATATTGGGAATTGTTGGGCTATGATCGATGCCTAACTTACAGATGTTAATATGATCTGCTGCTGTTAAAATCATGCCCTAAGCATAAAGATTGCATTGGAACTGTGTGTGTGTGTGTGTGTGTGTGTGTCTGTTTGTGTGTGACAATGGGCAAAAGAAAGGACAATAGTAGCACACAGTAGGTTTCTAAAGCCATAAACACTGTGTACATGGAATAAATATCCTTCATCATGTGGGTAGTGGCTCTTGCGCCCATTGAACCAGTAGTTAAACAACCTAATCAAGCAATTACATTGAAATCACCTTTTTGTCAATAGCTGATGCAATATCACAGACTACACTTAATGAATCCAACACTTGTTCAGGCACCAAGGCCATACTGGCACCGTCCACTTCGCCTCCCTTCTTCTAATGGGGCTCCATTGCTTAATCTCTGCGATGGGCCACGCAGGATTATTTAATATTTATTTAGCCTAAACTTGGGTCAAGTACAGTAGTAATATACATTTTCTTTTATCTGCCTATTCCATTAAGTCAAGCGTGCAAGTGTTTATTCTTTCCCATACATTTATGAAGCTAGGCCAACAAGTCAAAGAAAATGTTAGACAATAAGCCGTGAACAATGAACCATACAACGGTTTCCGGCGAGGCCCTGTGATGATCCATATTCACCCAACCACGGAGAGGAGAGAGGGGAAAAACACGTTAATCCTCACGTGACATTTGGGGCTGAGGTGCTCCCTGCTTTTCCATAATCTCCATTGTTCTCTTGCATTGTGTTAATAGTCTCACTACCAGAAACTGTATGTGTAGAACATACAGGCCAGGTCAAATGGGGATTAGGACATGTGGCTTCTTGTGACTGAGCTGTACTGGTATGAGCTGCCAGCCTCTGTCAGTCAATTTCAAATATGCAAAAAACACTGAGACATTGTGATATAGTCACCACTAGAGAATGGCTGTCAATCATCATCAACAGACAGTGGTTTAGTACTGTGCCCAACCAGAGTGTGTATGTGTGTGTGTGTGTGTCTGTGTGAGACAGAATGTAACAATATGCCTAAAAACAGCAGTGAATTGAACCAGGTATATTATTGACCCTTCAGTTTCTTAATACGGAACAGTTTTTGCTTTCAAGTGTACACACCCGCATCAACAACTGTCCTTCATTATCACACGGCGAAATCCTTGACCCGGAGTCACCTTCATTTTTCAAAACACTTGCGGATCTGTAAACCGAGGTAAGTTCGAGGATCAGCTGGATAGTGGTTGATAAGGAAGTTCCATTACCTCTCCAATCCCTGTGGAAACACGACCTGGTGTCCCACCGGTTGCCATCCCAGTATCCACTCTTCCAAGTTGAGCCTGTCTATTCCTCTGATGCGTTGCCACCGGTCCTGACCCATTGTCTGACATCAGATGGTGTCATTATGTATGCGGGAGCATCTCCAGGAGCCATCTGTCGTTTGGGACATGGAACATTTTTATACAGTGGCCTAGGGTGATGGAGGGGCCTGAGCCACGCTTCTGGAACATGAGTACTGGAGAAAGCAGTACTCACCCATGAGAACTGAACATATTCATGTTTTCTCACTGTACGCTGTCGAAACATAAAAACATATTCTTAACTTTTTATATACATGCACACTCTGATAACTCAGAACGAAATAGGCATGATAATTCAATTATTAATACAATATCATATATTTTTAATAGTTTGGAATTGTGTGATAAAAAAGAACAAAACGATCTTATCTTGTAAGGATGGCGCTCGCCAATGTTGACACTCGATCCCCTACTACACAGGATATAAAATAAGACACTGTGACTACATTGTTTGTCATTTAGCTGACGCCCTTATCCAATAGTGAGTTCCATTACTTCCAACCTGGTCCCCCATGGGAATTGTACCCACCCCTGCTGTTCCCAGTGTCAACAAATCGAGCTACACAGGACTGTGCACGTAACTAGCTAGCTAGATCATCTATGTCTACAGAAACATACAATACTGCTTGCTCCACGATGAGCTTGATATGTAGACACCAATTTAAGAGGGAAGGTCATCAGAGCTCCATTTTAGGTCAGCATGTTTCTTTGTGACCTACGCCTAACTTTATATCACTAGGTCAGGTGTGTTATATTAGCTTACAGTCAGATACGCTGCTGACTCATGTGGCTATAGTATCAGTACCAGTGGCAAAGCTGACGAGAAGAAAGAAAAACCCAAGATGAGATCTAGTATTTCTAAAAAAAAGTCCTATATGTGACACAAAGAACATTTTCTTATATTATTTTACTTAAACCAAACTCATAACTCTCAAAACATTAACTGTCCTGTTTGTGTCTGCATGAGCCAATGAAATTACAGAAAAACCTATATAATTGTATTATGACTGCAAGGATTTGGGAAGATTTCACCTTTCTTACTTTTACGCCCAATGGTCACATTCACTCACAATCGTTTCAAAATGTCAAGTATTTTCCCAATTTCGGCTGGGATTACAGCTAAAACTCTTTCAACTAAGAATGATTGGAACCAAGTTACAATAAGACTTTATACAGACCAGGTCTAATGTCAGTGTCTCACCATCAAAGGTTTGCAGTAAAGTTTGATATTTTATAGGCTAGCTGGCCAGCAAAATGTTGGCTTGCTAGCCATCTACTCTAAGACTGTGTTTCAGTACTAAACTTTCTAGCCAATGTTTGTTATCTAGCAGGGTTGTTATTTTTAAATGTAAACGTGTCGCTTTTATGTCAGGTCCAAACAGCCAAGGTGTTTGTTTCAGCCTTTTCCTGGGATAACTATCTCCTTTGCATGATGTCCAATTTGAAATTATGACCTTCGATGCTCATCTCAAGGCGTTCTGCTCAACCCAGAAGTAGGCAACACCCTGTCATTCCTACAAAGGAGAGCACATCTCCCAACCGACTACCATGGCTGCACTTGCAAGTTACTGACCACCCTGTGAGACCATTAGGCACCACCTGTACGCTTTCTTAAACACAGAAGTTTATTTTTTATGGGGGGGTTACTGAACACAGGCCAGGCTCAAGTTTGCAATTTAAAATAAATATATCAGGGCCTTTTAAACATGTCACTAATTTCTTCAAGCCACAGCCTGGCACACCCACTGAATAGAGCAAATATCTGTCAGTTCAAAAACAAACAAACCTTTCTGCAACGTAACGAAAACGTGAACTGAATGCACTTCAGTTGGATACATTAATTTGCTTTCAACTTCTTGTGACACAATGATTGGCAAACGGCATTGGCAAAATCTGCATCAACCATGCACTGAAAGTACACCTACCCCATCATCCTCGTGAAAACAGTCATGGAGCACAAGGAGTGGTTTTAAATGGCAAAAATTCTGTTATCTTTTCTTTGTAGGCAACATCAGAGGTCAGCATGTGGGAGAAGTTGCACCTCAGGGACGACAGATGAGTTTCCCACTAGTAATTACAGTTGGAGAACTGTTCAAGTGATTTTTTCCCCGTCATATTTTGTCCATTTTAATTTCCCACTTGGTTATTATGAAAGTAGCAGAAATCTTGTGATAAACGTGTACAATGGGCAGCCAAACTACTGGAACAAAGGGAAACTAAGGGGGCTGCTAGAAGGAGAGGACAAGCTGGTCATTTGTTTTTGTATGGTTAATATTGAAGCGTAGAGGGGTTTTATGGAGACATTAAACATAAAAAAAATATTCAAAATTCACCCTTTGTGAGATTAGTATGATAACAAAATCCCACAATTTGAAAATAATTAATTGAAATAAAAATTTTTGGATAAAAGTTTTGGATAAAATTAGTAAAGTTTTTCTCAGGAGAATTCACGCCAAATTTGGGAAGCACCTTTTTAAATCATTTTCTCTGCTTCCTTCCTCTTCTGCATGTATAGCTGTCAGTCTGACTCACAAGCAGCACACTCTCCAAACATCGTTATCAGAACTTTGTGGCTGATTTTCGTCTCCTGCTGAGGTCAGGCTTTGGCGCCATTAGCTTCATACTTCATAACTCTAAAAGACAAATAGCCAATTTTGTAAAAAGTTCAAAACATTATTTAAGTTATGTTGGTAAAAACTATGTAAAAAAATACTATCCATTTAATTAAAGTATTTTTTTTCTGTTTTTGATGTAACCTATTTAATATTGAGATCTATTATTTCTACTTCATTTGCTCTAAAATGGTTTTGTATACACATGGTTTCTACAGTAGGTGAATGAACCTCAGTTAGGTTGTCAATTGCTTAGTGTCTTAGAATTAGCTCTCGAAGATATGATAATATGATGTTTGATTCTCCATCCATCTCAAAAGTATACTCTCAATCCAGGCTCAAACAAGCCCTGCTCTTTTACAGAACTGTATTTCTCCTAAGGGAAAGGGGATATTTGTTATTTGCACACATGATATAACAAAGGCGCTGGCTTCCGCCCAACGCCTTTGAATTGGAGAGCTGCGGTGGGCTGCCATGCTGAGCGCCCGGGGAGCAATTAGGGTTAACTGTCTTGCTCAAGGACAGAATAACTTTTGCTTTACCTTGTCAGATGCTGCAACCGCTAGGCTGTCATCCACCACTAAGGGGCCTTATGGAATAGTAATTCAAACAGTTTGGTGCACTACATGATTCAACTCTCAGAAGATCAAACTCCTCTCAGCAGATGAGAAAATTACATAATCGAGGAAAACAAATGTCCTATGGGAGTCGCTTCATTGAAACTCATTTAGTAGTTTGCTAGTTATTGTTAAAAGCATTCAATGTAGTGGGTGGAACTCCAGCTAATAGGCGGTGCTAAGGTATCTGGTTGTAAATAACTTCAGAAATGTACCTCTGTGGAGCATTAAAACCCTTAGTTCGATGTAAAATGCTGGGTTTACAACGTCATCACTAAAGCACATTGACATTGCTAATAGATGTATTGTTTCAGCTTAGATTAATTAAGACAGTTTAGATGCAGCCATGGGTTCATGTGGCTATGCTGCCTAGGTAATGTTTTTGACATCACATTAGCCAAACTACCACTGAGCTATCCCATTAGCCTCTGCAAGATCAGTGCAGGCAGAATCGAACACTATCTGACGTGAGACAATGGTCTAAACCATGATGCACTACGGGTAGCTAGACCACAGAAAAGTCCTATTCCCTGTCCCTATTCAACACTGCATCAATCACACCTGTCTCAGCGGCAGTAAACTGATTCACTAATCGAATATCATAATTACCAACAATTATGTTAAACTATGACTCTAGGTAGCATCAGCAATTAATGTGTGAACTTGAGGGTTTCAGCGGTAGAAGCAGTACTTTAAGTAGAGAGATAATGAGAGGTTTTGTGTGAGTTCGTGTGTGCGGGTGTGTCCGCGCTCGCATGCGCATTATTTATTTCATATAAAAAATGGACCCTGATTAATAATTTGCCTGTGGCATTGGCCATCTCCACGGTGATGGAGCGATCTCCATGGTGCTGTGGAGATTGCCGTGGTGACAGTGAGCCCACCTGTCTAGCTGTGTTGCTATGTGTAGGTCTGTTGGCGTTGGCTCAGCAGATGGCCATACCCAGGGCTAACCCAAGCTCTGTAGCTAATTGCTTTTGATTCTAACACAGAAGTCAACATGCTTTTTAATTGGCTGAATCAGATAGAGCGACCGCTGAACGCAGATGGCAACGTAGGCAACAGAGACACTCAGTGCAGGCGGACACGAATCGAAGCATTCAGTGTTCGGCCGAACGCTAGAAAACGGGTGACCTAAGCCATCTTGAGCGCTGCGTGATTGTCGGAGAAAGATGTGTCGGTTCCAGTCAGTCAGAACTCACTGTCCTCCTGGGCTTTCCATGCTTGACAGTGTCTATGGTTTGCGGAAACGACCGTGGTGTCCTGTTCATTGCCGGGTGCTGTTCAGTTTCAGTGGCACGCACAGACGTCAGACCTCAACCCAATTGAGTGGCTTTAGGATGACTGGGAACAGGCAAACCTCCAGCCTGTATGCACCACTGTCAGATAGGAAGCACATGACGCCTTGGTGTCAGCATAGACAAAAATCCCTTTAGAATCCAAACCGGAAGAATCCAAGATGTTGTGATGGGGTGGAACCTGGTATTAAATGACTGTGCATATTAAACCACTAAGGCCACTGAGTACAGATCTCCCCACAAAGAAATGGGAAAGAAGGTCGGTAATGTAATTGTATGTAATGTACAGTATGATCATAGGTCTTTACAATATAAATGGATCCTCAACCCTTTTGACTAAACTGACTGCTTATTTTCTTCACTGGTAAGGGGAGTTGAGAATAGGGTGTGGGGTGGTGGGGGGGGGGGGCAGGGCCTGACCTTAGTAATTCCTGCAGAATCAAATGTCAGTGTCTGGACGCGGGGGGCTGCTTTTAGTGGCACAGTGGAAAGCCAATTGGAGGGCCAGGAGGGGGAAGGGTCAGAGTTGGCCGGCGTCCGCTGAGGTCTTTGTTAGAGAACCGCTTGCTCCGTAGCAAAGGAGAAGAGAGGAGTGAGGGATTCTGTGGAGGAGAGATGGAGAGAAAATCAATAGAGCTGTTGGAGACCATCCTCTCACTCTGCACGCCACCAAGCTCAGCTTTCTCACATACCCACGCAATGTAGCTGCCTCTATATTTCTACCACTTACCATCCACTGGTCCCTCACCCCTCTGTGAAGGACTGCCTCTCTGACTGCCTGTCTCTCTGCCTGTCTTTATGTCTGCCTGTCTCTCTGCCTCTCTCTCACTCCGTCTACTCTACAGGCCTGTTTCAATGTCTACCTGTGTCTAACTCCATCTACTGTAAAGGCCTGTTTTTGTATAATCCTGTCTTTAGCTCCTTCTACAGTGTAGGCATGTCTCTGTATCTGCCTCTCTGCAACTCCACCTACTGTAAAGTACTCTGTATTTTTCTGCCTGTCTGTAACTCCACCTACTATAAAAGCCTGTCTTTCATCAGCCTGTCTGTAACTCCATCTACTGTAAAGGCCTGTCTCTTTATCTAGCTGTCTGTAACTCCATCTACTTTAAAGGCTTGCCTCTCAGTCAGCCTGCCTCTCACTCAGTCTACTTTACAGGCCTGTCTATCTCTGCCTGTCTCACTCTACCAGTCTCTCATTACTGTACATGACCTGTCTCTCAATTACATTTCAATTTAAAAAGGGTTTTATTGGCATGGGAATACTTTTTTCACATTCCCAAAGCAAGTGGAAAATGAAGGAGATAAAAAAAAATCAAAAGTGACAACAAAAATATATGTAAAACTAGTCTTAAATTCTAAATAAACACTACAAAGGTATTAAAAGGTTTAGGGATTTGTAATGTTTTATGAAAAGCTATGTACAGTATTGTGAATATTTACGAATAGTGATAAGTAAGAATGACAAGGGAAAATAAATAAAGGGATTTATATTGCTTAGATTACCACTGTTGTTTGTGCTCCAGTGGTTGACCTTTTCTCATGGCAATGAGTCACCAATCTTGCTGTTGTGATTCCGCACTGTGTTTATTTGCAGGTACATGAGTTCATTGATGTTTCGTTTGATTTCAAATGATTTGTTGAGCTCCATGATCTGAGGGAAATACATGTTTCTAATGTGTTCAAACATTTGGCAGGAGGTAATAAGTGCAGCTCCATCTCCACCTCATGAGCACCTTTAAGAACCAGGTCTGCCTATGGTGGCCTCTCTCTCTGTCTCTCACTCTACATGCTTCTCTATCTACTGGAAATATAGATTGTCTCTCCATCTACCTTTTTCTCCCGCTGATTTTCTCTCAACTGTACATGTAGACCTGTCTCCCTCTTTTGTTCTCTGCTTTTTCTCAATTGAATATACATATAGACCTGTATTTATCTGCCTGTCACTCTCTCTGACTGTCTCTCTTTCTGGCTGTCTTTCTCAACTGTATAGACCAGTCTCACTTTCTGGCTGTTCCTCCCTCTGTTCCTGCCCCACTCACTCACTCTGTCACCTTTTCTATTTACCTTCCTCTCGCTCTCATTTCCCTTGCTCGTCTTCTCTCTTTATTTCTGTCTCTCCCTCTCACATTCCACCATTGAATGTTTTTAAGCTGTGGGAGTAATGTTCATGAGTGACGCCAACAGTCCTTTTAACTCCAAATATCTGTCAAATATTGTGAATGTACAGCTTATAAGGCTCAATATCATGAATAATAAACCGGTGCTTCTACTCTGCAACTGTAACACACAGTCATGCACACAACAGACACACACTTGCACGGAACACGAAACCCCACAGCTATCATGAATTGTTTTAGACATTTCATTGAAAACAGAAAAGCAGCCCACACTCATATTAATATAATACATACATCCAGTCCCGGAATATTCTGCTCCGGCCCCTGGGGAACAGACTATACAGAACTTCAATCTGTTTCTGCTTATAGTCCTCCGTAAGTGCCTTGGCAACAATGCTTTTCTGCTTAATAAACAAGAAGAAAGGAGACATGAGTGGTTATATCCTAAACACCACAGAACGTCATGTGCCAGACTACAACTTATTTGTGTGAATATAAGTCGACTCCTCCACGACAAACACAATAATCTGACGAGTGGAGACAGTGTGTGTTGTTGCAGTATTGATGATTACCTGTGAAGGACAGTCAAAGAAAAAACATAGGGAGTGTGAAAAATAGAAGAGAGAACTCACATTTAACTGGAAGGATTAGCCCATTAACCCAAATCAGCAGGATGCATGTTTTTTCTTTTACTTTCACTGCATAATTAATTCAAATGACTCCATGTATGCTTAGAAAATGAGGATTCGGTCAAATTAGGATGATATTAAAAAAAACTGCGTCAGCAACACAGAAACACCTGCTAGTGCGGGAGAGAGAGAGAGGCAGGGAAATACAGAGACAAGTTGAGAGGAAAAATGGAGAGAACGAAAATAAGATCAGTTTTAAAGATCCCATTTCAACGACACTTTTATTTTTACGGAATAAAAATAATCCTCTCACTTTCATTTTCACCTTTCTAGAACTGATGACCGCTAGGAAGCTGGGCAATTCTTTTTTATTTGTTATTATCACATAGTGTACAATCAGTATCCTGTGATAGAGGCCAGGTTAGGGCTGTTGAAGCTGGATATAGCAGATTACAGACCTTGGAGATACAGGATAAGAAAACATCAACGTTGGTAAGGTCTAAAACCATAGGCAGAGGTTACTCACATAAAGGGCATGCACTGGATTACACTGCCTTTACTAGAACGAACTGAACTAAAGAGATTTTTCCAAATCCTGGTCCTCGGGACCCAAAGGAGAGTACGTTTTAGTTTTTTGCCCAGTCACTTACACACCTGATTCAAATTAAAGACTTGATGATAGGTCGATCTAGTGTGTAAGTGGTTGGGCGACATTGGAATTAGGTGTGTGAGTGCTCGGGCAAGGAGACCTGGACCAGGATTGGGAAACACTGAACTAAGGGAATATCAAGCCGAGATCTGCATAACGTGAAAACAACATATGAAGAACATGTAGAAAACTCAGAAGCTCCAGGACAGCAGAAACTGCACATCAAGGCAACAAATCCAGTCCTGTGTGATGTATGAAAAACAACCATGAAAGACTAAACCAATCAGGCAGCAGACTGAGACTCAGAACATTCTGATGACACACAGACAGAAGAACCAACAGTCAGACAGACAGATGCAACAATAACAGACAGACATGCTGACTCCCTTCAGTCGCCAAGGGAGATCTTTTAAGAGAGAGAGAGAGAGAGAGAGACAAAAACGGAACGAAAGACAGAGAAATTGTCTCCTCTCAACTATCTCACAGACTCATTCACAGGTGTGGGTGGGAGGAGAGAGAGAGAGATTCAAACATCTCCGTTTTCACACTGTTAATTTGGCTCCGCAGAGCCCCAGCGTCATTCTCTCCCTCTCCTCGCTCCTGTCGGAAACATGCTAATTAGAGCCGCTAACTGACGTGAGCGGGGTTTAAAGGCTAATTACCATAAATCCTACATGTAGTATTTTTACCTTCTTCCAATCAACACCCTAACACGTACCCAGTTTTAAGATGTGGGAAAAAGTGGTTTGACACAATTAAAAGGAGAATTAACATTAACAGCCAAGACAGAGAGAAGACAAAAAGGAGACGGAATGTTTCAGTCTTTCATGGCGATGTTGTTGTTTTTCCTTTCACTGCGCAGACTTGAAGAATCAAAAAACGGAGAAATGTAATTGATTTACACATAGAGAGATACTGTTGGCGGACAAGGCAATGTTCCCTCGATTAACACACATTTGTGCCCTAACATCAAGTAGCAATTATTTGCTGACAAGGAACTGGCTATGCCTGTATTCATACAGAAATGATAGTAACTGCAATTTGACTCGTGCTCCTTTTCACATTCACAACTTTAAAGTATAGTTTATGTTCAAACATGTTCGGGACATTGAAAGTGAAATTAATTTTATCAATCCTGGTCTTTGATCTTCTCTGACAGACTAGAATTGGACCAAGAGAGAATTTCCTTCAAGTCATACAGACCAAATGTGGCTAGTGGTTCACTAATTGGGGAGAGCTGTGTCATAGTAATGAACAGTATAATTGTAATGTTGTGAACCGCATCACACATGGTTTTCATTTCATTCCCTTCCATTTGCTCCATTCCAGTCTTTACTAGAAGCTGCGCTCACCAGCCTCCTGTGATAGGGACCTTGATGAGGAAAATGTCTTTATGCTGTGGTGGATACAGATGAAGCAGAGGGCTTATCTGGCCTCATTTCTTTTTTTTTCTGGTTGACGTCCCACTGTCCTTGTCTGACACTTGAAGTCAACAGTTGCGACAAGATAGCCTACTGGTTTAGTGAGGAATCCTGCCTGACTTTGGAGGGATGGCTTGTAATGGTAGGTGTTTCTGGTTGGGGCTACTGAAGGCTCGTCTTGAGGACACGTTTTCACATCACTTGTTAGCCAACATACAATCTTACTGGCCATAGCCTACGGGGTCCGGGTGTGGGGGGGGGGGGGGGGGGGGGGGGGTGACATGGCCGCCTAAGAACTGAGTAGCGCAGATGGGGAGGACCCGGAGCTGAGAGAATCTGGGGCTGGACGGGGTTTGGTTGGTGGAGGGAATGCCCGTAGCCTGGCCTGAGGGGCGGGGCACGCAAGGGGAACATACCATATGGCCTCCTGACACGATCCAATCCCAGCAACACCTGTCATCGGCTTAGAACTAGAGCAACATAAGGTCACTGATTTCCAATCGCGGTGGTAGGAAAATCACTGTCAACAGTCTCAATGGGTGTGCATGAGCTAGGTGACGAATACAAACACTCTTTTGCCCCTTATTTCATCATCATGCCTGTCCTGCCCTTCTTTGCCCTCTATCCATCCATGTCATCCCTCTCTCTCACCCTCTCCCTGACCTCTCTTTCCTCCTGTCCCTGTATGTCCGTCTCTCTCTCTCTCTCTCTCTCTCTCTTCTTCACCCTCCCCTAACCTCTGTTATTTGCATCTTTCTCCTCTTCTCCCTAACCTCGGTTTTATCCTCTGGTATGTAAATCTTCTGACTACAGTATTTCATTATGGAAATATTTTAAAAATCCCATTCAAGTCACATTCAAGTCATTTTTCTCTTCTAATCTTCCAGTTCCTTCTTTACTGTACTGTAGCTTCCAGTGACAAGCTTTAGTGATGCCTTTGAGAGGGCAGTCCAGAAGAGTGATGAAATACACACAGGGCCTAGTTGGTCTTTTCATTAATGCATGATGGTTGGTTAGGAGTGTTTGTGTGTATGTTTGTGTGTGTGCACGCGCAAGCGTGCAAAACGACTGAAACTACTGCCAAGTCAATTATCACCTCCAATCTAACGTTAGATGTGAGGTGTCAGAACCCACCCCCCCTACTGCTGCAATGATGTCATTGTTGCCGTGGCAACACCAGAGGGGGTGATGGAGATGCCAACGCTGGAGGGGAACTGGATGTTCCATAACCCGGTACACTGTCACCCACTCCCCCCTCTACCCTCACGTCCTCACCCCTTGAATGGGTGCCGTTACCCTCTGAGCACACTGCCATCTGTGTACTGAGAAAATACTTTCCCATCCTTATCCCTGTCTCTCTTTCTTTCTCTCTCTCTCTCTCTCTCTCCCCTCAGTATCAGATCATCTTTCACTCTCTCTACCACTTTTCCCCAAACATATCGAGGGTGAGGGAATGCGTTTGCCCCACATGCCTCTTCTTCTAACACATACACACTTTACGGTATATAATAATGTTGAAATTTCATCAAAATGTTACCTGTTTCAGGCTAACCCTAAAACATGCAAATATTATCATTCCATGAGAATTTTTGTTCATGGCATACACTTTTTTTTGTTCTTTTAGACATAACAGCAACTTAGTGATGATTTCAACAAAGTTCTACAGCTAGCTTGGTACAAATGTTGACGTAATCTACATATATGTTCGTTGTATGGACAGACAGACTCATATTTGACAGAATATTCCTAATGCTTTTATTACTTTGATTCCAAAAAGCAATAGTTAATAGTTAACTGCAAACTGTTCAATAATGCATGCTTAATTCAAGACCAGATATCCCACACCCATTAGCTAGCCAACCAACATTAGTCCCTATCTAGCTAGAAATGTTAGCTAACATATTAACCAGCAAGGCTGTAACATTACATTAAAAGACCATGCATCACAACTTAGTATTCCCCACAGCTAGCTAGTGAACCTCATACTCAACACCAAACTGTGTAATAGATTCACATACTGTAATTACGGCCCAGAACCTCAGCATCCATTAGCTACTCTTAGCAAGTAGCTAGCTAGTAAAACTAAGCCAGATGCTGAAAAAGACCATCACTGTACTCAGTAACAATAATGTTGTATATTCATCATGATTACTTCCAAAAAGTATTGCAAGCTATAAAAGTTAATAGTCGACACCGAACACCAAAATGGTCACACTGCTCATTTACAGTAAGTGCATGAATTGGCATTGCAGTCAAGCAGGCTTGTTCTAGTAATTTAAAGCCTGTATTACACTATTCCACTTCGCACAATTCCCATCTACAGAAGTGGTTTATAAAATGTGCATGCTGAATACAATGTCTTTCAGTCATGGACAAGTCCTTTCATTGTATCACCTCTCGTGCCTCGGTTCATCTGAAAGAGCCGACTCATTCGGCCACCGAATGGCTCTTCAATTCAAATTCTTGAAAACAAACCCATGACACAGTACAATACAACAATATAGGCAAACATGTAGGTTACAATTATGTTCCCTATGTTATATTATGTTATGTTTTAGAATGCACATTGAAATAGGTTACATCTGAAAACTGTTGTTGAACACAAAGATGCATTCTACCCACAATGTATTCTTCATTTTGTAACTCATCTGAAAATAATAGTTGTTAATGATAACAAAAAAAGTAGGGTAATCATGGAGCCAAATGGGTGTATGTGATTCAGGCTCCCAACGTTCACCAAAAAGAGCCCTTATAAAAGAATCATTTGTTTGCAAGTGATCAACCACTAATGTTTGTATATAAGAGGACCAAACATTGCCAAATTATTTTCCACAAACAATATTACAAATAATTTTTGAAATGGATATTACTATAATACCATGCTAAATAGGCCTTTATGAAATGTATTTTATAATCACCCTGGAAGCTATACAGTATGTCACAGGTAGGGGCAAAATGTCAAAACGCTCTAAGAGAAGTACTGCAGGTTGCCATGAAAGAGTCTTGGTTAATGTAGTACTTGAACTAAAATGTGAAGAACATATTGTAAATCAAACCCAATTGACTCAAATCATCATCACAAGTTATTTCTAGTAATACTGATGAAAGAAAAATGCTTTCTATTTTATGGTATCTATTTCTATGATTGCTTTAAATACCACTAATGTCTTCCACTCAGTTACTGCTGTTAGGAGACTATTCAGCACAGACAGACTGTGTTGGACATATGGACAGAGTCTGGCACTGGACTAAACATCTTCTTGCCAGCTCGTTCCACTGAAACACACGTGCACGCGTCTCAACACACACACACACACACACACACACACACATACATACACATACACACCACAACACACTCACACAAGCACACTCCACTACCCATCCTCCCTGGATTCCACAGTCCGATTATCTCAGAACCCACTCCACGAGCATCATGGGAATATGAGTGGAGCTTTTTTGGAGCAGCCTCTATTACCGCCTCTATTACAGGATCCCGTTCTGCCAACGGCAGCTTTCCAGAAAAAGGACTGAGCCCATCTACACACTCCTACTGGCCCTGTAGAGAACACCCAGGAGGGATGATGGGATGGAAGATTAAGGAGGCAGAAACAGAACAACAAAACGCTATTCAAACTGGTCCAGGATGGACAGCCATCCATTCTTCTCTTTATGTCTCCTTCTCTCTTTCTACCCCTTTGCGTGTGTTAGGTCATTAGGAGTCCCTATACAGCAGGGGAGTAGAAGAATCCATTCCAAAACTCACAGAGCCACAGGGTCAACACCGTGTCTGAAATGGAACGCCTATGGAAAAGGTCAGTCTGTCTTTAATGCCGCAGCAAGCTACACATAACCAAACACAATAAAGAAGATTCTTACTGTCACTATGAAATTGGAAAGGTCTCACTCACTATGGAACGGTCTTATAGTCTCACAATAGAACAGTCTTATAGTCTCAATACGGAACGGTTTTATAATCTCACCACAGAACGGTTTTATAATCTCACTATGGAAAAGTCTTATAGTCTCACTACGGAAAAGTATTTTAGTCTCACTACGGAACAGTCTTATAATCTCACTACGGAAAAAAGTCTTATAATCTTACTATGGAAAAGTCTTATAATCTCACTATGGAAAAGTCACTATGGAACAGTCTTATAGTCTCACTATGGAACAGTCTTATAGTCTTACTATGGAACAGTCTTATAGTCTCACTATAGAACAGTCTTATAGTCTCACTATAGAACTGGAACAGTCTTATAGTCTCACTATAGAACTGGAACAGTCTTATAGTCTCACTATGGAAAAGTCTTATAGTCTCACTATGGAACAGTGTTCATACACTCACTACGGAACGGTCTTATAGTCTCACTACGGAACAGTCTTATAGTCTCACTATGGAACAGTCTTATAGTCTCACTACGGAACAGTCTTATAGTCTCACTATGGAACAGTCTTATAGTCTCATTATGGAAAACCTTATACTCTCACTATAGAACAGTCTTATACTCTCACTATGGAACAGTCTTCATACTCTCACTATGGAACAGTCTTCATAATCTCACTATGGAAAAGTCTTCATACTCTCACTATGGAAAAGTCTTCATACTCTCACTATGGAAAAGTCTTCATACTCTCACTATGGAAAAGTCTTCATACTCTCACTATGGAAAAGTCTTCATACTCTCACTATGGAACAGTTTTCATACTCTCACTATGGAACAGTTTTCATACTCTCACTATGGAAAAGTCTTCATACTCTCACTATGGAACAGTCTTCATACTCTCATTATGGAAAAGTCTTAATACTCTCACTATGGAAATATCTTGTAGTCTCACTATGGAAATGTCTTATAGTCTCACTATGGGACAGGTTTATACTGTGGAACTAAAACACTCTCACTCACTATGTACACATGCACACACACTCTCTCACACACACACACACACAGAACAGACTCAAACACACACCTATGAAAACACACACACTTAATTCACTCTCACTATGGAACAGTCCGTGGGGGAGATAAATGTCCATTTGTGAAGTACAAGATTAACGTCTATATGTAAGCAAACATCAAACAATAATTATAGAAATAAACATACATAAAACATTGGTAGCATGGCCCCAGCACAGGGACATTTACAGATATGGTCAGGTCTTACAGTTAGATATATATATAAAAAAGGGTTAGTTATTTATCCTGAAGAGATAAAAGAATGTTAAAGTCTTGAAATAAACATTAACCCTACATTCTAACACTAAACCTAATCACCAACTCCTAATCTTAACTTTAACTGGAATATTTACACTAAACTTAACCCTGAGCTGAAATGGGTCCAACAAAATGTCCCCACAAGGTGATATTTGGATTGTTTTCCTATCCTTGTGGGGATTTCTGGTTCCCTCTAGGATAATAAATCCTGTAGGCGTGCACAAACACACTGTGGAAAACCATATACACACAGCATGGAACAGAGACATACATGACAAAAACGTATATCAACTCTCAAAAGGTTCTGTTCAGAGGTGGGATGTGAGATTGTGCCTGTGTGTGGATCAAGGCACAGGGTTAAGCCGGAGCAGCTAAAGCTAACCCCGACTTGTAAGGGTTAAGCCAGGCTTGTAGAGATGCAGTAGCGGTGGACTGTGGTGATCCAGAGAAAAGTGGACAGTCTGACCCCTCTCTGTGCTCCATGAACACCGGGGAACACTGTGGAGCCTCATCCACTCTGCCGATCACTGTGGCGGCAGGACACATCCAAGAGACAGGGAAATACACACTGCACACACACTGCACACACACTGCACACACACTGCACACACACGCGTCCAAACAAACACACAAACATCATACACACTGAGGAGCATGGACATGCTTCACATAATGAGCCCTCCTCAGAGGGCCAGAACACGGACAAAACTCGTTATCCAACCTAACCTATCGCTCGGAGCGAATGACCCACCCACATAGGCCGGCATCATCCCGTTCAGACCAAAGACAAACTGAGCTGCAGCAAACGCACGACGGCACCAACGTTTTTTTTTTTTCCATTTTGCTTTGTAGTATTTTCTTAATCCTACACAAAAGTATATGGGTGTCTACAAGGATCCACTCCAGGTGGTATAGTATTGAGCCGAGCTTCCCGCAGACCAGAGTGTCATCCTGCCATCCCTCAGTCAGGGCTTCGGCGGCGGAGACAGATATATCTGTGCTCAATTAGTTGCCCTGTCACGGCTGGTTGATGTGGTGCCGCGCTTGATTGGCCTAGCGACAGGCACTGCCGGTGTAAATCAGTGTGTGTGTAATAGGCTTTTCAGCGGTCACCCGGGCAGAGGGGGCGTGCGAGTGCAGGCGTGCGCGACAGAAAGTGTGTGCGCCACACGACAGCGCATGCGGTGTCTCTCCAGCGTTTTATGGGCCCCCTGTAATGACGGCGGCCGTGGAATGGATGCGTCCCTTTAATGGCGGCTGGTAATTTGTGTTAATGCTTTCAGCCGGACCTCTCAGACTTACAACAAGGAATTTCATGCCTCCAATTGAGGGAAAGGTCAGCGTCTGTTTTATTCCATCGACTAGACAACTTTGCTTTTGCGTCTGCTTGAAAAATCATAAACATATTTATGATGTTCATTTTCCCTCCGAGAAATTGGGCCAATGAAGTGCCTAGTGGTAGATGAAAGCTCATTTAAATTTGCAGCCTTTATCCTTTTCAAAGCGACAGCGCAGCGATTCCTTAAAATATTTAAGGATGGAATTAAAGCAGATAGTAACAAGTTTCATTAGACTGGATGGGTGCATTATCTCCCACACGGCGCCAATGAAACTGACAGTCAAAGAGATTCAGAGAAAGAAAGAGGAGAGGGATGGAGAGCAAAGTATGCAGAGAGAAAAAGACAGAAAGGAAGAGAGTGAGAAGCGGGAGAGGAAAACAGAGAGTGGGAGATGAGAGCAATGGACAAACACATTTGTGAGAAAATATGAGAAAAAGCTACAGCAGAGGAAAAGTGGCAGCAGATAAAAGATCAGTTCGTTTAGGGAACGTTGGCTCGCATATTTCTTCGATCCCAGAACGCTTAACTTTGAGGACCTACTGTAGCACCAGGCTGCGGAACAGAAACACACACACACACACACGTGCTCTCATGACGTCAGCCCGAACGACGGCATCAATCTAAAAGTCGCACGGCCACATTTCAGTCAGCTATCCCGTATCGAGGTGCAGGTGGATCAGATATGGATCGGTCCAACACCGGAGCCTGAGCCACAGATGAAGTGGTGGCTTTCGTGCAGAGATCCTCCCCCAGAGCCGATCTTCTACCCTCCAGCTCCTTGGACAGTGATGCATGGCTGTGTCTGTGTACTCACAATGATGTCCCTTTGTGTCTGGTGACAGTCTCAGCGCCCAGACGCTGCGGCGTGATGGATGGGCCGAGGCAGGGATCTCCGGGGTGGCGCTAAAAATGATACATTACGCCTCAACTCTGCCCCCTGTTCTTGGTTCGTGTCTCGCTCGTTTCCCTCGCCCCGTCCTTTCATCTCTAACTCCCTCTCCTCCCATCTTTTGCTGACTCGCCCTTCTCCCCTCCGAGTCTTCCTTTGTCCGAGCCTGTTTCCTACGGCCCCCTGCCCACTCCCCTCGCCAGGGCCTGTCCTTGGCGATGGTGCCTGTCTCTTGTATTATACACTGCTTGAGCGGGTTAAAGTGACAGGTCTGGTTCGATGGACACATGGTGATGGGTAGTGACACATGCCATCGGCCTGGATACCAGATGCCACCAACAAACAGACTTCTGCTTCAGCAGCGTTCAGATAGTTTAAACAGCTCATGGGTGTGTACAAAAGTGTGTGTGTGCATGTGTGTGTGTGCTTCCATGTTTAACCATCCCATATATTGCGAGTACCAAGAGTCATTTACATTTACGTAATTTAGCTGATTTTTAGGCTTAGGGATATGGTTTAGGGGTAGGATTAGGATTTGATTTGAGGGGCTATGTTTGGGATAAGGTTGTGGTTTTAGGGTTAGGTTTAGGGAAAATAAAATGCATTAATTTGTTGCCCCTGTTTCTCCTTTCCCCTATTTCATTATTTCCAGTTGTTTCTACGGCAATGTCTTATTTCATTAAGTTCCAACGGATTTGAGAGAGTTGACAGTTGTGGCAATTCTTCTTCCTCAATACCACCTGGGTGGCCCAAAAATAGGATTTTGAATATGAACACTTTTTTTGATCCCCACAAGGATAGTAAAACGTAACGTGTGTATGTGTGTAAGTGTGTGTCTGTCCACCACAACAAAATCTAAGTGAAAAACAATCACACATTTCACCAGCAATTCACAAATCGAGTGGTGCTTCCAAAGAAAATACAGTCTATTTTCCAAAATCACATCATTCTGAAATCACATCTTCTCTGAGTGTCTTCATTTAAAGCAAAAATATCACCACACACTTCACAAAAACAATGCTCGAATCGAAGGGTGCTTCAAAAGAAAATACAGGCTATTTTCCAAAATCACATTAGAATTCAAATTTTCTTTGAGTGTCTTCATTTCAAGACAGAGGTTTTAAATATCACACACAGAAACAATACTATGAGGCTTCCAGCTACAGCAGAATAAGAAACAATAAATAATAAAACGACATTACTTCATTAGGGACTGACATTATTTTGAGAAGAGATATTGCATCTATGCAGTGCGCAGTCGAATAACATAATAACCTCTTCCTCTACCGATCTCAGACGCTTGTTTACAATGCAAGATTGGATATCCGCAGTGTGTGTGCAAGAGCTGATGCTATGGCACACCATCACATAATAACACAAAAATATATTTCCCAATGTAGGCCATAATGATTCCTCCCTTGTGTAATTTAATCCTCTGAGTGCATACGCAATTCCGATCCGGTTTTCTTTTCTGTACGCTATGAGGTGCTCGGCTGCGATTGTCTATGAAATTGGATTATGATAACCTGTCACCGTTTTAATTCAAAAATATATTAGTTGCAGGCAGATATATTTAAGGAAACATTTGGTAGATATGTTTAATGTATGTTCCTTTCCTTGTACCCTCGGGGGAGAGAAGGGGGAGTCATTTGGGCCTTCTTGGACTGGCTTGTTTGCTCTGTATGGTGTACCCTGACATACCCTTACAACGACCGTTGACACACAAAGAGCGACAGAGGAAATGGGGGAAAGAGAGAGGGCGACAAAAAGACAGACAGAGAGGAAGAGCGCTGCAAACGGAGGAGAGGGCAAACGCTGTCGCAGCTTGTCTGTTATATGCTGCAGATGGAGGAAGGCACAACCTCTGTCAGTTTAATGAGCGTAGGACAAAATAACCTCTCTGTCTCTTCCTCCATTTTATCATGTCATCTCTGCTCTGTCCTGAGGCAGAGAACAGTGAGGTCAAATTGTTCATCATTGTTTAGTGCATAGAGATTATGTTCTTGAGCGCTACATCTGTGAAGTCAATGTGTTTTGACTAACTACGATATCAACATCATTAAAGTCCAGGAGATTTATATTATACTCGTTCACAGCACCAGTCCTATGGGGAGCGGCTCAATTTATCTATCAATGTGGTAAATAGCCTTGCAAGAGCCTTGGCTTGTGTGAACCTGAGGGCCTCATAGAAGCCCTGTCTCGTGTTTCTGTAGCCAGACAGCCTGATGTGCAAGTACACCCCCTGGAGGGGACGCTAGTCTAACAGCCCCCCCCTCTATTAGTTATCGCCCTGAAAAGTTCACAACTCTACGTCCCTCACAGCTGACCGACTGAAAAGCAGGTTGACAACTCCACGTCCCTCACAGCTGAGCGACTGAAAAACAGGTTCACAACTCTACGTCCCTCACAGCTGAGCGACTGAAAAGCAGGTTCACAACTCTACGTCCCTCACAGCTGAGCGACTGAAAAGCAGGTTCACAACTCTACGTCCCTCACAGCTGAGCGACTGAAAAACAGGTTCACAACTCTACGTCCCTCACAGCTGACCGATTGAAAAACAGGTTGACAACTCTATGTCCCTCACAGCTGACCGACTGAAAAGCAGGTTGACAACTCTATGTCCCTCACAGCTGACCAACTGAAAAACAGGTTGACAACTCTATGTCCCTCACAGCTGACCGAATGAAAAGCAGGTTGACAACTCTACGTCCCTCACAGCTGACCGACTGAAAAGCAGGTTCACAAGTCCGATACTTGTTTGGGTAGTGAATGGCAAAAACACCTTTACAGCGCTGCAGTAAACATGAAGTCCCTACATGGAAACCATAGTTCGGTCTATAGGTGTATGTTTTAGTGAATGCGGTTTGGACTCAGAGGCCAGCTAGACCATCATGTCTGGCTAGCTGTTACATGTAGCTCGGTTTCGTTGTCCTAGAATCTGTCTACTGTTAGTTTGTTCTGTAACTGTATGTCTTTCTCTGGACATGGCCCCATGCCTGCGCTTGGCCTTTGTGTTCTCAGGGCAGGATACAGCATGTTTTGTACACTCAGCTGAGCACAAACACAGCCCTGACATACATGGTTCACCTCAATGCCTGTTTAACACGAACGCACAAACATGAACGTTTGTCCCAGCTTTGCCAAATGAACACATCCCCAAGCAAAGTTCTAGGTCCATTGGCCTTGTTCTGTTGTTGGCATGTTTTGTCCTTCTTAGCCACTGAAGAAATAGGTAAGTGTCGTTATAATAGTCTTGTCCTTCACAGACCCTCGCACACCCCCCCCCCATCCTTTCTATCCCTAAGTCATTACTTCACTTTATTCATTTTATTTGTCTGTCTCAGCTAAAAGCTTTGCTTGAGCGAGTTTCCACATATGTCCTTGTTACAGTGTGCTTTGGCATGTGCCCCTGCTTTTAGGAGTGAAAAAAGCTCATTCAGATAATGACGCTGGAGAATAAAAAAAAAAAAGAGAGAGAGCAATGGAGGCGTCTGCTAAGCCCAAAAGAGGTCTGAAACTTTGGGCCTCAGTACTTTCTGCCCAGTCTACAGGGTCACCAGGCAGGTCGTCGGGCATTCAAACAGACAGTTAGACAGACAGGCAGTCAGGCGTGGAGACAGCTCTGGGATTAACTAGTGTATTAAAACGGGTCAAATGGCAGGTTGGGGGTGGTGGGGTAGAGAAAATGAATTGGACATCCGCTGACAAGTGTGCTGAAGGAGAAGCCTAGACAACAAGTTTCAATGTGAAGGATAGAAAACGGAGCATGACAATGAATGAAACATAATTACACCAGTGGACACATGCTGACGACACCGGTTGTTGGGTAAGACAAACGTGGAATAGAAGTGAACACCTTGCTGAAGAAAATAACAGGGACCCATCCGTTCATTTTGCCATTATGTCATCCTACTCCACATGACATGAGTCACAGGAACGGTTCCCCATTTCAACTGTTGGGTCCCTGTGGGCGGAGTCTTTGTGTCTAGCTCCTCTGGGCCCGTCTTTGGCTATGACAGACACTATGATCTCCATCACTTGGCATTAGATCAAGCACACACAAAAGCCTCTGCTGTGCTAAATGTGTCATGTTTAGGAGCAGGGTTGCTGCGGAGATGTGAACAGCTCCATTTAGAAACCTGTCTCTGCAGAGATATTAATATCCATCTCGCTGTCACACCACCATGGGTCACTTATGGCAAGGAATGAAGATAAAGTTACACGGCAGACTGAATTTATTTTTTATTATGTAACCGTGTGTGTGTGTGCATGTAGGGGTGGGGGGGTGGGGTGGGGGGGGGCACATGTACACAAACCCTCGTCCGTCGCTTGTAATATTAGCTAATCTAAACAGCATTTTAAGTGCAATTTGATTTGGCCCTAACGACAGGCAGAAGTGAACTGTAGAATTAATGACACTTTGCTCCGTTTTAGCTCCAATTTACTCAAGCATTAAATAGAATGTGTGTTAAAAAAGCTGCTGGCCTAATGGGCCGTTCATACCTCTGCTTTTAACTACATTGGATAGTGTACTACCCATAGTGTTCTGGTCCAAGGAAGTGCTCTGTGTAGGGAATAGGACGCCATTTGGGAAGCACCCTAAGCAACAGTTCTGAGGCCATCTCCGTCAGGTTTTGTTAAAGATATTACTAATGGAGAAATGATAGACCTGTAAGTTAACCACAGAGACCAGTAGCACTGAACTAGCACAGCTGACTAACTGGGACAGATCTATTATCCAAAACAGCTGAGACGTCTAGATACAACCAGGGCGCGATTGAAGTTCTGGGTTTCGCATCCCATTGATCCTGCGAAATTATTCAGCAGATCATGCATGATGCATCAAGACCAAGCCGCATCGAACAGACGCATGCAGCTTCCAGTATCTTTCCCTTTCCTGAGACAGACCTGCTCAATTAAATCCAGTCATTCAGAAAGTACAGAGCCTCACACACGCCCTTTCATAATTCCACCAGCCTTAGAAGATTAAAAACAATATTGGCGCCTTGTTTCATGGTGGCAGACACATCACAAACCCGAGGGTTAGGTTAGAGTGTGGTGTATGTAGGGAGCTGTAGACTGTGCCTTCTTGTGTGTGTCAACTCTCTCACACGCACACACACACGCGCGCGCACACACACACACACGCACACATGCTCTCACACACAAAAAGCTGGCATCCTTTCAGAGTCCTCCCCCTCACAAGGACTTCTCTCTCTCTCTCTCTCTCGCTCTCTTTTGATGTCTGTGTCAGTTTCTCTCTGTCTTTCAGTAATTTAATAATCTTGCTTTGAACCTAATCGCGCAAAAGCCTCACTTTGCGGGTCGAGAGAGAGCACACAAGAAAGGCACGCAAGCAGCGAGGCACCAAGGAAAGGCTGGAGGTGTAAGTTGACAAATATACATCACCTGCACTTTATTGACTGCAAAACCAAAAGGAGCAGAAAAGCCGAAAGCACTAAAGACTGAAAGCGACGCTCCTCCAAAAATAAGATTCTGCGATGATATTCTAAAAACACACCAGGAAGATGAGGCGAGTCGGTGTCCAACGTGGGCCAAACCCCCCAGCGACTGATGGGCAGGGTCAAAGCTGGGTCAGGCAGGTACCTGAGGATGAGACTGCCACGGGCGTACGTCTCCTTACTCCTCCAGCCTGAGTAGCTGACCTTTACAGAGCACGGCTGGCCCTCCGCTACACAGAGACCAACACGGGGACAGCTCTGAACAGCACACAGGACTGAGGATGAAAGGACAGAAGATCAGAGAGGGCGGGAAGAGAAGACTGAATGGAAGAGAAAGAGGGAGACTTTAAGTCATCTACTGCAAGGATGGATTGAGAAAGATAGCAGAGGAGACAGCGAGATACAATATTTATTCTGAACTGTGCCCCCATTGGCTGTCTTCTCTGTCCAATTACTTGCCAAAACAGAGATGGAGGAAAAGCCATGAGTGAAATTGTCGGGAGAAAAGGACACCTATAAAGTAGAAAGTAAACACATTATCTATGGAGACAAGCTTATTCTTTACAGACAGAGAGCCAGGGCAGAGGTTAAGCGAAGACAAATGAGACATTTAAAGTAGAGTTTTCACGCACGAGATTGTCTGCATGTAACATGTCATATTCTATATTCTAATGTATTAAGAGATGCCTTTGAGGTCAGGCTGTTAAATCCTTAGACCTGAAGGAAGAAATACGAAGCGTGAAAGACTGAGGCAATAAAACAGACAGACAGAAAAATAAAGACGGAAAGTGAGTTGGACAGACATGAATACATGTAATCATTTAGACTTTCCGTTACAGATGACAAAGGTTTGGACACTGAAATAAAAACCGCAAAACAAACGATCCATAAAACGTGACGACGATGATGACGGCAGTAACAATCCCTTAAGTCACATTAAAGTCAGAGATGTGGCATATAGCCTGTTCTTTCTTTGAATGCCTATAGCAGGATTGTTGAAGAATGAGACTGCGTGTGTGTGTTTTTGGGTGTGCGTACGGTTGTGTAAGCGCGCGCATGCTGGATAGGGAGTGTGTGTGTGTGTGTGTGTGTGTGTGATCCTGCTGCAAAGCCGCTCGGGCCGGCGCAGGAAACTCGATTTGACACAGCCATCTTGAAGATTACCTGTGTCCAGACAGTTATTGCCTCACAGACAATAAGAATCCCATCACTCACTTTAAAGGTCAACACGCAGAAACAAGGGGCCTCCAACCGGGTGGAAATAACCTGACAAAAGACCCACAGGGGAGAGCAGAGGGAGGGAGGAAAGGAAGGAGTCCCTAACCCCAAAAACACCAGTCACCCTAACGATATCCTGACCTATGACCTTACATTACATTTTTGTTTCCTCCCTTTTCGTCTGCTCTCAACTTAATTCTTCTCCACTAAATCTCCATTAACAGCATAGGAACATTCAAGATGAAGCACAAACACTGAGGTTATTTTTAATAAGGGCATTTTGATGCAAACTACTAGAATATTGCTGTTAGGTGAATGTCCATTTATCCATGAGAATGTTGCTGTGAGGTTAATGTCCATCTATCTACTGAGATGTTGCTGTGAGGTTAATGTCCATTTATCCACTGGAATGTTGCTGTGAGGTGAATGTCCATTTATCCACTGGAATGTTGCTGTGAGGTGAATGTCCATTTATCCACTGGAATGTTGCTGTGAGGGAATGTACATTTATCCACTGCAATGTTTATTGTGACATGAATGTCCATTTATCCACTGGAATGTTGCTGTGAGGTGAAAGTCTATCTATCCACTGAGATGTTGCTGTGAGGAGAATGTCCATCTATCTACTGAGATGTTGCTGTGAGATGAATGTCCATTTATCCACTGGAATAATTATAGCTTTTTTTTTTGCTTCTTGCTATCACCCTGCTCTACATCTTCTCTCATCAATTCAGCTTGTCAAGGCTAAAGTGCCTGAGTAGCGTCCAACACAGAAGACACAGTCTGCGTGCGCCCAAGCGCGCGCACACACCCACACCCACACAGACGTGCACACCCGCCCCCACACACCCCACAGAATCAATATGTCTTTCAGTGGCCTCCTGTTGTGAGTTGAATGTGAATAAACAGCACAGTGTTTCATGGGGGATCGATACGTGTGGACAGATGAATGGCTTTAAGGGGGGTGAAGGATGGATGGATGCAGAGAGGGAGCTTTATAACACCCAGACAACCTATGTGGAGTAGGACAAACGGGCCGAGACGGGCGGCTCTGTCTGTTTTTTCTCATTCTTTTTTCGAATCTCTGTTTTTCTATCACCTATTCTCTTGCTGAATTGAATTTCAATACAAAACGGGGTACTGGCATGGGTAGGGTTACCGCATACGTAACTTTGTCCCTAGGTTATAGAGAATACATAAGCTTGGCATAACCAACGTTCAAACGCTGACCACAACAATCTATGGGCGTGACCAAAGTACTGTCGTCATTCGATTTCAGCTAAACCAAATACAGCGAGACGTGGCTTCAACTGGAGCGGCATCTCTGACTTTTGATAATGTAAAAAAGTATAATAAATCCTTTCTATTTAATCCAGTCTAGTCTGAGACTTCCACTTGACATTACTAAATTATGTATGTACTATAGTACTCCCTGTTAACAGCCATGTTACTCATATTAATATGATGCATTTGTTACTGTTACTGTTTATTGAGAAATACACTGCCTATAAATTCCTAATTATGCTTTGCGATCTATTTGATTGTATTTACTAAAAACAGAAACTTTCGTATTGGTGAATGAAATCAAAGTTTGACATTACCAGAGCAAACCAACAAACTATCATCCCACATCCCAAATCAATGATGACGCAATAATAATGGGAAAAACAATGCAAACAATGCTAACCATTAACAGCACAATACAGAAATGTTTAAGGACCATAATGGAATAGTGAGAAAAACACTGGTTATATGGTTATTGCTCTGGTTGGTCATCCCATTGACTGTCCCAAATGGTAGCAAGCTGGAACAGATAGATATGGCAGTTTCTTTCAAAATAATTTTGAAAGAAAGGGATGAAAAAGGATGAAAAATGCTGATAAGTCTACATTCTTGTTGGGTTTGAGAAAATGTAGCTCTGTCTTGACCTCACTCTGATGGGCCCTCTGGGTTACCTCAGACTCTTCCTGACTCTCTCTACCATCTTCCCCTTTTATTCTTTGTACCGTCTCTCATTATATTCTCTCTGCTCCCCCAACCTCTCTATCTCACCCCCTCTCTTGCTCTGTTCCTGTTTTCCCATACTCCCTTGCTCTCTCATTTCCAGGAAAGGATGCGTTTTCCTGACTCTCTCTCTTCCAGGACAGGATCAATAGGTGAGATCAATCAGGAGGCCCGTACCCAACATTACCCATGAGACAGATACATCCCATCAAACCAACACACCCTTTACACTCATCCCCTCTTTCCCTGTCACAATAAATAACTCTGTCTCACTCTCTCTTTACCAGTCCCGTCACCTCCCCCAGCTTTATTTCTCACTCTCACTGTGACAATCACATCTTTCACACACTTCCTGGGACGGCCACTGCCCTTCTTCACATCCCATCGATTACAGCCTGACACACAAACACGCGCACCTGTGAACTCTGACATTTGAGTGTGTTTTTTTTCCTACTGTGGGTCTTCACTGTGCATCATACGTCGGCCTCCATCAGCTCGACACGATGGGAATGCTGGTGACACATGACAGAGAAGAGCCAGAGGGCTAATCGATAGCATCCGCAGCGATGAACGCTGCAGGGCAGCCAGAGTCATGTACTGAGACAAACTCTCGCTGTCCCTGGCCAGGTGACACAGAGCAACACATCGCTGTAGTACTTCAACAGGTCCACCCAAGGTCTGAAGACCCAGTGTCAGGGGAATTGAAGATCATTAAAGGCTTGATATGTGGGGGCTTAGTGTTTCAGGTGTTTGTTCTGTGTATCTGGGATTAACAGTTGTCCTAAGAATCAGGTTTTAAATGTTACAACGCTGCGTCCCTCGCAACGATTTCGGTCCCGCCCAAAGATCTGAAGAACACATTGTTTTACAATCCCAAAAAGACTAGCTAGCTAGTCAGCTATAGAACTAATATTGCCACCGTTTTGAATAAAAGGCCCATCTTCAGGAGTGGTACCATAAGGTAGAAGGGCTCCTGGTAGAAACACAAAGGCCACTATAATAGCTACAGTACACGACTCCATTCATTTTTATATCAGACAGCATCTTCAAATAACTTGTTTCCAAGCATAATCTTTTTTATAGTATGGTCGTTGTGTTCTGTGGTGTTAATGCAAGCTAGCCATACTCTGGGGTTTGACTCTGTTGTCTTGGAAAATAAGTGTGTAGTTTAACATGACAACAAATGGCTCCTTCATTGATATGTTCAAAGCTACATTACAAACTGCCCACTAGATAGAAGGCATCTGTCGAGGGTGCCCGGGACATTGATGAGAGCCTAAACAACTACAGCTGTGAGTGCTTTAGGTAGGTAGCCTCAGCCAGGTTATGTCTTTGGTCCTGGTTCCTTGAAGGAGGGACTGGCATGCAACATAAAATACAAGGAGCACATCCTTCCAGGTGATACCATCATTGCCTGTCCCTAATTCTCTAGCGTAATTTGTTCCACAGTTTTCTTTTTTCTGCAAGGTTGGGAACAACAAGAGTCAGTGACTTTGGCGATGTCCAGGGCGGGGCCAGACCAGGTCCACTGAGGAATCGGGTGAAGGAAGGTAGGGTACACCAGTATAACGGGCTGCTCTGATCCCCGAATGGAGCTGACAGTGCATGAACAGTTCCAAGATCTGTGAGGCCACGGATGTACTCCCAAGAGCGAGGTGCTCCCCTGACCAACCACTCCAATAGATAGGCTGAGATAGGCAGCCCGAGGAGAACAGAAGAGCACACAGATCCACATTAGCATAGAGTTGGCCAAGATCAACAGTGAGTGGGAGGGACCAGGTGTCCCCCTGCATGTTGATAATGTATACGCCGCCACCTCACAGCAGTCGGTTCTTACCAGCACACCCCAGTCCAAAAAAGTATCTGCCAAAAATTCTGCAGCAATAGTAACACAACCAAGAGCTCCAAGTAATGTACCTCCACAGAGGGACACATCTTCTGTGATCTCTATCAAGGATTTTCCTCTGCCAATGGAATTGACTAGAGAGGAACCTCCGATGTGCCGGCTTCCGATGTTCAGTACGTAGGTGGGGGGGGGGGGGGGGGGGTCTTCAAGCGTCTGTAACAGTCGTAGAGTAACAGCAGCCATCATAGGCTCTATCACCCGCAACAGACTTTATCCAAAAACACACAACGGCCTCCAGCCAAACATGAGCAAAGCAGAGACTTGTCTGTCCTGTGTACGGAAACGAACGTGCAGTTCCTCACCGATTCCTGGGAACGGGAGTCGTGATAAAGTGTCAGACCGCTTCGCTCTGGTTCATTCAGAAACCCGGTGAATGAAAATGAGGAAGGAGAATTAAGGCGTTCAGCGCCACCTGTTCTCTTGACTCAGCCTCCACCAGCCAATCGTCCAGACAGACTAACAACCGGAGCCCCCCGTGCCTCACTGGTGCCAGCGTTTTCTTTTTCAACCGCCTCGAAAAAGTTGCAAGGTGAGTGATGAATACCAAAATGAAGGTCTAGACACTAGCCATAGTCGCAAATTGAAATGTCAAGTATTTACAGAGATGGGGTCACACAGAAGTGCGCGTCCTTCAGATTGATGAAACCAAACCAATCGATGAGACTCACTGACTATAATGGATCGCGGATTTCAAACATTCTAAATTGGTAGATACCCACGGAGGGCCTTTAAGGCGAAAATGGGACATAACGATCAGGAAGTACAAACTGTAACAGACACTGATGAGGATGCTTGTGCAGTGTGTCTAGATGTGGACACGGTAAGAGCATTTCCCCTAGCTAATGACTGTCAGAAAGGGAATCGCCCACTTTTCAGTGAAGAATCAAATCACGTGTGACGACTGCGTGTTCAAACGTAGTCACTTTCTTACCATTTTAATAGCTTTGTTGTTCCCTCTGAAAACACACACACACATACACGTACACACAAAGACACGTGTGAACCTTAATGCCAGTCACATGGTTCACAGCAAGTGTTCATTACTGGGAACTAATGGTCAGGGCATACAAAGCGCTCTGTGAAGATGGTCACTTTGAAGCTGGCAGCTAAGGCCAGTGGCTTGGTCACACCAAACAACCGTGATAGCCATGGTAGCTAGGGTATGCACATCAGACGCACAGGGAGAAGGACAATGCACCGTAGACATATCCTGTAATCTGGCTCTGACGCAAATCTTCAGTCACAGGTTGGAGAACACGCATGTATACACCAGCACGTGTGCCGTTACTTTGACTGACGCAGGCTTTGAAGAGTTTGTGGCTGCGCTGGCCTGGGTAGCGAGAGGCCGTGAGAGAGAGAGATAGAGGGAGAGAGTATGTGCTTGTGTGTGTGTGTTTATGGGAATTTAAGTTTTAAGAATTTAAGAATTATTCCATTCTCATGTCTTGACTGGACCCTAAAGTCCCGTTGTGCTACAAAGCCCGGAGAACAAGATCAGGACATGGAAGCATCCCTTTCAAATAAGGTTTAACTAAACTGCACCAGATGACCCGACCTCAGTGATAACCAGTCTAACAAAAAAAGGGATGTCAGATGTGTGTGTGGTTGGGTGTATGTGTGTGTATGTGTGTGGGTGTGTGTGTGTGTAAGTGTGTGTGTGTGTCTATGTATGTGTGTCTGCACAGGTTATACTAGACATGAGGAACAGCTGTCTTGGTATTGCACCCCATGGTCAGTCATGACTAGTGAGAACAATTTGCCGGTTCTCGCTTTTAAAAATGGTACATGTATAATATGGCTTGGGATTTAATCATTTAGGCTTGGGGTTTAGGGTTACAATCAATGTTAGTGCTAGGAATTAATGGTTAGGTTAATCAATTGGGGTGAAAGTTAAGGTTAGGTTTAGGATACGGGAAAAAGAGGGTATTATATTTCCGGTCCCCATGAGGGTAGTAGAACTTGTGTGTGTGATTGTGTGTGTATTAGTTAATGTGGATGAAATCATTCTAGTAGTAGCGCATAATGGGAAAGTGTTAGTGTTTCTGTGTAGTGAGCCTGAGGGCAGGACTGTCCTTTCCCTCACTCTGTGTCCACACCGTGGCTCCAACTCCAATACACACACATAGACCAACCAACCAACAGACACATCCATGCACACACACACGCACCTGCATGTTTTACTATACTTGTGAGGACTCCTTGTAGACAAAATGTATTTCCATTAAAAATCCTATTTTCTCTAAACCCTACCCTTGACCCTAACCTTAAACCCAAATTACCCTCATTCTACCATTAACCCCAAGTGTAAGTATACTCTAAACCTCAAGCCTGAAATCGCCTTTTTCCTGGAGGGGACCAGCTAAAAAACTCTGTGGGGATCGAATTTCCAGTTATTACTGCATTATATATACAGTCAAATCAGGATCTCACAAACACACACACTAAACTATCATTGCCATTTCAACAAGTACTCCCTGTAGTAACTAAACCTACTAGTTTGTTGAACAGTGTATAAGTGAAATTGTCTTCAGAGTCTATTTCTTTTTTCTGATATAGTAATCTTTATTGTATGACCGATTCTGAACTATTCAAAGTGGTGAAAAATGCAGAGTTAGCTCTTCACTTCTAAACGCATAGCTGCAAATAAAACATCAGGTGCTCTGGAGAAAAAAAACATCAGCCCTCAATACAGACTTTGAATGGATCATTCCCTTTAGGCTATCTGGAGCTTTGACAATGTGTGTCTGAAACGGTAAGTGGGGCTGGAGGCCTCCTTTGAAATCTCTCTGAGTGGACATCAAAGGTCTGCAGTAGTAATGCATCTGAGAGTTTAACAGTCAGAGTCAGTGGACAGGTGTTTTAATGAAGGATTGTGGTGTTAAGATGTCTTTCGAAAGGAGATGGGTTGGGGCACATGCTACCCTGCATTGGGATTCAACAGTTGCCAAGACGTGACTGGTAAACTGAAATCTGCCGTTTCGTGAATGGCAATTGCATTAAGTTATGGACGATTATTTGCCATATCAATTTTGTTCAAGTCAATATATTTTTCATCACGTGATCTCACGTATGGTTTTATATGGCTATTAGGGCTATTGCAATGTATACTGTAAAACATTGTTTCATAAGTGGCACTATGTCATGCTATTCCCTCGTCTCTGCTGTCATAAAACTAATAGTGAAGCCTAATTGTTATGGCGGAACTAAAACATCTTTAACAAATTGCTCTATAAACCTGGCTGTCACACCACAACGTACCCCGCAGTTCCCAGTATATTTACAGCAGCTATTACCAAAACAATGTCTTTTTTAGTTGGCGACGCACCACAGGTGTTTTGATGAGTAACCTTCTGCTGTAGCAGGGAGACCGCTGCGTAGAAGATTGGAAAGGGGAGAGTAAAGAGAGAGGAGCTCGCGGTTCCAGTTTAAAAAGGCCGGGACCATCTCGTGGCATTTTGCGCCTCCTCTTTCGGCAAGGCCCTGTGGCTTTTGACCCTCCTGCTTGGGCGGTAACGGGGAGTGTAACCGAGACTTCACACAGTCAAGGTACCTCTACAAAGGATCAGCATGACAGATATCTACACCGAGTGTCCACACTTGAGAAGCCATAAAGACCTTTTATTTTATTTATTAAAAATATTAATTCAAATGATTGCCAGTTCAGTAATGCAAACGTCCGTAGCTGCGCCCAATTCATTTTGTGGACAGAGAATGTTTTTGGGACTTCCTAGCAGTGGTAAGGACCGTCTCCCCTACAGAGGGCATCTTCTGTGTTCTAGCCAGTTATTTTCCAGGGTCTGTAGACTCAGGTGAATATAGCAACTGAGCTGGAGCAGGTGTTTTCCAGTTTAATTACAACAGAGACAAAGAGCTGGAGGAGAGAGCATCGGTGTGGAGAAAGACTGCTGACAGCTGGGTCCTGACTGGCCCTCACGTATACCATACATAGGAACTCATGCATATACACACAAAACGCACACACAGTAGCCCTGAACACCTGGTCAAGCGCTCCACTAAGACAGAGAGAAACTGAGCTTTAGTCGTATGATACGGTGTCAAACAGGAATGGAGTAAAGACACACTAACGGGAATCTTCAAATGTAATGTGAAGTAAGGGACGGGGGTAAAAGTGGGAATCCGCCGTGAACTGCGGTTCAGCAAGACTGTCACACGGAAGCATAAGAATCAACTGAGTCTTGGAATGAATAAGAAGTCATTACAGCAGAATACAACGGTTCGCTTTAATCTGACTGTCACGTAACCTGGGTCTGGCATTCTGCCATGCAATTAGTAAATCCCCAGATCCTTTACGGGCTTCCAGCAGTGCCTATTGTTTCGCCTTTAATTTGAGCTACATCTACAGTTTTCCAATTCCAAGACATCCAGTCAGGGCCTCTCGCTGAAATCAATTGTGTGGAGCGCCAGACAGACAGGAGGAGACAGGCCTGGTTTTGAATGGGCTCTAAATGAGACCACTTAGCTTCAGGACAGAGAGCAGTAGAGGGCAGAGTAATGGCCATCTGTTTTAACCATGGACACGTCACTGTGAAGATGAACAAGCACACATGTGCACACTGTTTTCTCTCTGAGAACAGTGATATTCTTATTCTCCACCATCTAACCACTAGGTGGCAGATATAACACGGGCCGTGGTTTAACCACACCCATTTCAAATCTTCGAATTAACAGTGATTAGACGTTACAAAGAAAGCAGGTAGGCAACCCTGTTCCAGGAAAGCCGCTGGGTTCAACCAAACTGGTATACCAGATGTGTGGAATTTAAACTCAACACGGTTGGCAGCCAAGTCAGTTGAAGCTAAATCCCTGGCTTCGCACCCCGCAGCACGCCTGGTCCACGTCTACCTATCCCTGGGCAAGTCTGAGTCAGAGGCCTGGGGAAATCAGACCTGGCTGTCTTCGGCAGTGATCTTTGTGGATGAATGAGGGCCAGGAGACCAGCTGACCGGTCCAGGCCAGAGGGAATACTACCTGGGAAGAAGTGTGATGTTTGGGGTCATTTGGTGATTTCCTTAATTTCTTTAATGACCGTTGCTGACGTTTATTACCAAAAGATGCCTTAACTGGTTTCCCTTTTCTTTTCTTTTTTTTTTGCATGAAATTATTGATGGCTAAAACAAACTAGTATTAGTCATTGAAGGTACATTAGAAAAACATTGCACATTTCTGTTTTAAAATATTGTTCTAGTAGCACACATACATATATATGATCCTTTCAAGATCTTCCAGGGTTATGTTAAATTGCCAATGCCTTAATCACATAGGGTAAGATGGGGTAACAAACCCCACCTAAGAACACTGTCTACTTGCAGACACATTTTTTCGTGTTGGGGGAAAAATTCAATTTTCCTTGCACTGGGGTAACTGAGCTTGTAACTGAGCTTGTGAATGTACAACTGACATGCATAACCATAAAGTGGGTAATTGGCTCCTGGGGGCCAGTTACTCCCAACACACTGATCCAGCATATTACTACTTTATTTAAAAAGTATTCAAAATGTTCTCTCTAAACAAGTGGATTATTTATCTGAAGGCTTTACTACTTGTACATAAAAAATGTACAAATATAACTTAATTGAAACATCTGTAAATATTTAAACATTTCAAAAGATTTGATCAACTTACGTCAGATATATTTTGTGGAGATATGTCCAAAAGTTGTGATGTCACAGAGAACATTTCAAGTTAAGCAAGATCAGTGGCAGCCAGGGAAAGTGTTGGGCAAAAAAAATGTGTCACACCTTGTGGGTTTTCTGTGAATTACATGGGGGGGAGGGGGGTTTACCCCAGGGGGCTATTTTCCCTCTACTACCCTACAGTAAGTGTATGCAACTACAACTTTGTGGAAGCACCTTTTGCTTGGATTACCTCAGTAAGACGGCTTGGACAGGTCTCAAACTAGCACACCAGAATTTTGGCATTTTATCCAACTCATCTTTGCAGAAGCAATGATTTTCCTTTCTGCAAGCTATTCCTTGGTAGATTTCACTGCGCTATTCGGATTGTTGTCTTTGCTGAAAAGTGCAATTCTTCCCTGACTTCAGCTTTCTGGCAGAGGGCAGCAGGGTCTGTGCCAAAAATATCTTTTGGAAATTAGGCCAAAGAGATCTACCTTTGTCTCATCAGAAAATAACACATTTTCCCACATGTAATTTTTGGAAATGTACATGGGCTTGGATTAGTTTTTTTGTGAGTAATGTTTCTTGCCACCCTCATCCCATGGTACTGTAGCCTCCCTTGTAATCTTTCTTCTTGCCCGGTCAAAATGTTTCTGTCCTGGTTGCACCATCTGGCCTCCATTTCTTAAGCATTGTCCATGATATTCATTTATTTAATACCTTCAAAATGTTTTCACCCCCTTATAAGACCAATTAATAGTTTTAATTGTTTCCTTCTGTTTTTCACCTAAATAATGTTGGTTACAAGATCTTACTCAAAGTGAAAAAGAATCAACATGATTTAGCCTTTACATCAACAAAATTGCATTTTTAAAATGGGTGTGTCAATATGCACTATGACATCTGCATGAACAAATCTGTTTTCTTTTGCAAAGAAGTTTCAAGTTGCAAGGTTTATTTGTCAAATGCACTGAACAAAACCGTGTCATCCTGCACAATAAAATTCTTATGACATGGCACCCGACAACTACATAGTAAAAGTTGAGAAGAGTTTAAATGCATTTTATAGGTTTATATGCATTTTTATATATATTTTTATATTAAAGAAATTGCAAACCTGTTTACATGTATATGCAAAATAACAACACCAGAGTTTTATTTTACAGAAGGTATACAGTTCTCCAGAGAGCTAGGTCCTCTTAAAAGAATATTCTCCAGATAACAGGGACCTCTGACAGACTACTGTAATGTTAATGTTCTCCAGGAAGCTATGTCCTCCAACTGTGTACTGTAATATAAATGTTCTTCAAGGAGCAGGGTCTCTGATAGACTACTGTACTGTGAATGTTGTCCAAGGAGCAGGGTCTCTGATAGAGTACTGTACAGTACTGTGAATATTCTCCAGGGTGCAGGGTCTCTGACAGAGTAATGTAATCTGAATGTTCCCCAGGGAAGTGTCCTCTGACATAGTTCTGTAATATAAATATTCTCCAGGGAGCAGGGTCGTCGGACAAAGTACCGTTGACAATATGAATGCTCTCCATGTAGCAAGGTCCTCTGTAAGAGTACTGTAAAATGAATGTTTTCCAGGGAGAAGGGTTCTCTGACAGAGTTTCGTAACAATATGAATGTTCTTCTGCTCAAATGGCCTCTCTGTGAATGTCATTTGAATGTTTCCTCTGATAGAAAAGAGCTGCTGAAAATAACCCACTCTCACAACAGGAGCCTCTGGCCTACTTTCAAACAGCAACACGCAAATCTGTCTACATGGGCCCCTTTCTTGCATCTATAAAGAAAGGTTTTCTTCCTCCCCTATACATCCCTCTGTCGTTCCACCGAATCTCGCTGTTCTCTCTCTCCTCCCTCTCCTTCCCTCCCTCCATGTGAGAACTAGGGGTTGTAGCATGTTCCAGGCTCTGTGGCACTAAGGAGCGCTGCGGATCGATGGGGTGTTTAACAACCTTCTTTAGCTTTTTAAAGCCTGCAGCGAACAAGCCCCACACGCCTGAACTCTGACCTAACCCACTGGGTGACGATCAAAGGGCCGGTCACATGACTGCCTTACGCAACACTCACGGGAGCCCTGCTCTCCAGGCCGCCTCCCACTTCCTGCTCAGACCGTGGTTAGCGAGGTGAACCATCACCGCGGGCAACAGAGCGAAGAGGAGGAGGAGAAGGAGGAGGAAGAGGAGGTGGAGGACATGTCTGAGATGTGGGTAGATGTGAGAAGAGGGCATGAAATCGATAATCCCGTGCAACAGCATCGAAGCTCACATGCCCACACACTGAGACACAGATACACACACACACACGCACACACACACGCATGGATACACACACAGGCAGTCAGGCATGCACATATGCACACACACACACACTCACAAATGCACACACACACACACGCACATAAGTGTACACACACTTATGCAAAAAAATGAGTTGACCTGACATCTACCACTGACCATCTTCTTATAAATTACAGAAACTCTAGAGAACTACGCACATTCCCTCCCTCGAATTTACAAACGGCATCAATGAATCAGCCTTTCTTCCTCTGAAATGAATACATTTGTTCAGAACTTCCTACTGAATAATTAAGGGTCTAATATTTCATTTCAGTACAGAGAGAGAGAGAGATAAATACTTTCTTTTTCGCAGCATCTAAGTAGCAAAGGTCTCGTGTTCTTCTTGAATGTCAATCCCCCCAAATAATATCACATTAAAATAGCACTGGTGATATTAAACCTGCTAGGAAAAAGATGTGCCTCTGCAAGAGTACACATCCAACCACACAGTAAGATATTTAGAAAGAACAGAGTGGCAACAGCAAACATAGTATCTCACAAAACTGAGTACACCCTTCACATTTTTGCAAATATTTGATTATATTTTTTCATGTGACAACACTGAAGAAATTACACTTGGCTACAATGTAAAGTAGTGAGTGTACATCTTGTATGACAGTGTAAATTTGCTGTCCCCTCAAAATAACACAACACACAGCCATCAATGTCCAAACCCCAGGCAACAAAAGTGAGTTCACCCCTAAGTGAAAATGTCCAAATTGGTCCCAATTAGCCATTTTCCCTCCCCGGTGTCATGTGACTCATTAGTGTTACAAGGTCTCAGGTGTGAATTGGGAGCAGGTGTGTTAAATTTTGTGTTATCACTCTCACACTACCTCATACTGGTCACTGGAAGTTCAACATAGCACCTCATGGCAAAGAACTCTCTGAAGACCTGAAAAAGAATTGTTGCTCTACATAAAGATGGCCTAGGCTATAAGAAGATTGCCCTGAAACTGAGCTGCAGCATGGTGGCCAAGACCATACAGCGGTTTAACAGGACAGGTTCCACTCTGAACAGGCCTCGCCATGGTCGACCAAAGAAGTTGAGTGCACATGCTCAGCGTCACATCCAGAGGTTGTCTTTGGGAAATAGACATATGAGTCCTGCCAGCATTGCTGCAGAAGTAGAAGGGGTGGGGGGTCAGCCTGTCAGTGCTCAGACCATACACCGCACACTGCATCAAATTGGTGTGCATGGCTGTCGTCCCAGAAGGAAGCCTCTTCTAAAGATAATGCACAAGAAATCCCGCAAAAAGTTTGCTGAAGACAACCAGACTAAGGACATGGATTACTGGAACCATGTCCAGTGGTCTGATGAGACCAAGATAAACGTATTTGGTTCAGATGGTGCCAAGCGTGTGGCGGCCACCAGGTGAGGGGTACAAAGCAGAGGTGGGGGACTCAAGTCACAATTTTCAGGACTTGTGACTTGCTTGATTAAAGTATGAAAATGACTTGACTTTGACTTGAGAACAAGTTACTTGAGACTTGACTTGAAGTGGAAGACTCGACAATGACTTGAACTTATAATAAACAAACAGCAATAAAATTATTTTATATGTTGTGACATCAGCACCACTAATCAGCGTATGTGCCTTTAACGCTGCACAATTCAAACCGCGCCAAACATGGCAGACAGTAACGTTAGTCGAGCTCCACAAATAGTATCGTTTGGATACAAGGACTTGAACTGGACCGTGTGAATAAAAAAAGATTTGCCAGATGCAAAATATGCAACAACGTCAAATTTCATTCGTTATTTTAAGAACCACAAGGAAAGGTAAGAAAGTAATCTCTTTATATTCAGTTTCACTAAGATCTATAACGATTAAGTTACTAATGTAATTAATTAATCTTTTGTTTGTCATAATTTGGCCTTGGTTGCATATTATTTTAGTTTTTTTTTCTTGTTAGAAATGTGACCATTATCATTACTGAATACGTCTGGCAAATTGACTATAACAGTGGCATAGCCTGAATTTTAATGTTGATGGGCATCTTAAAATGAGCGGGCATGTTATTACACGTAGGCTATAATGTCTGTATTAAAAGTGGGCATTTTCAAGTGTTTGTGGACTGCGTGTGGAAACTAAAAAGCATTGTGCTTACATCATAACAGTTAACTTTACTGCATGAAAGGCTAACATGGAGGCGCCAGTGCACCTAAACATTTCGAATAGTTTTTTTTTTTTACTCATACAGACAAGAATAATTACAGCGTAATTACATATTAGGCAGTTTTTCAGTCACAATAATTAGTTTATAAGGTTGTTATTATTAGCCCTTATTACATGGATTGGCTGAATTCCAGTGCAGAATGCGTGTTTTTCTTGATAACAGACCGTTGCCATGAAAAACAGCACGTTGCTATGGACGCAGCAGGATTCTAACCAGAGACGGAACGGACTATTTTCTTTAGAGGAAGCAATACAATCGTTTTTAAATCAATAAATTCCTTTTGAAATCAATATTTTGTGTCAAATTATAGATTTATTTGGTAGGTAGCCATGTAATAAGCGGGATAAGGTATAGCGAGGCGGTTGTTATAGCGAATACAACCCCTTCAGGCTGATTTAAGATCCCTCTGTTTCGTCCCCCCAAAAAATGGTACCGCGGAGGAGAAAAATATTTGATTTTGAAATCGAGCTTCGCACCGAGCGCATGTCAGAAACAGAGGACAGTGTGTGTGTGTTAATCTCTTTAGTACTGTGACTTGACTTGAAACTTATAAGGACTCGACTTGACTTGCTTAGGGTGAACCCTTGACTTGACTTGCTTGATTTATCTGAACTGTGACTTGAGACTTGACTCGAGACTTGATGGTTAAGACTTGAGACTTGCTTGGACTTGACCATGTGTGACTTGTCCCCATCTCTGGTATAGGTGATGGACTGGCCAAGCATGTCTCCAGACCTAAGCCCCATTAAGCATCTGAGGAGCGCAAGGCTTTGTGTTGAGTTATTTTGAGGGGACAGCAAATGTACACTGTTATACAAGCTGTATACTCAATACTTTACATTTTAGCAAAGTGTCATTTCTTCAGTGTTGTCACATGAAAATATAAAACAAATTTTTTCAAAAATGTGAGGGTTGTACTCACTTTTTTGAGATACTGTACCTGCTATATTAAATCCTATTATAGCCAAATCCGTCTTCACAAATTAACTGATCTGCCTCACATTGAAGCGTTTAACCATTTTATTTTCAGGACAACCAGCTCTACAAGCTAATTACAAAACAATGTGACATAACCAGTTGCATAAAAGAGTATTACTGATAAATGCCACTACGAAATTAGTTCAGACAAATAACAACTTAATCAATACTAACAATGTTACAAATTCCGGGAAGTGCAGTGTTTTATGACTTTGTAAGCTTGGTACAGTATTAGAAACACTATGTGCTTGGATATCCTGTCCTCTTCTTTTATGAGAATCATCTAATAACTTCTCCTGTGTAGTTTGAGAGACAGGATCGTTTACAGCTGAAAATACTGGGATTCTACAGATGTTTCGGCAATAAAACAGACCCTGCAAAGGTCCTTTGGGACTCACACCTGTCTCACATAAACTACGCAAAGTCCCCCAACAGAATAATGGTTGGCATGTATAGACAATGTTTTTTTGGTCTAAATAATTATTACTAATTATTTGGTAGCATATTAGCTTATTATTATTAGCACATATTCTTCTCATTATTAACTCATTATTAATGCTTAAAATGATTGAAGTCGGAAAAAAAGATTATAGCCTCAGATGAGCTGGCTCTCTATGTGGAAAAACTGTTAGGACACTATAAAGTCCATGAAACGTGGTTACTTTAGCGAGTGACAGTTTATACTCACAGAGAGAGAATGTCTAGAGCTGGCAACTGTGCGTGAGGACACGGCTTGTGTGAAAATGAACATGTGCCTTCAGCAATCCTCTGACAAAATGAGTTCCAACATGGGCCACTTGCGAGTGACCTCTTCCTTTTTCGCATTGATTGACTGTTGAGGCGGCCACTCGGAATCGAGAACAGCCTTCTGCCCTTTGACCCTTGTCCACTGGTTCAGCAACAATAGCCTCTGTGTGGTAGATGGCTGGTGGTCCATTCTGTTGAGGTCAGCTCTCACCAGCCCAACAGTCGCAGCTCAAGCCTGTACTATGCTGTGCTACGCGCTGGAGCGAGGAGTGCAACTAGACACAAGAGCCTCCATTACAACTCAGACAAGGGCCTATCCTCCATTACGGCTTTCACACAAGGGCCTCCATTCCGGCTCTTAGCCATTCTAATGAGCTCCATACAGTGTGATAAAGCCACCGGCTCTGTCTGTGTTTCAGGCCCACTGTTAGTGCTCCCACGCGGGTGGATCCAGGCAGACCATAATGCTGGAGAGCGCTCGACTGGCATTGTGATTTTTGATTTAGGTAATTGTCGAGCATCAGAGGGCTCTTATAGTGCAGAATTAATTGTGCTTAATGGAATCTCATCACAGAGAAGAAAAAAGAAAATGTCAATAGGAGAGAGAGTGAACTCAAACAATTCTCTATTCTTTGTCTGTGACTCACCTAGGATGTACAGTGAATACAGTTTATTCCAATATTCCATGGTTCATTCCCTGGATCACTATGATCTGCAGTGGGCAGGACATGACCGCCCTTCCATCTTCAGCTTAACCCTTTCCTTTATCCTTCAGCTCCTCATCGAGGACATCCTTCTAGGTCTTATATTCTACTCCCATCAGTATCTTTTCTATACTGTCTCACAGCCTGTTTTTTCCTCATTCCAATCATTCTTATGGAAGGGTCCTTTGGAATGGGCCATAGTTTACCGGCCTGCATTAAGCCAAGTGCCAAATAAAAAACACCATTTGCACTTTGCCTGAAGACATGAATGCAGGTAAGTTGTGGTGGAACGATGGACCGTTCTGATTAACATTACTACAACTCAACAGCTACTGTAATGTATTGTCTTCTAATGACTGTTTGCGCTGGCTGTGGATCTGGCAAAAACAAGGGCCAGAATGACAGCCAAGGGAGGCAAGGAAAGACAAAAGGCACATTACTGGAAGGCCTTATCAGCAGTGCAAAATAATGTTGACTCAAGTAGCATCACAGCTGACTCCCATTTGTGCAGTATTTTTTCACTACTTATCCATTATAGTTTAGCCTTGAAGAACGCAATCAAAGCTATTCAGAGCGAGAACACGGGCAACAAAGTAAAATCACTGAATTGAGACATTAAACACTATTCTGGGAAGGTTTTTTTTGTAAGAAATTATGGTAAATCTGCTATTGTGTTTGCATGTACTGTATGTGCTACTTAGTTTCTGGAAGCCAGTCTAAAGAAGGAAATGGTGGACCTACAAAGAGAAATTGTAGATAAGACAGAATTGGCATTTGAGACTTTCAGATAGTTTTATTTCTGTAATAAACTAAATATGGACCTCAATCTTGTAAAGAGGGGGCTATCTCCACCACTTCAACAGATACTAGTGAGTTACTTTTAGATAACCAACTCTTCAATACCTCACTGGCCAACACAGTGGTCTTCACAAACATTTTAACCTACTATTCTACAGGTAGTGGCAACAAGGAGTCATCCTATAGCCTATGAAGCCATCTTCTCCTCCTTTGTCAATACTGCAAGCACACACTTTTGTTAATTCAAGCCATGCTTTCAAAAATATTAACTTTAATAATTATTTTTTGTATCTAGCTTTCTAAGGAGTTAATATACAGTACGTGTGTGACTTAAAATGTTACCATAGTTTCAATCTGTTTTTTTGTAGCACTTTTCTGGTATGCTTAGGCAGTTAGCTTAGCTTGACTGTTTGGTATTAATTGTATTGAAGTCATACTGTTTATTATTTATATGCATTTGCCTGCGATTATGCTCTATGATGAAAATGTGTATTACATATTTTCTCATTTCAGTATTTAGCAGGTTTACAAAGGAGAATATCTTCTTCTAAAAATAATAATTGGTCCTGACTCTGTGTCATTATTAGAAAAGTGTAATCTGTCTGCTAAGCTTTATACTAACACATATTCAGAGGAGAACAATCAGCAAAATAAAAGCCAGACAGAAACGCAGTTGAGCATTTCTGAAACATTTAGCAGGATTGATTTTGTTATTATGTTGGAGCAAAATAACACTGTATTGGTAAACTACAGTGTATATAAAAAGTATACACACCCCTGAGAAAATGCCAGGTTTTTGTGATGTAAAAGAATGTGACAAAAAGAAATCATGTCAGAACTTTATTCACTTTTAATGTGACCTATAATGTGAACAATTCAATTGAAAAACATACTGAAATCTTCAAGGGGGAAAATTGAAAAATAAAAACCTTACAATAACCAGAAGTGTGCACACCCTCTTATAACTGGGGATGTGGCTGTGTTCAGAATTAACCACATCACATTCAAATTCATGTTAAATAGAAGAAATTACACACCTGCCAACATTTAAAGTGACTCTGATTAATCACAAATAAAGTTCACCTGTTCTTGTAGGATTTTCCTGACATTTTCTTAGTTTTTTCTTAGTTGCAACTCAGAGCAAAAGCCATGGTCCGCAGAGAGCTTCCAAAGCATCAGAAGGATCTCATTGTTGAAAGATATCAGTCAGGAGAACGGTACAAAATAATCTCCAAATGTATGAAAAGATGAGAAGAAAACTGGCCAGGGAGGCTTCCAAGAGGCCTACAGTAACATTAAAGGAACTGCAGGAATTTCTGGAAAGTACTGGCTGTGTGCTAAATGTCACAACAATCTCCCGTATTCTTCATATGAATGGGCTATGGGGTAGGGTGGCAAGACGGAAGCCTTTTCTTACAAAGAAAAACATCCAAGCCCGGCTGACGTTTGCAAAAACAAACAAGTCCCCCAAAAGCATGTGGGAAAATGTGTTATGGTCTGATGAAACCAAGGTTGAACATTTTGGCTATAATTCCAAAAGTTATGTTTGGTGCAAAATAAACACTGCACATCACCCAAAGAACACCATACCCACAGTGAAGCATGGTGGTGGCAGCATCATGTTTGGGGGCTGTTTTTCTTCAGCTAGAACCGGGGCCTTAGTCAGGGTGGAAGGAATTATGAACAGCACCACATACCAGGCAATTTTGGCATATAAACTTCAGGTGTCCGTTAGAAAGCTGAAGTTGAAATTTACTTTTCAGCATGACAACGACCCAAAGCACACATCCAAATCCACAAAAGCATGGCTTCACCAGGAGAAAATGTACGTTTTGGAATAGTCCAGCCAGAGCCCAGACCTGAATCCAGTTGAACATCTGTTGGGTGATCTGAAGAGGGCTGTGCACAGGAGACGTCCTCACAATCTGACAGATTTTAGCGCTTTTGCAAAGAAGAGTGGACAAATATTGCCACGTTAAGATGTGCCATGCTAATAGACTCCAACCCAAAAAGACTCAGTGCTGTAAAAAAATCTAAAGGGGCTTCAACAAAGTATTAGTTTAAGGGTGTGCACACTTAGGCAACCAGGTTATTGTTATAACATTTTTCCCCTCAAAGATTTCAGTTTGTTTTTCAACTGAATTGTTCACTTTATAGGTCACATTAAAGGTGGAAAAAGTTCTGACATGATTTATCTTGGTCTCATTCTTTTACATCACAAGAACCTTGCATTTTAACAGGAGTGTGTAGTTTTTATATTCACCGTGTATTGCACTGCAGGAAATTATAATGAAAAAGGTTCTATTAGTTCCATGGTAGAATGTGAAGAATTGCAGGAAATTGGCTTTTGAATACAACACAAAGATAGGGGCCTCAAAATGTTTTTCAAATTCTGCTGTGTGATTTTGCTGATCACACCATTGTGGCGCATCCTGCCATGCCCACTTCCAAAAATATGATTCCCCGCCACGGACGTGAACTTGAACACGTGAAGTCCTCTGTAACTGTATTAATATTTTTCTGGATCACTGACTCAAATTGCTACAAATACACTTTCATCATTGTCATCTTTACAACTGCTGCCTGCAATTATGCTTTGATTACAATGCTGAATAGTTTCACACTCACCAAAAAGAGGGAAAAGAAAAACATAGAACCTATAAACAGAAGCCAATTGTCTTTATAGGGCACTATGTTGCAGAGCTCAATGGGTCCTGGTCGGAAACAGTGTACTGTTCAAAGACAGAGTGTTATTGGCAGTTACCGCAAATCAATCAGTCAAATGTATTTATAAAGCCCTTTTTACAACAACAGTTGTCACAAAGTGTTTTTACAAAACACCCGGCCTTAAACCCCAAGGAGCAAACAACAGTAGTGTTGAATTTCAGTGGCAAGGAAAAACTCCCTAAGAAGGCCGAAATTTAGGAAGAAACTAGAGAGGACCCAGGCTCAGAGGGGTGACCAGTCGTCTTCTAGCTGTGCCGGGTGAACATATTAAGAGTACAAATTGTAATAACTAATAAATGCATGTGGGCTGAGTCCAGAGTCTATTTAAACTTAGTCCAGGTCGGAAGCATGACCAGATGGACAAGGACAACACGGGGGAGGGGGAGGAGTCAGCACAGTGGCAGCTGAAATCGCCAGGTATCGTCTTGACCTGCAACACAACCAGGAGGACTTTGGACAGGGACAGCAACGAGTCTTTCAAGCCAGGTACTGCGCAGGTGTTTAAAAAAAAGTTTAAAACGGCAGGAAACAAGGAAAATTAAGAAAATGCATTCCTTATATCTACAATGATTTATAGTGGAGAAGGAGAACAGACCCTGCTCCCCCAGCACAATAATATAGCAGCGTAAGACCTTGGGGCTGAGACAGTGGGGTCCGGTTACACTGTGGCCCTATCTGGGGGAGGCCCCGGACAGGGCCCAACAAAGAAGTTTCCTAATGGGTTTTGTTAATTCAATTCCACTGGTTCCCTTTTCTAATCCATGACCTGGTTAGAGTTAATATACACATTCAACGTATACACTTATGAAATATGCCTCTGGAGTGGAGATTCACAAAAGCCCGATCCTACCTATTTACATGGAAATGTATCCAGTGTGGATATTAACAAACATAGAATTAATCAGAGAAGAAATTTCAATGGCATTTAAAATATATTGGATATTAGTACAAGAACAGTGATATATGATTGAATTATGTACAATTCTGGGATGTGCAATCAATCCCTTGCTGTATAAATATTTAAGTATGTTCTAATAACAAAGTTATATGAGAGACAATCAAAATGTATAGCTATTATTTCAGGAGTCTGCTTCAAAATATGTAAATGGGTGTCTTTATTTGCCACCCCGCATGGAATCCCACAGCATGTGACAGATCCCTGTCAGAGACACAGAGACAGCGAGAGACAGAGTGGTAGAGGGAGGCAGGAAAGGGGAGAAAGGAAGAAGGGAAGAGAACGAGAGAGAGGATGGAGAGCAGAAGAGTAGGGAAAGAGGGAGAGAATGTGAGGGAGAGAGAGGGAGAGAAAATTAGATGAAAGGTTGACATGATGACAGCTGTCTTTGATTCACCTGGAAGCGCGCGTGCACACACACACACACGCACAAACACACACACACACACACACACACACAGCATGAGAGTGGAGCGTGGAATTTACAGTAATACAATTTCTTGTTCCCTCATGCAGACAAGAAAATAGTTGAGTATTTATTTAATTATTAATCTATTTATTTATTCATTTAGTCAGTCAGTCACTCATGTTTTTTCATTGGTGAGATTTTCTCTGTAATTTCATTGAGCTACCAGATGGCTGAGGGTTTAATTAACAACTTCAAAAGCAATAACTGGAGAGCAGGCCAAATACAGACATGCATCCACACACACAGACACACCAAAAAACACAAAGACACACACACACACAATGACACACACACAAACACACACACACACACACACACACACACGAAGTTACCTATGCAAGAACACACACAAACACGCAACTAGACGTATATACACACTTAAGTGCAAGAAAAACACGCACATTGTACTTCCTCCAACATCATGTCCCCTCACAGCCCATCTTTGTTTCCTCCCTCAACAACATGTCCCCTTACTCCCTACCTCTGCTCCCTCCCCTCGCTCCTTATGTCTGCTCCCGCCCTCCAAAAACCTCCCCTCTCTCCCGCGCTCCTACAACGTCCCCTCTCTCCCGCCCTCCAACAGCGTCCCCTCCCTCCCTTTCTCCAACAACATGTCCCCTCTCTCCCAGATTGCGTGTGAAAAGCGACAGTTGGTGGAGTGGAAGGGATGAAGGGCGGTGGATGAATTCTGTTCTTCCAGACTTCACTTCATAGCCGTGATTGATTCCTGCACATCTCGTGCTCCCAGTAAACACATGCACTCCCAATCTTCTCCCTCAACGGCTTCACTTTGGGGCAAAAGCCCTTGTTTTATTAATAATGACATTATATTTGATTGTTTTAAGTGACAGGTAGCTTCAATCAGCTTTTATTTGGTTGGTGATAGTGCAAAATGTGTTGAATGATAATGCAAATGAGTTCACAGGCCACAGGCTTAACGCTCTGTTTGCTTTTTAATATGGGCTAAGATGAGACCAGAGTCCAACATTTATAACAGGGGTTGTCACACGCACAGGAAAAGCAATATGATTGGACGGTTAGACTCATAGGATTGATCTTGCTTTATGCAGGTTTAAATGGTGTATTTTATGAACTAAATCAGATTCTGCCTTGGCACACGCTTTCTGGCAGATCGGCAGCACCGCAATGTGTTTTAATTAGACATGTACGCTGAAAAAGTGTGTGCGCGTTTGTCTCCACGCGCATGTCTCGTGCGTAGGCACTTGTGACTGTGTTTGTTACGGATGTCACACTGCTGGTCAGTTGGTTCTTCCTCAACTGTCCAACCAGTGAACCTCTGCTCCCAAACACACTGGACCGCCCTCCTTGACAACATTCCAGCTGTTTGAGCGGTTCAAAATTGGATAGCTCCATCGGGGACATTTCAAGCTATCTGCGGAGTGAGATTATGGTAGGTTTTTTAACGCCAACTCTGCTACACATGTCTGTGTGTGTGTGTGTAAAGTGGATAAATATGCTTCTCTCAGCCATTGTTTGCACAGTAAACAGGAGAAGAGGCACTTTAGATGGTTGGCAGATCATTGTCCTTCCTTTACAAATTGTCAGGCCAGCCAGTTGATTAATTGTTTGTCACCAAACAAACAAACCGAACCAAAGCAAACAAAGAGATTTGCTGATGGATATGATATTAGAAATGCAGGTTGTGCATGATGAATATTCTCTGTGATCTCTGACTGCCGAAATGTAACAATGCTAGCAAATACAGTGGGTTATGAAGAAGTTTTCTGACAGATGCTAACTAGTAAAGTTGGCAAACTTTTTTTTCCATATTATTTTGTAGCCCATATTTCTCTGCACTTAAATTTGTGATATCCAATTTGCCGGAGTAGAAGATCGAGATGTACCCTCAGAAGCAAATCTGGCCAAGCCGTTCGGCCTCTCATCACACTGTCCACTCAACCAGGAAGCATTCCGATGCACATTTGCGCTGGGAGAGGAACAACCATAAGCTAGCAGGACCCAACTCACACCAAGAGTGACTCCCACCCCTGCGGCTCGCGGTGGTCCCACAGCGGACCTCATCAACCACGTGTACAACGTGCGTACTTGTTTTGGCCAAATGCCGGCTGACGTGTCAGTGCGTCACGAACGAGAAACATCCCACACGTACAGACCAGAGGGATTCCCTGCCGCCACAAGAGGGCGCATGGAACGGGGGGAATCGGGGCCGTGGAGAGGGCACACCTGGAGAGGAATGGAACGCAGCCGGCCGGTGGAGTGAGGGGGCACGGAGCAGAGGCAGAGTACAGGGCGGTACGGGCGGGGCTGTGCAGCCCTCACACGCCCACCTGTCCTGAGGTATGATTTGCCCAAGAAAAACAGGACAGAACCAACATCTGACTGGCTGTTTTCTTGGGGGTGTATCTCTGGTAGACTGTTGAGCCCTGTCAGACGCCACCTCACCACCGCTCTGGGAACCCACAGGATGAGTGACACAACACCGTCCGAGTCCTTCAGTCATTTGTTTCGCCCGTTGTTTTCGTTACAGGTTCTTTTAGGTGTTTCCCCTTAGTGTTGTTTTTTTTCAGGGGGGGAGGGGGGATTGGTTATCTGTGTCGCAATAAATGCAGCCACCGGCCTGCACCTGCCTTCCATCTCAGTGTCCCCCCGTCACAATGTTAAAAAAGCAATTAGTGAGGTTTGGCATGTGTTGGGGTGTGAATGAGTAATGGCTGCTAGGGCAGAGGGAGAGGTGTCAGGTCTAGATACATTTCACACACACACACACACACTCTCTAAATGTCCATCTGCCTTATTAGTACAATGAGTAGCCGCGGGGGCTGGGGGTGGTCCGAGATAAAACCAGATTGACAGGCACGGCGGGGCTGAATGCTAATGCGCACACTGACATTTAGCGGCCCTGCAAAATCTGGCCCAGGTTAGCACAGTGTGGCTACAGCAGCTGATAGACACAAGCACCCATTCCGCTGCCAAAGGCCCAGCCAAGGAGGGGGAACCCGAATACCAGCCCCTATACCATCTCATCCGGCTTCCCTGCCCCCCGCCTCCGCACTCCACGTCTCCTTCACTCTTAAAAGGAGATGAAGAGCGGAGATGATGAGATGTTGTCACGAGGTCTTTTATCTGCGGGGAGCAGGGTATGCTAATAGGGAAAGCCTTTAGTCGCCGATAGACTACCAAGTGAAGATGACTTATTTTTGTGTGAAGGTGGATTCAGTGGCACCACAGAGAGAGAGAGAGACCAGAGGGGACAGGGCATTAATGCTCCACTGTGGAAATATAGATGCGCACGTACGCATGCACACGGACACAAACACGCACAATGGCAGACTGGGGGAAAGATATATTCCGCCCTGGCGTTTTGGAAACTCCAGCCCACGTATCTCCACGACGACACCCATTCCTGTACCCATTCCCCAACGCTCTCTCCTTACACAGCAAGGCACTAGTGCTACTGACATGTGACATAAGCAGCACACATACTGTACATAGTTAAATACAACAAAGGGATACACAAACATTTGTATGTGAGGTGTGTTAAACACAGCAAGAGGGTAAGACAGAGAGAGAGAGAGAGAGAGAGAGAGAGAGAGAGAGAGAGAGAGAGAGAGAGAGAGTGTGTGTGTGTGTGTGAGAAACAAAGAAAGATCTGTCAGTAGTCTCTCTTCCTCCCTATCGGAATTCCCCTACTGAATTTGATGTAAAATGTATGTTTGTAAAATAATGATGGACCTAGTTTATTTTAATACAGACACATTTCCAGAATTGTGCTATGACAGGACCACATTTTTTCTAATCAGATAACTTATTTTCCTGGAAAAACTGATAGCCTTTGGGAGGATGAAAACCATGTCAAACTACAGCAATCTTGTTCATATGAATTCCAATTTAAATAAAGCTTAGCTTCATTTAATCCTGCCCTATGGAACTGCAGGCCTAATGAAAAATACACTCACAGTCTACGCATGTCAATGATTGTGTGGATTAATTACTTCCAGCTAATTTGGATTGAGAAGTGCAGAATAGTCAGTCCAAATTTGAATACAAAAACAATTTGATCCCATTCACATTTTCTCTCAAACAGATGTGCTATAAATAGGCCTCTGCGCTGCTGATTTATTCACACAGGCCAAAGGAACAGGACACATTGTAGGCTAGAAGAATACTATAGAGTTGCACCTGTTAGTAGATTTCTAACAGATTGTCTCGTTTCCAGGTAATCCAACATTTCAGATCGCAAACGTTTGCGTGTCGGCGGATAAACCCACGTAAGACTTTAATATAAATATGAAATAAGATCTTCAGTGCAAGGAACAGTGTGCACCTGGGTACCTGCGTGGACCAAACCCCCCTTGAGGTCAACCGTCTTGCCAACCAGACAGCGTCATGTCACAACGTTCCGGTATAAATAGCTGTTTTTTTGTGGTAGAAACTTCTATTCTTTTTACTGTGTCCATGTGGCTTAACCCAAACCACCAGTATAAAGCATTCATGCACGGCCTTGGTCGGGGCTTAGGGATGGAGAGAGACAGACAAAACGAACGCCCTGACTCAAAAGTAACCATGTTACGTGAGTAGTACAATGCGTTTCTATGCAACATATCAATAAAGGCCAACGTCATTGTCAATTGAAAATCCAGGTTTTATATATATATAAATAAATGTACATAGGTACTAAAACTTATCTTAAAACACTATATTATTACACATTAGAGTGTGTCAGTATATGCACTCATTTCTGTAAGTGGGTTTAGATAAGTGTGTCTGCTAAATGACTGGATTGTAAATGTAATGTTAGCTATATATTGCAAACTAAAGGCATAAAAGGGCAAAGACAACAAACGTTCAATAAGTGCACATTAAGATCATTCAGTCTAACCAAAACCCTGAGTGAGAAGGGATGTGAGAGAGAGAGGGGGGGGGGGCGGTGTTACATGTCCATAGCATTTTTAGACAGGTTTAAAATATCTTTGTGTCCAAACAGGCAGCTTTTCCAAATCAAAATGCTACTCATTAACAGCTGAATGTCATAGCGACATCGCCACGGTTTATGGGGGTCAAAACATTCTGACATCTTTTTGTTGTTTCCACATGGTACAAATTAGATTACTGTATTACTGTAACGCAATGTACTGCTTTTAAAATGGGAACAACTTTCTTCAGGAACATTATATTGATTGAGCAAATGCCACTTCTCAAGCTTCCAAGGATCCCTGCTAGTCTCTCTGTGTTCCACTTCTTTAATTAGCCTACTATTTCTCACAGTACACAGCCATTGTGGTATGCTTACCTGTCAGTATGCTACATATATGATGTGCCAGTGTCCGTCCCTTACAAAATCCCAATGGACCCCCACCTAACTCCACCCTCTGCCCTCCATGTGCGCCTTCACGTGCGCCATTTGCAGGAGTGCCCCCTGTGCTGAGGGAGCAAAAATGATCAAGGGTGTAGGGACTAATTAGATCTAATAGGAGAGGAGGGACCTCTAAATTTAAATTTCATGGTTGCTATATTAATTAAAAGTGGACTGTGGATTGCATCATTCAAGTCACGAGTTGGTTGAAGTTGATGCCTTTTTAAAAGCCCCAGCCTCTGTGGAAGTCAACCACAGAGTTTCATCAGGAACACGTCACCATGAAGGAAGCTCGGAGCCACTGTGCAGAACAAAAGGGATGGATCGGGATTGTGGTCTGTTTTCTCTCTACCTTAACTGCACCATGGTCCTCTGATGCTGCTGGTTTGTCATTTCTTACAGATATAGTTATCAGAACAAGGACTTTACACATCAGCAGCATCAGCCTCAAGACCCCTAACCTTTTTTCATTACCATTCTATTACCATTCATAATCTATGCTGACCTTTGGTTCTACTTTAACTAAGTGGCTTAACTCCTCTTGGTGCTGGTTGTTGCACATTGGTCAGACATATTCTAAATTTTTACTACAAAAATCCCCACCAAAGGCCCACGAGTCAACATCCATGTCTCTAGTGGCTCAACTTTATAAATGATTGTCTGGCCTTTCAGGCATTTGCTAGAGTAGCACGCCAGCCAGTCCGCGGGCACGCACGCACACATACCTTGACCGCAGACTCTTTCCTCACATTCCTGTAGTGCTCCATCTCTCTTATTCCAGCGAAATCATCCATGAACTCCTTGCATGTGCTGAATGCTGTTGCTTGTTGAGTGTTCCCCCATGAACCAGGATGGTCAGATGTTATGTGTTGATAAGACACTGTATTTTGACGCCTATCAACAGTGTTTTTCCTAGCAGAGGCATAGGGTCACAAATGCCACAGTTAATGGACTCTAATTACTGGACCGTACGAGAGGAGAGAGGAAGGAATTAGAGTGTGGAACAGTGACTTTCTGCCACTGTGTGTGTGTGTGTGTGTGTGTTTGTGTGTGTATCATGCTCTGGCCATCTCTCTTTGATTACTCTTCGAGTCACTGAGCATCTCTAATACCCTGATGTCCCATGACAGGCTCCATGAAAGAGAGAGCAGATGACTTTCAGGTTGATGTGTTCCACTAACTTTCCTTAAAGGGGCAATATGTATGTATTTTTACTGTACTACTAGCATACACACAAGCAGAAAATACCATCAGGCATCTGCAGCAAACATTTGAAGTTAATGTTTAAAAAAATCTCTGCAACATTTATCAGAGGACTTGAGATATTCCTGATAAACTCTTTCTTGGCGTCCGTCTATCAGTTTGCAATGACTGATAATCTCCTTAAACCTGCTTTGGACTATCCTTCACACCCTAAACCACCCTGGACTAGCTAATACTATTCCTATCTCTTTCGGTAAAGGAAGATTGTTTAGAGGCAGGATTCTACTCAGTGCCAGTTCATATACCCTGCTCAGATGTTTCTGGATTTCCTACTTATTCCCTCCCAAATGTCAAACCTGTGAATTTGGAGACAGTTAGCATACCATAGTGTGAATGCAGTCTATTTCTGTAGACATGGATGGGAGAGTGAGACAGGGTGGCATATGCGGTGATGGCGCAGCGAACAAAGGGATCAAAGAACTGGGTTGCAACAATCTCAACCCCTTTCATTATCCAGCAGACCAATTACAGTGCCAGGATCCCATACAAAAAAAATACAACTATATCAAAATTCTTAACATAATCGAACTACTAACAATTACTTAACGACACGTACAAAAACAAGATACCTGGCACTTCTCTGCACCGACTTGAGGGACCAACCCTACCACACAATTCACCCTTAAATAGACCTAATTTATTGGGCTAAACCACCTGGTGGGGGTGGCTGCAAATACCTGAACATCTACAATTAACAGGTAAGTATAAATAGCAACATTTATACTTACCCCCCCCGCTAACACCTCCTTGGTACCAGCCAGAACCTTTCCATCAGGGCCTTTGTATCTGGGGAATCATTTGTCCGTCACCCATTACAGAGGTAAGTAACACTGCCCAATCATGCATTGGTATGGTCCTCTAATGACAATACTACAAAACTGTATTCAATTATAATTTGTCCATAACCTTTCCTATACACCTGATAATAACCCGACGTATCTCTGGCCAGTGTGGGCACAAAACAACACAGAGATGTAGACTGTGCCAATCACATGCGTACAACCTATTGCTAATAAATACGGTTTAACTCCTACAATTACCAGCCTTTATTTGTCAATCAATACTATGCTTATTATACTCAAACCCGTCCCGACAGTCCTCAGGAATGGCCAGGACCACTCCGTAACGGAGACATGGAGTAAAACACAACATTTTGGAAATGAGCCTGACAGGTTACAGACAAGAAGGCATCGATCCTGTTTTACCAGGGTGACTGGCCAGCTAATCTTTGTCGTTTTTACATCTCCCTGGGAGGTCTGGAGAATTATGTATTTTGATTGGTCACATTTCCAGAACCCTCCCACACATGCCTGGTTCTGCATGTCATTTTCATCATTGTTTCCAGACCAGGTTTGAGATATTATGAGTTAGTTTGCAACATTACAGAAAATGGAAGGAAACCTGAGGGAAAAACAACATTGTGTTTGGCCCGAGGTGAGCTCTGCATATCTATCCAAACAACTGATCTACATAGAAATGTTTGGTTTCAGATCTAAATCAGGGATTTCTGGGCTTTCCTTACGCACTAAAAGCAGCTACACCACACTAATCTAGCGAACAGTGTTGGATCCCAAGGAATTTGATTGGCTTGACGTGTGGCGAGGCATGTGTGGGAGGGTTCTGGAAATGTGAAATACATAATTCTCCAGATTTAGATACTGAACGGTGTTGGAGGCCAGTCAATATGACGGTTATTCAAAAGAATGGAAACCGCATCTTGTAAAAATATAGTTTATGGATGATGAGCAAATTATCTAGGTTTTTATATGCACAGTTAGGTCGGGAAAATATTTGGACACTGACACAATTTGCATAATTTTGGCTCTGTACGTCACCACAATGGATTTGAAATGAAACAACTGAGACGGAGTTGAAGTGCAGACTTTCAGCTTTAATTCAAGGGGTTGAACAAAAATATTGCATGAAACGTTTAGGAATTGCAAACATTTTCACATAAAGTCCCCTTAATCCCGAGGCTCAAATGTAATTGGACGAATTAACACAATCAGAAATAACATTTTCATTTTTAATACTCCTAATGTTCCTGCTCTCTCTGTTAGATTTTTTCTTTTGCAGCCTAATGATGGCCTATTTTACTTGCATTGAGAGCTCCTTTGACTGCATGTTGTCAGTTCACAGCAACAGCTTCCAAATGTGAATGCCACACCTGGAATCAACTCGACCTTTTACCTGCTTAATTTATGAAAAAATAACAACAGAATAGCCCACACCTGTCCATGAAACAGCTTTTGAGTCAATTGTCCAATTATCTTTGGTCCCTTGAAAAAGAGGGGACTACATATTAAAGAGCTGTAATTCCTAAACCCTTCTTCCATTTTGGATGTGAATACCCTCAAATTAAAGCTGAGCGACTGCACTTTAAAACCCTATTCACTATTTAACTGTTACTTAAATATATTTTGGTAAACAGACAAAATTACAAAACTTTTGTCAGTGTCCAATCACTTCCGGACAAAGTGTATAAAAACAATCTATTTTGAACATCAAAACAAATGGAAAAGGGGCTGGGAAAAGGGAAAGCATATCAGGTTTGGGAGAATGTGAAAGGCTGCAATTCTGTTGAGAACTATGAAGCCATCTTTGGAATGCATGAAGAGGCAGGAAGAGAACCCGGCGGTGTGGGGTGGTACAGAGCATTTAGTACACAGCAGCTGTGAGAAGTGGACCTGAAGACACTGAGATAGTGGATAAGCCTGGCTTGTTGGCTTTTATAGATATGGTGATTCACGGTCCTGATATAATGAAGAGTAAGTCCACAAAGATAAACATCACTGTGGCTGGACGCTTGCAGTTCCTGGGTTAAAACGATTTCACAGCGGAGAAGTTACAGAGACTTCTGGCATGGGCAATGCCACCACGCCACCAGACTGAGAAAGGTTTGAGGAAATGTGATTTATTTGTGAAACAATTTCAAAATGTGTCAATTAATTTTTTAGGGGGTTTTACACAATGTGGATGGGTCTAGTCAGAGTATTCGCTTTTTGATGATGTGTTGCTTTTATTGTGTGCGTGTTACGTTTTTTATGTTGCATTTATTGGTGTTGTGTTTTGGCTGGTGCAATCTAATTTCCCCTCGGGGTGGATGAACAAAATATCTTATCTCTGAATCCCTCAGAGTAATGTCTTCAACAGTAGAACAAGCTAAAAGTGTATTTTCAGGCAACATAATCAGAGTTAGCTTCTAGCTGTCTACATGCCCTCCATCTCTCACTGATACTGATCCAATCAGAAGAGGTCTAACCCAGAAGACCCTAAACCCCCGTCCTCCCTCTCTACATTGTCTTTCCCTCAAATCTGGTATATCACTGATTTCTGCTCTTTATTTCCTCAGTAATCCCCTTCCTGTCTCTCAATCGGCCTCTTCCCCCATTACCATACATCTTCGTCAGTCTTTATTTCTAACTATAGATACTCTAACTCATTATGGCCTATTAGTAGGTTTGAAGGTGATTCTTAACTATGTAACAAAGTTAAACAAGGCATTTTCTCTTTACTTTCTCTGAGGAGCCATTGAATGTCAGCTATTGGTCAACATAACTGTCACAGCGGACACATCCATTACACATCCCTATATCAGCGCTCTCTCTCTGGTTACTGGTAATGCGGGCAGCTTTACAAGGGGGAGGAAGAAACCGCCCACTAGAGGAGAAAGAATAGCTGACTGATTGAGCTGACAGCCATTGGAGGCCATTCCTGCAGGTGTTTTCAACAATTGTGTTGGCTAATTTGTTATTATCTGCCTTCTCAAGATGAATTTTCAACAAGCCGTTATGTTTCAAATGATCTTCATGTGATTGATAGTAGGACGCCACGCCTGATCACACTCCAGTCCCTGACGCTGCCTCCATTCACTTTGTTTGTCCTCATCTGAGTTGTCATTTTCTTTCTGAAACTCAGTTTAGTTGGGAGTCTTTAATAAATTGCTTACCATCAGAGCCCTGTGTCTTGTGTTGTCGCTGTACCTCATGACAATATATGTACACGTATGTACACAAAACACATGATCAGGCACATTCACAGGCACCCCCCCACCCACACACACACAGACACACACAAATACGCAGAAGCACACACACCAAGGCAAGCACACACGCGCACACACACAAACCCAGGCACAAACACACACAGCTGTGTGCACAGACAAACAGACATGCATGCAAGGATACAAACACACACACACACACACACACACACGATACTGATGTGGTCCTATAATGCATTACCCTGCTTTTAAATGATGAGGTCTGGTAATTAAAAATGCCACTCTGCGAGCCAGGGTGCTGGGAGGACGATAGGAGGCAGGGGGTTGGGGTGTGGGGGTTTTGGAGGGAGGGGGTTGGAGGGGTGTCTGGTCCTCTCTTTAATGAGGATCCTAATCAGCACAGTAGAGCTTGTCCTGAGACCCCACATTCATTAGACCACGTAACCCACACCAGAAGAGAGGGAGGGAGTTGAAGAAAGCAAAAAAGTTTTAGATGGTTGGAAACGAGAGCGGAAGCTAGGAAAAAACAGAAGGGAGAAAGACAGAAACCGATAGAGAGAAAGAAAAAGAGAGGAAAAGCAGCGCAGGGGGACAGTGAATTGGAGTTGAATGGTGGGAGAGAGGAGGGCCGGGAGTGATAACAGCGCGGGTCATTGGCCGAGTCATGGCTGACATCGATCGTGCGACTGGCCGTCTTATGGCTCCCCCATGGCTGCCAAACCCTTTAACACTGTTTCTCTGGCTGTGTGTGTGTGAACGCGGAGACAGGGGCTGCTATCCGGCCAGTCGTGGGCTCCCCCCAGCCACCACAGCTGGCTGGCTGATAGTCTCCTCCTGCCAGCAGACTGGCTGATAAGGCCTCCTCAGAGCAGGATGATAACCACACACCCTCCGCTCAGAGGGAAACACACCCGCTAACCACAGGAATAACAAAAACGAGCACGCGTCCGTGTCCGTGTGTGTGCGTTGTGAGAATAACGTACATTGACATGTGGACACTGTGAGGTGAGGACCAGTAGCATTGTCCAGGCACTCCGCCCTTCTGTCATCTTGTCCTCTCACATCGATCGGGCAGTGGAACGAGGAACACATCTTCCCTCTGTCTGTGTCGTATTTTCTAAATGCCAGAGGGGGGTTGTGGCCCAGAATGCAATGAGAGGGTTTTTACAAGATCAACATTGCATGTGCAGAGGTTTCCTATGGAAAGACGAGATAACTACACATTGTACAGTGATTTATTACTGTCACCGAGAATGTCATTTAAAACTGTTCCCGTTCAAACACGGCCTCCTGGTTCAGTGGAGACAAACACAAATCAATGAGGAAGTGAAGAAGTTCCAGTGGGATGCTGTGTTCCTGGCGAGGCGAGAAACTCTGTGTACTCAGCTTCTCCCTGAGTCTCCAGGACTCGCATGGATCTAAAAGCATTAGTATAATCACCTGTTTTGTTTAACTAAATTACGGAAAGCCAGACTGCATGACTGAGCAAATAACTATTTTTAATCCTGAAAATGTAATTCAATGAAAAGCTATTTAATGAGGCTCTTGTTTTACCCGTGTGGGTGACGCAAAATCTATACACACTTTAAAAAAAGTTTGCAGCCTAATAAAATTTGCGCATTAAATAAGCAAATTATTGTAATCAAAAACCTCTTGCCAAACCAATTAGTGATGAATTATAATCTTATGATAAATTATCTTGTGTTGACAGCCTGAGGGAACGGTGCAATCAAACATTAATTATTCATTGGGTAATTAAGTTCATAGGTGAGAGTGTGTGTGTTACTGAGATCCCCACAGATCTTTCTACTCTATGGTAGAGTGGCTAGACAGAAGCCACTCCTGAGTAAAAGACATATGACATGCTGCCTGAAGGACTGACAGCAAAAGAAAAAATCTCTGGTGTGATGAGACAAAAATCAAACTGTTTGGCCAGAATGCCAAGTGTGGCAAAAACAATGGATAATATCATCTCTACAGTGAAGAATGTTGGTGGAAGCATTATGCTATGGGGATGCTTCTCAGCGACATGGACAAGGAGAATGGTCAGAATTAAAGGATGGATGAAGGGAGCAAAATACAGAGATGCCCCTTAAGAAAAACTAATCTAGAGTACACTAGATCTCTGACTGGGGTGGAGATTAATCTTTCAGCACAACACAACACAAAGCAAAATGCCAAAACAATGCTGGATTTGGCTTCAGGCAAGTCAGTGAACGTCCTTGCATGGCCTAGCCAACACCTGGACTTGAACCTCATTGTAGACATGAACATTGCAGTTGACTGACTCTACCCATCCAATCTTACAGCACTTAAATGGATCTATAAGGTAAAATAGGACATGTGCAAAGCCCCTATTTAGACGCAGACACAAGATGACTTGAACATGCAATTGCTACCAAAAGCCATCCACAAAGAACTGTTTAAAGGGTCTAAATCCTTATGTGCCGAAGTAATTTTATTTTCAATAAATTGATACCAATTTGCAAAACTATGTTTTCACTTTGTCGTAATGGTGTGTAGATGGTGTGTAGATTGATGACAATTTTTTTCTGTAACAGAACAAAAAAAGGGGTGTCTAAACACTTTCCATATAGTTGACTATTTGAAAACTGGCCACTAGGTGCAATGGTGTGCTCTAATACATAAACTGCCTTTGGTAGGGCTTTGTGGAAATGGATGGGCTAGCATGGAAATCACAAGACTTTACAGAGTGAGTTTTTTACGGGCTCATATTGTCAGCCCTAGGTGTTTTGCTCAGTGGAGATGTTGTCAATTATGCAAGTGTTGTCAAAACAGATAGTCATTCTTTTACACATTGTTTTAAGGATTTCCCAAACCTCAACACTAGCCTTCTAACATTAATTATTCAGAATGTATACCAAACCCAAACTTAAACCTATCCCTTATCCTAAAACCTAATATTTTAATCTTTAAAATCTACTGTACCAAGCATTGAGTTACCTGTGGGCATTGAAGGCTTATGCCCTGCAAAGTGGCCCTAATGCCCTCCCAAAAAGCGGACGCTTTGCGGCCATTGTGCCACAATAATTATGGAGTCTTTATCATTCCAGGCAAATCAGATTAATTTGTATAGCTGTTAATTCACTATTTAGTTATTTATCACATTGCATAAATAGACTCTTTGACCTGAAAATAACCTGTTGGGCACTCTTCCAAAAGAGGATTGGTGCATGAAGAAAAATTATGATAAGACAAGACATTGCTAAACTATTCCAAATGCAACCACAGAAATAAGACATATCTGTTGACATAATAGAAAAAGGATTCCAGGTAGTATTAAGACAATTAGGTTTCAAGTATCTGACGGCATGCTTTATGTAATAAAACCAAATTGTGGGGAGCACCTATTATTTATGACCAATCCAAACATGGTACACCCAAATCATTTATCAGCATTTTAGGTTAATCATAACCATTGTGCATTTGCGGCTAATTCACAGCCTCTTAGTTTAAAAATAGTTTTGGACTTAAAACATGTGTGTTTCCAGAAGTGAATGGATCATGTGTTCTAAAATTTGTGGTTGAACGCCAAACTAAAAAATTTAAATAAAAAAAATATATCTAAATCTAAAATATTTATGCTACTTCCCATTTTAGCCATCACGATTAGATGCATAACAAATGCATTATTTACAAAGCATAATTAGTTGAAATACCATTCTGAGCTTCAATTAGGTCAGATTACATAATTTGATAGTTAACTTAATGTTTAGACAAATAAACATCCTTGCTGCACTGAACACTGGCCTAAAACCAAATCTACTTAGCTGTTGCAAAGTGATTTGTCAGCCTTCAAGAAGACAGACATTTCCATTTAAGGGCTGTCAAAATGTTCCTATAACTGTTTTAGAATATTTATGCAAACAAATATTTTGAATAACATTACAATATTAACACTAAAATGCAAGTGTGAAAAATGTTTTCCATTTTGTCCAGTATAGGGCAACATTACACAACACGATGAAAAGTCTGGTAAACATTGAAAAATGGCTTTCTGTCATTCTATGGGTCAATAGGCTGTAAAAAAGGCTAGACATAAAAGTACGATGTGTAATTGCGTATGTAAAAGTGTAATTGTGTATGTGAAATTCACTCATTGCCCCATATTATCTGGCCCACCACTTTATCAAATTTGCTTTCTATACTTGTTGTTTGACAGAAATAATATAGTCTTGTTCAATGGCAAGTGCAGTTGGTTTCCTATTTGCAATATGCCTGGCTGTGAAAAGTAATATTCTGTCAGATGTAGCCCAGTCAAAGTTCAATCTCTTTGAAAATCTGTGGCAATACTTAAAAACTGCACTCAACAAGCTTTGTCCAACCAACCTGAACAACCTGCAGTAAATCGGAAGAAAATGGGGCAAAATCCTTCCGAACCTACGCACAGAGCAAAAAAAAAGACTGCTATTATTATAGAGAAAGGTGCCTCTAACTAATATTAAAGTGTGATGGCTGAATACTTAAGCAAGCAAAATATTGCTCATTTTGAGGTCAATTTACAATAACTGAGTTTGAGTTTCAGTTATGTCAAATAATTATTTAGTATCATGTTTTTCCTTGTGTTCTCGAAGCCCCCGGCAGCACTGTTCAGTCTATACATTAAAATTAAAGCAAATAGTGTGTACTTATTGGTTTCAATTACATTTTCAACCGACATACAAAGAATCATTAACTCATTTACTGTTTACATCTTATATTGCATGATTGCTATCCAAGAAACATGCTTGAGCCTGTACATTAGATAGCACTCCAGCAGTCAGCAACACAAAGCTAGTTTGGGATTAGAAATCTAACCTTTAATTGTGGTAAAAATTTATATCGAACTAAGAAACAAATGTGTCACTTAAAAGCATGGACACAATGTGTATTGGGAAGTATTATTAAGATTACATTTGTTAGCACTTTCTTTAACATACAGTAGAACACCCCTGTTAAAATGCCATGTTTTTGTGATGTAGAAGAATGAGATAAATCATGTCAGTCGGTTGAAAATGTAATTGAAACCAATAAGTACACACTATTTGTTTTAATTTTAATGTATTGACTGAACAACGGTGAAGTGGTTCCCAAGGGGACCAAAAGAGCTGCCGGGGGGCTTCGAGATGACAAGGAAAAACATGATGCAAAATATCTATTTGACATAACTATTTTACAAATTAAATAATTCACATGGCACATATAGTATTCAAACCCGGGATCACTTTTCTCATTTTACTGAATTGGAAATGGTACATTGAAATTTTGTCAGATTTTATTTTAAAACTCTGAAACTCAAACTCAGTTATTGTAAATTGACCTCAAAATGAGCAATATTTTGCTTGCTAAAGTATTCAGCCATCACACATTAATATTAGTTAGAGGAACCTTTCTCTATAATAATAGCAGTCTTTTTTTTGCTCTGTGCGTAGGTTCGGAAGGATTTTGCCCCATTTTCTTCCGATTTACTGCAGGTTGTTCAGGTTGGTTGGACAAAGCTTGTTGAGTGCAGTTTTTAAGTATTGCCACAGATTTTCAAAGAGATTGAACTTTGACTGGGCTACATCTGACAGAATATTACTTTTCACAGCCAGGCATATTGCAAATAGGAAACCAACTGCACTTGCCATTGAACAAGACTATATTATTTCTGTCAAACAACAAGTATAGAAAGCAAATTTGATAAAGTGGTGGGCCGGATAATATGGGGCAATGAGTGAATTTCTCATACACAATTACACTTTTACATACGCAATTACACATCGTACTTTTATGTCTAGCCTTTTTTTTTACAGCCTATTGACCCATAGAATGACAGAATGCCATCATAAGGTACATGTTAAAACCACTGTGAAGTGTTTTTCAATGTTTACCAGACTTTTCATTGTGTTGTGTAATGTTGCCCTATACTGGACAAAATGAAAAAAAAAATTCACACTTGCATTTCAGTGTTAATATTGTAATGTTATTCAAAATATTTGTATGCATAAATATTCTAAAACAGTTATAGGAACATTTTGACAGCCTTAAAATGGAAATGTCTGTCTTCTTGAAGGCTGAAAAATCACTTTGCAACAGCTAAGTAGATTTGGTTTTAGGCCAGTGTTCAGCGCAGCAAGGGTTTATTTGTCTAAACATTAAGTTAACTATCAAATTATGCAATCTGATCTAATTGAAGCTCAGAATGGTATTTCAACTAATTATACTTAGTAAATAATGCATTTGTTATGAATCTAAACGTGATGGCTAAAATGGGAAGTAGCGTAAATATTTTAGATTTAGATGTATTTTTTAATTTATTTTAGTGTGACGTTCAACCACAAATTTTAGAACACATGATCTGTTCACTTCTGGAAACACACGTTTTAAGTCAAAAAAATTGTTTAAACTAAGAGGCTGTGAATTAACCGCTAATGCACAATGGTTATGATTAACCTAAAATGCTGAAAAACGATTTGGGTGTACCATGTTTGGACTGGTCATAAAAAAAAAAAGTGCTCCCTTAAATGTGGTTTTATTACATAAAGCATGCCGTCAGATACTTAAAACCTAATTTTCTTAATACTATCTGGAATCCTTTTTCTTTTATGTCAACAGATATGTCTTATTTCTGCGGTTGCATTTAGAATAGTTTAGCAATGTCTTGGCTTATCATAATTTTTCTTCATGTACCAATCTACCGTTGGAAGAGTGCCCAACAGGTTATTTTCAGGTCAAGAACCTTTTCCATCTTTAATGTGACCTATAACATGAACAATTCAATTGAAAAACAAACTGAAATCTTTGAGGGGGAAACATTTAAAAAAACTCACAATAACCTGGTTGCATAAGTGTGCACACCCTTAAACTAATACCTTTTTGAAGCACCTTTCGATTTTATTACAGCACTCAGTCTTTTTGGGTAGGAGTCTATTAGCATAGCACATCTTGACGTGGCAATATTTGCCCACTCTTCTTTGCAAAAGCGCTCCAAATCTGTCAGATTGCGAGGACATCTCCTGTACACAGCTTTCTTCAAATCACCCCACAGATGTTCAATTGGATTCAGGTCTGGGGTCTGGTTGGGCCATTCCAAAACGTTAATCTTCTTCTGGTGAAGCCATGCTTTTGTGGATTTGGATGTGTGCTTTGGGTCATTGTCGTACTGAAAGGTGAACTTCATTTTCAGGTTTCAAACGGACGCCTGAAGGTTTTATGCCAAACATTTCTGGTCTTTGGAACTGTTCATAATTCCCTCCACCCTGAATAAGACCCCGGTTCCAGCTGAAGAAAAACAGCCCCAAAGCATGATGCTGCCACCACCATGCTTCACTGTGGGTCTGGTTTTCTTTGGGTGATGTGCAGTGTTGTTTTTGCGCCAAACATACGTTTTGGAATTATGGCCAAATGTTCAACCTTGATTTCATCAGACCATAACACATTGTTCCCCGTGCTTTTGGGGGACTTGAAGGGACTTGATTATGCTGGGTTTGGATGGTTTTCTTTGTAAGAAAAGGCTTCCGTCTTGCCACCCTACCCCATAACCCATTCATATGAAGAATACGGAAGACTGCTGTCACATGTAGCACACAACCAGTACTTGCCAGAAATTCCTGCAATTCCTTTAATGTTGCTGTAGACCTCTTGGAAGCCTCCCTGACCAGTTTTCTTCTCATCTTTTCATCAATTTTGGAGGGACGTCCAGTTCTTGGTAATGTCTCTGTTGTGCCATATTCTCTCCACTTGATGACTGTCTTCACTGTGTTCCACGGTATATCTAATGGTTTGGAAATGTTGTACTCTTCTGACTGATATCTTTCAACAATGAGATCCCTCTGATGCCTTGGTAGCTCTCTGCAGACCTCGGCTTTTGCTCTCTGATGCAACAGCTGAACTCTATATGTGATTAATTAGAGTCACCTTATATGACGGCAAGTGTGTAATGACTTCTATTTAACATGAGTTTGAATGTGATTGGTTAATTCTGAACACAGCCACATCCTCATTTATAAGAGGGTGTGCACACTTATGCAACCAGGTTATTGTAAGGTTTTTATTTAAAAACATTCCCCCTTGAAGATTTCAGTTTGAATTATTTGAATTGTTTACATTATAGGTCACATTAAAAGTGGAAGATTTATCTTTGTCTCATTCTTTTACATCACAAAAACCTGGTGATGTAGGGGTGTGCAGACTTTTTATATCCACTGTACACTCACCTAAAGGATTATTAGGAACACCATACTAATACTGTGTTTGACCCCCTTTCGCCTTCAGAACTGCCTTAATTCTATGTGGCATTGATTCAACAAGGTGCTGAAAGCATTCTTTAGAAATGTTGGCCCATATTGATAGGATAGCATCTTGCAGTTGATGGAGATTTGTGGGATGCACATCCAGGGCACGAAGCTCCCGTTCCACCACATTCCAAAGATGCTATATTGGGTTGAGATCTGGTCACTGTGGGGGCCATTTCAGTACAGTGAACTCATTGTCATGTTCAAGAAACCAATTTGAAATGATTCAAGCTTTGTGACATGGTGCATTATCCTGCTGGAAGTAGCCATCAGAGGATGGGTACATGGTGGTCATAAAGGGATGGACATGGTCAAAAACAATGCTCAGGTAGGCTGTGGCATTTAAATGATGCCCAATTGGCATTAAGGGGCCTAAAGTGTGCCAAGAAAACATCCCCCACACCATTACATCACCACCACCACTAGCCTGCACAGTGGTAACAAGTGGAACATGATGGATCCATGTATTCATTCTGTTTACGCCAAATTCTGACTCTACCATCTGAATGGCAACAACAAGACATTTTTGCCCACAGGACTGCCGCATACTGGATGTTTTTCCCTTTTCACACCATTCTTTGTAAACCCTAGAAATGGTTGTGCATGAAAATCCAAGTAACTGAGCAGATTGTGAAATAATCAGACCGGCCCGTCTGGCACCAACAACCATGCCACACTCAAAATTGCTTAAATCACCTTTCTTTCCTATTCTGACATCCAGTTTGGAATTCAGGAGATTGTCTTGACCAGGACCACACCCCTAAATTCATTGAAGCAACTGCCATGTGATTGGTTGATTAGATAATTGCATTAATGAGAAATTGAACAGGTGTTCCTAATAATTCTTTAGGTGAGTGTATATATGCATAATGTATTATACAAATACTCACAATATGCAATAGGGTCTGTGATTTAGCCTCAACTTTACAGATCTGATATTTCATATGACATGAAAGTGAGCCGATTGCAACAAAAGAAAGTGTCCTTTTTTCTGAAGAATGCTTCATAATATATGTTGATTAGCTGATTAGAATTTCATCAGATATTGTTCTAGGCAAAATTCGTATAAAGGTGTCGGGACTCTCCATCTGATTATAGAAGCAGGGGCTGAAAGAGGTGTGTGTGTGTGTGTGTGTATATATGTACCAGTACCGCATAAAGCAGAGTAGGATCCTACTGCCATCTAGAGGGCCATGTGTTTTGGTCTGCATTTTATTTGTCATGGTATGTGCTTTGGTTAGCATTTTATTTGTCATGGTATGTGTTTTGGTTAGCATTTTATATATCATGGTTTGTGTTTTGGTCTGCATTTTATTTATTTGTTTTGAGTCAACTTCAGACAGAGGACATGCTGCTTTGGCAGGAGCTGATGGACTTATAAATTAAATAAATGCATGAGTGAATAAATGAACAGAATCCTAACATTAAAAAGGGAACCTGAGTGACAAAAAGAACACGGGTCATGCAAAGTGAATTAAAAACCCAACACGGCAACCACCAATAATAACAACCATCAAAAATAAATAAGTACACAAATATATTTATTCAGACAGGTTCGATTGAGTGAATTGACGCAAATGGTCCACATACTCTTACAAAACACTATAACCCCAACAGTCCCTCATGTCACCTGAAACCTCTTAACTCATCAAGGAAAGAACCTGTGAGTGTCTGAGTCACTACCTCTGCTGTGGAGGAAGCGGTGACAGCTCTATCAGAATGAAAGGGCAGTGTCTAGCCCCTGTCTGAGGGAGGGATCACTCTGACACACACACACACACGCCCAACACACACACAACCGCACGCACGCACATAGCACACGCACACAACGCATGCACGCACGCACGCACGCACACGGTGGGCTCTTTGCCTTAATGACTCCATGCTAATGGCTGTCCCTACGGCAGTGACCCAACCTGCCTTACTCACCATTCACCTCCACACACGCACACAGAGTAGTTTAATCAGTGTGGATGCACTCATGGGCCCTTTCCCCTGTGATGCCAGCCTGTATTCTGGTGATGAGTGCCCTGGCATATTGATGTCAGCTCTTTATTGTGTGGGTATACAGTTGAGAGGCAGTGTTGATTATCATGTAACCTTTATACCCTTCTCCACCCCACTGTCTCTCAGACTAATGACGTCTGTGCGCGGGTGTGTGTGTGTGTGTGTGTGGGTTTGCGGGTGTGTGTGTCACTGTTAATGAAGAAGGGGGCTTGGAGGCTCTTACGCTCTCCTGGCGTCAAAGCCTCCATCAGACGCTCTGCTCCTGTAGATGGAAAGGTGTTGGAAGAATGTTAACGCTTCTTCTTCATCTCTCACTGCGTCTCTCACAGCTTATTGAAGTTACAGTGCATTTCCGAAGAAGGAAAGACGCACAGGGATGGAGGCTAACAGACAGATTAACAGACATACAGTCTAACATCGAAGAGCCATGGAGGCTGGTGTCAGTCTTAATGATACATTCTGTCCACGCTCTGCTCTGCCGTTCTGTGCTTTTCCGCGTTCAGCACTCTGCTGAAGGCTAGCCCAGGTCCATCTTCTCTGTTCAGTTCCAGCAGGCCCAGGTTTTAGTCATTACAGCAGGGGCGGTTTCTCCTCATTAGACGGTATAGAGGCTGTTCTGCGCTGTAGATCGACTAGTAGAGGCACATGGATCAATGCTTCCATTATTACAAAGGATACCAAAGGACTCCACATGGCCGCCCGGTAACCAGCGACGGCAGAGAAAGCTGGGGGTTACAGGGAAGGTATGTGGGGCTAGCCCTGCAACTTGTTATAGCTACAGAGAAACGGGACTGCCAGCCCCTTCACCAGGTTATTGGTTACGTCTGTCGATACACGTGTCCGTGTCTTGAAGCGTGCTCTCTGTCTCGGTTGCTCTGTAATTTCATTCCTTCTCTCCCATCCACGACCCCACCCACTCAGGTCTTTTTGTTCATAGTGCACTGATCTCAAAATGCACGTCCCCTTCGGCTCAGCTGCTCACCCACCCAGAATACATTGTTTTCTCGCCCTATATGAATGGAATTGGCTATTTTCACAGTGGCAGAGGTTGAAGTTCATTACGGTTGCACGGGTAAAATGGACAGTGAATGGGTTTAATAATGAGAACCTGTAGGGTTTCGTTTTTTTCTTCTCCAAAATAACCACACCCCTTTAAATGGGTTATGGATTTCTAATGGTTAGACACTGATGCTGTAGATGCAGCATGATCCGCACAGTAATCCATATAATAATTTCATTTCATGATGGAGAAGTTTGGTGATCAATACTGATGAACTGGCATAAACCCCACCATTAACTCACAATGGTGATACACTGTTTTCTAGATTATTACTCAACTGACTAAGATGAGGTCCCATAAAAGCATAGTGCTATATCCCTATACTCAGCTGGCTGGCCAGGGGTCAGACCAGGGCGAATAATAGGGTCAATATGAGGCTGTAGGTTCTCATCAAATTTTGTTGAGAATTTACCACCAGAATCATATGAACAGATATTTTATAACATGTCAACATTGCACAGAATTGCAGGGAATGAGCTTTAAAAATGCAAACATTTCTCTCTACATGATTGCAAAATGTGTATCATTGCATGAAATTACCTTTGATATTGCAAAATGTCCTCGCCGGGAACAAGAGGTTTGGACATGGGTGGCGAGCTGTTATTTTTACAACACCAACACACTAAAATACAATTTCAACCCTTTGCCAACTAGAACATAAATACATATATATTGGATCAACAATGCATTACTCAAATCCACTGACTTTAAATTGGCTTCATAGATGCTCAATCCTGTTTATTCTATGCAGATTCCCGCCAGCAGATACCAGCCGTGCATTTTTATAATCTTGTGTCACCACCTGCTGGTCAGCAATGATAAGTGCGGTTGATAATTTAGTAATGTTTAAATTACAGTGAACAAAATTATAACCCAACACTTTTGTTTTTGCCCCCTTTTATCATGAGCTAAACTCAAAGGTCTAAGAATTTCTCTATGTACACAAAAGGCTTATTTCTCACAAATGGTGGTCACAAATCTGTCAAAATCTGTGTTAGTGAGCACTTCTCCTTTGCTAGAGATAATCCATCCACCTCACAGGTGTGGCATATCAAGATGCTGATTAGACAGAATGATTATTGCAGAGGTGTGCCTTAGGCTGGCCACAATACAAGGCCACTCTAAAATGTGCACAGCGCAATGCTACAAGTTTTGAGGGAGCGTGCAGTTGGTATGCTGACTGCAGGAATATCCACCAGAGCTGTTTCCCATGAATTGAATGTTAATTTCTCTACCATAAGCCATCTCCAAAGGCATTTCAGAGAATTTGGCAGTACATCCAACCGGCCTCACAACCGCAGACCATGTGTAACCACACCAGCCCAGGACCTCTACGTCCAGCATCTTCATCTCCAAGATCGTCTGAGACCAGCCACCCGAACCGCTGCTACAACAATCGGTTTGCATAACCAAAGGATTTCTGGACAAACTGTCAGAAACCGTCTCAGGGAAGCTCATCTGCATGCTCGTCGTCCTCATCGGGGTCTCGACCTAAGTGCAGTTCGTCGTCGTAACCGACTTGAGTGGGCAAATGCTCACATTCGATGGCGTCTGGCACTTTGGAGAGGTGTTCTCTTCATGGATGAATCCTGGTTTTCCCTGTACAGGGAAGATGGCAGACAGCGTGTATGTCGTCATGTGGGTGAGCGGTTTGCTGATGTCAACGTTGTGGATCGAGTTGCCCATGGTGGCGGTGGGGTTATGGTATGGGCAGGCGTGTGTTATGGACAACGAACACAGGTGCATTTTATTGATGGCATTTTGAATCCACAGAGATACCGTGACGAGATCCTGAGGCCCATTTTGTGCCATTCATCCACGACCATCACCTCATGTTGCAGCATGATAATGCACGGCCCCATGTTGGGGGGCACATAATTCCTGGAAGCTGAAAACATCCCAGTTCTTGCATGGCCAGCATACTCACCGGACATGTCCCCCATTGTGCATGTTTGGGATGCTCTGGATCGGTGTATACGACAGCGTGTTCCAGGTCCGGCCAATATCCAGCAACTTCGCACAGCCATTGAAGAGGAGTGGACCAACATTCCATAGGCCACAATCAACAACCTGATCAACTCTATGTGAAGGAGACTTGTTGCACTGCGTGAGGCAAATGGTGGTCAAACCAGATATTGACAGGTGTTTTGGACCCAAATACAGTGAAACTGCACATTTTAGAGTGGCCTTTTATTGGGGCCAACCTAATTGATATGCCACACCTGTGAGGTGGATGGAATATCTCAGCAAAGGAGAAGTGCTCACAAAACACAGATTTAGACAGATTTGTGAATATTATTCGAGAGAAATAGGCCTTTTATGTACATAGAGAAAGTCTTAGACCTTTGAATTCAGCTTATGATAAATGCGGGCAAAAAAAATTTGCATTTATAATTTTGTTCAGTGTACTATTGAAAGGACAAGGCAGGATTCCAATAAAAAAAAAGATTAGATTGTGCACAGGCAGTGCCATTGAGTCCGTTTTCTGTTTCTACTTCTTTGAGTTTGTAAAACAATCAAAAGGGTGGAATCTAGAGTGCTGTTTGAGCACACATATATCCACGATTGGCAATTCAGTGCCACCTACATTTAACGATTGTTTTGCTCCCATGTCCTCCTCTCTCCTCTTTTCAACTCCTTGAAAAGGTCAAAAGTAATCCAGTAGAGGTGGTGAGAAAATGTGTGATGTCCCTGTATGACACGGAATGCATACAACGACCAAACATAATATTAAGAACAGAAATCTAAATGACAGTATAAATCCATGTTATTGTTATTTACTTCAATTTCTCTCGCACGCGTCTTAACTCTGCATTTAAAAAAAGTTACGGGTTTCACTGTTAGTCAACATTTGGTATTAACGAATGTGACAAATACAATTCTAAGGTAAACGATGCTTCCACCAACACCCCATCATCGACACAGGCATTTTTCTAGCTGTGGCAAGGATTTCATGTATAGAATGATAGGATACTGTCTATAAAAGTGCATGTGCTCCTTGGTCTCAGGTAAAACATACATGATCGGCCTCAATGCAAGACGGCTATTGATTAGGGGGGACAGTTTTCTGTTTGCCTTTTAACTGAACTTATTTTTGACCACTCCTTCTGAACTTAAATATAATCTCCCTGGCCTTTTGTCATGTGAAAATGTCTAGTCTCTGGGACATATATAGGGTACAGTAGTTACAATATACACTCACTGGCCACTTTATTAGGGACACCTGGTCGTTAATGAAGATTTCCAAAGCAACTCAATATATAAAGCATGCAGACATGGTTAAGAGGTTTAGTTGTTGTTCGACCAAACATTACAATGGTGAAAACGTGTGATCTAAGTGACTTCAGTCATGGTGTGAATGTTGGTGCCAGACGTACGGGTTCCAGCATATTAACAGCTGACTTTCTGGGATTTTCACGTACCTTCTCTCAGGTTTACAGGGAAAGGCATGACAACATCAGTGCTATCCAGTGAACATCAGTGTTGTGGGCGACAACACTGTGTTAATTAAAGAGGTCAAAGGTGAATGGCCAGACTCAAGCTGACAGAGAGACCACAAATACAAACAACCACGCCATACAGTGGTGGGCAAAAGGGCATCTTTGAACAGACATCAAACCTTGATGGAAATGGAGTGAAATGGGGTCCTACCTGATACCAAATAATAAAATGGCTGGTATGTGCACCATACCATTCTCTGGTACAGTTACAGTATACAATATCCTCTGGTACATTTACAGTCCACAGTAGTATTATTCGCTGGTAAAATGTCTATTATCCTGGTGCTAGATGTTCCGTTGTGCCTGTCAGTGGCTCTCCACACGATGGCAGTGCAGCTCAACAGAAGGCTCCGTATTTACGGTCTTGTGTTCAACCATACAGGCACCCGGACCTAAACAACAGTCACGAGAACTAGAAGAGGAAGCTAACCATTTTCAAGAGAACTGGTTGATTGTAAGTCTAAGCATTTAGTATACACAACTGACAGCTTAATGATGCCTTATGGTGTTTTTAAAGCTTTCCCATGGGCAGAAGAACCATCTCAGTACAACGGCCAACATTGTATCCGCAGCACATGGCTTATTTTGTGGTTTGCGCGACATGAACGTTGACTCAAGCCTGCATTTATGCCACTAGATTAGGGCTGTGCGTGTCTTTGTGCGTACACTATTCTGTCGGTGCACCCGTGTGCCTTTGTCTGGTAACTACAGCAACTTGTAGTCCATCCATCTCCCGCCCGATCACGGAGACAGCCACGGTCTGCAGCCGCGGTGGCGCATTACGGGGCCGGCTGCGTAGCGCCCAGGAAGCATGGTGTAGATAAGGACAGGACAGGGAGGGTCTACGATCCATCAGATAGCAGCTAATCACATTCATTACATCAATTAGAACAGGCAAAACACAGCCTGAATCAGACCCCCTTCTCCCTGCTGATCGATGCTAAACGCGGACATTGTTTCAAGCCCCACCCTGTTTCACCCTGTCTGGTACCACTCACCGGGGGAGAAACCACAGCTCGGATCAGCCCAGGCCGTAAGACTCGTGAATTAGTTACAGTAAAACAGACACTATAAATATTCATATTGAAATCCCCTTCTCAGTTTTCGCCACAATCCCGTGTAATGATTATAAATCACAGATGACTGTGAATGGTTTTTTCTTAAGCAATTTAAAGCCACACACTTTGACTAAAGCTAAACACACTAGATAATGATGAGTCGGGCCTAATATGTAAAGATGTATACTATGACAAAGTCCTGGTGCACCACAAGACCACGATGGATGGGGGAGAGCTTCTCTGCGCGCGGCTACGTGAAGAAAGAAAAATCAGCTAAACGCATCAACAACACAGCACACTGCTTAAACGTCTACAAAGGGACCCCCCAAATCTTGGCAGATTCGGCAGAAGTAAAGACCAGCAGAAAAGAGATATTTTGGCCCAAATCTGGAGTGAGGCTTTCTCCCCGTCTAGCAGTTTCTTAGGATTGATAATCTCCACAACACAATCCTCTTTAGAAAAGTGTTCAAGTAAAATCCGTGCAAATGTATTCATTTCGTCTTAATACTCCAAAGTACAGCATCAAATCTCAAATTATTTTCTCATTCTACAGTCCCTGTGAAGTAGTGTTTAAAGGCAGGATGTAAAAGGCCATACATATGTAAATGTATTGACGCGTGCACGTGTGAGAAGACACAAACACCCACTCGAGAACACACAGACACACACAGACACTCTCTGTATTTGTTCAATAAGAAACAGTCATTTACATTTTCAGTCACAGAACGCGTGGCTTAGTAATCCTGATGACATTCTAATGGATGACTCAGTGCCTGTGTGAGGTGGTGGGTCACAATCATCAGGGGCCTCTGACACACTTCCTGGTATGTGCGGAACGGCTCTAGTTGCATTCTGTACATTGATCAGATGTGTCAGTGAAATCCCCTACCTGGCCTGACTGACAAGTATGCGTGAACTTCAGGTCGTATGACTAAAAAGATAAAGGACTTGTGATGAGGAAGGCATGTGTGTCTTTGTGTGTGTGTGGTAATGGTTGGTTGCATCGTTAACCTTGTGATAGAACAACGGCTGTCTTTTATTCTACAGCCTGTACAGTCTCTCTGGCGACATAGAAACCTGTGACATCACCATGAGCGACAGACGAGGAATAGGAAAAATGGCGCCGAAATAGGAAGTGATAAAATGGATAGATAAGGAAGTACAGAGGGGTGGAAATGGATAGGCTGAAAAAGAGGGATGGTAGAAGAGTGATGTTATTGATACAGTGAAATGCCAGACAGAGGAGAAGCAGTTACACTCTATTTTTCTCTGAGCGCTATCACAAAACATACATTACTACTGACAGGGTGACCAACCACATAAAACCACCTGCTTTCCTTCATTTTCCACAGGCAGTTAATAATGAAGTGAAGACAAGGACACAGAGGGAGAAAAAAAAAGAGACAGATAGAGAGACGTGAAATATCAGTGAAGAGGATGAGGACGTTTTTTCCTTTTCTGCGTGAGGCCCCAGAGCAGAACGTTTGTGTCTGGGATAAAATACACTGTTGGTTACTCATCGAACATGCCACACATTGCCTACTAGGAATCTGTTTTTCCCACATTGCCTACTGGGAAAAACAACTACATTGTGATTGGTTGATTGTGTGTACAACGGACAACTACAGGTTAGGCACCAAACAGCACAAAAATCATTTGTACAGAAGCAACGGATTCAGAAAACGATTCACATCCAAAACATCGGGTTTGCTGTAATGAACACACCCCTGTAAAACAACATGGGCCATACAGGACCACGTCTTCCTTTCTCTCCCTCCCTCCATCTATCTTCTCTCTCCTACACTTCCTCCCTCCCTCATCCCTCTCTCTGTGTGTTATCAGTATCTGACACACAGTGAATCTCAGAGTATCTAGCTCTCTACTATCAGACTGCTCTTCATCTCATGCTGGCCTTCCGTGGTCAGCTCTATCAATCAGAGAGCCACTGCGAGGAACCACGCCAACGCTATCACAATCACACAACAACCGTCCCCCGTCACGGACATTCAACAAACGTGCGTGAAACGTTTACGATGGCGCCATTTGAGTCTGAGAATCACATCAGTTAATGAGACTGATATCACCCTGAGAATGTGTGCCAAATTTCACCATGAGTCAAGAAGAAAAAGTGATATAAACGTGCGCGTTTTAGCGCCACAATGTGGCAAATACAAATTTTCTTGCATATGTTGTCTTGGAAGTGACATGCATGCCACGTTATGTTAGAATATTAATGTCCTTTAATAAATTTAGACCAAAATCCATGGCTGCAGACTTGACAGGTACTTGGGGCAAATTTGATCTTTGTGGGAAGAGGAGTGAGGGGCGAGAGTGGTGTGTTTTAATTAGTTTGGATGGACGGCTATACACATCATTCACCCAGGTTTCATCAGCGTTGGGCCAGTGGTGTTTGCATTGTCAATGTTGGAGTGTCTCCCTGCATCACCGGAGAGCTTGCATGCAACTGTCGCTATCCTTACTTTCCAGCTCAGCAACAGCTTCAGCAGTTTTCCTCAGTGACATTAACCAGTGAGCTCTCCACTGTTATTTGTAGTTCGTGTTCATTACTGTAAACAAACCTCAGGCGTTTAGAATTATTCCCATAAGGCTTGTGGTCTCTGTGGTGTAGCAGGTTAACATTCAATCACGGCTTTCTAGCGGAAGAAAATGCGACTGGATTTGCACCCCTTATTTTGCTTGGTCAGTGCGACCCGGCTAGGAAAGAACCCAGGTTGGATAGAAACAGCGCCACTGTGATGCGGTGCTATAGACCGCTGCTTCACTTGGGAGCCCGTCTTTCATGTTTTGTTTTAATAATCCACTTTGGCTAAACCTGTTTAAAATGTTTAATTTACGAGCAAACGAAAACAAAAAGCAGGAAGCAGCCAAACGGAAAGAGAAAAAGAATTGATCAAAAACCCATCTCATCTATTATTGACCAGCATATAGAGATGAAGATCAGATCAGGTCTGAGTGGGGCCAGAACAGTAGATTGAGTTTCACCTCCTCTTCCTCGTTTTGCCTTTAAATATTCCCCGGGATTGAAAGCTTCAAAGTAAACTTCAATTACAGCGCTGATTACATCTAGACCGGTCCATTAGAGGACATCCTAGCCAGGGGGGACAAGCAGAGCAGTGCAGAGCTGGGACTCAAACTAGAGCCCACCGCCTTCACTACAGGAATTACTGCTTATTGATTTAGCTGCCACAGACCTCCTGACAATGACATTATGGCCGCGTGCTTCAGAGGCCAGGACATAGCTAATGTGCTCCTTCACAGAGCCATAACAGACGTGTGATGAAATAACATTTCATTTGGAGGAAAGAGAGAGAAATATTGTTTGTGCTGGCAACCATTTGACGGTGTTCTGTTTCCCTCGGATAGCCCAGCGTTGCTGGTTGTGTACTGGGCCTGGGTTGTCGGCCTCTGCATTGTTAAGCCTGGACGTGGCCATGAGCCAGTGAGGCCTAGATGGTCACCTGTGCTTACACTGATGCTGATGAGGATGATTGTGATGCGCATCATCGTGAAGATGACGAATAAGAGGGTAACATTGTAATGAACCCTTCTGACATGAGACAATACTTCCACTTTAATAGCACCGCCTCCCTCTAAAATGAGCTCTCTCTCCGATTGCAAGCTCTCTCAGATATCCCTCACTCGGTCTTTCTTTCTGTCTCTCTCGGTCTCCTCATTTTCTCTGCTATCTCTTGTACACAACACCGCCTTATCACAGTGATCACCTTTTGGCCGTGTGCAAACACTGTGAGCATACATTCACTCGGAATCACAGAACCGCAACGCAAGCAGACCCACACCCAAGACAAAGAGAAAGATCCAGTCCAAGGATAGACAGCACGACAGAGAAAAAGACACAGTGTGTGTGTGGGGGGGGGGGGGGGTGATTCGATTAAAAGGGGAGGGTGAGGAAAACGGTGGAGAGAGAGTGAGAGGAACCCAGGCACTGGAGTGCAAGCGAAAGACTAACCAAGAGGCAGCCAGAGAGAGGGAGAGAGAGAGAGAGACACAGAGAGAGAGAGAGAGAGAGAGCGAGAGGAAGAACGCAGGGGGAAGATAGATCACGGTCCTGACTGATTGTGACAAGCATAGACCCTATCAGTGGCTGTTTGTTTGCACACTCCCCTCTCTGCATTAAAGGAGCCGCCCGTCAGTCCAGGCTACCTACCCAGCCCAGCAGCCACAGCCCCTGCGCGCAGGCCGCAAGCACAGCACCAGCTAGCTCCATCTCATCACCTGACACACCAACAGATGTTACGGCCTGATAAGGGGCCCCGCGGCCCCGTCCCTTTGCATCTACGATTACCTCCGCACAAAGACGAGAGGGAGGAGGGGCGGCAGGCGGGGGGAGGAGGGAGACGGGATCAAATATATGACGGGGAGAAAAAAGATGGAGGGAGGAAGAGAGAGAGAGGGAGCGAGAGATGGAGAGCGAGAGAGGGTGACAGAGAGAGACAGAGAGCGGGAGGTAGAGCGTAGGGAGAAGGAGGGAATGAGGGAAGGAGAAAGAGATACGGAGGGGGGACAGTCATTTGTCTTGTGTAAAGTGCATGGAAAATGGCCTTGGTGTGCTTCCTGGCCCTACGCTGTTTGGCTCTGTCTAATCGGCTTATTCCATAAGTGCTAGCGACAGCATCATCATTAGCCAATGATAATGATATTATTTAACAGGGGATGAGAGAATTAAGGATGCATACTATCTGATGCCTAGTTGTGTCCTGGGCCCCATTTCCTCGCGTCCTCATGAAAATGTTTTGCGTTTTCAGGAGATAGGAGTTATTTGTTTCAGCTGGTAATGGCGTCTGTTAATGACGGGCGTATCCATTGTCTTTATTGCTTAAAAACGTAATTACTTAACTTTCGTTGTGTATTACATGGACGTTTTGTTCTGGAAACAACGCTAACTAAATCCGGACGTCAACAGCAGGAGCGCAGAAGATCTTGTTATGCAGAGTGAACTACCACGACTTCCATAAATATATAGCTGTTCTCTCCATCTCTCATCCTCTCATTAAGGTGAAACCACATGACACCACTTAAGATTTCCCACTTTTTGTTTCAACAAACAAGTTGTGGAGCGTCAGATACATTTGGAAATCTTAGAGAACCCAGTGGCGTCTGTGCCTTTAATCACCATCTTAAAGATGGCGGCTCCTTCTCATTCCCTCACCTGTCCGGGGAGGATGGACCCAACACAGTACCCAACACAGTACCCAACACAGTACCCAACACCGTGGACCTATACAACAACGACAACATTAAAAGCCAGAATGCTAATCGAAACAAGCGCGGTGAGCAGAGAGTGCTCCCCGGACGGTGGTGAATACGTGCCCGCGGTATGCATACCGAGGTAATCAATGCCGTAATGATAGCAGGGAGGCAGTCGCTGCTATGGCAGACCCGTATCAGAGAAAGTCATCGGCTGAATTTCTATAGCGAGTGCCTTGGCTTAGGTGAATGTTTGTGTGTGTGTGTGTGTGTGTGTGTGTATTGTGCGCATGTGCGTGTGTGTGTGTGTGCGCGGTGGGGACAAAGCAAGGGGAGGGGTGTGTGTTGAACGGCGTGAAAGCGTGACAAACGCGTCTTGCGGTGTGCGAGGGAGATAAGCTCTAAATAATTGCAGTCTGACAGGCCTGAATAATGGCCAAATTAGACTGAGGGCCACGTTATTGCGTTGCGGGAACGTTACAGGGTGGCACGTTACTACGTTGGGGGAATGTTAAAGGGTGGTTAGTGTTCGCTTGACTGTTATACTATAGGTATTCCCCTGCTCTGACGATGATGATGGTAATATTACCGGGGTAACGCCCTCCTTCCTTTCCTTGTTTGATTCCCCCGCTTTCTTCTCTGGATTAGAGTCACAACATGGAGGCTGTTTAACCTGTCCATGCCGGGGTGGGGGGGTGGGGGGCGCGGCAGAGAGAGAACAAGGGCTGCAGGAAGATGGAGGACAGAGATGGAAACAGAGACAGCATGACAGAAAAGCCGATTAATATCAGATCAGACAAAGAAGAAAGAATGAGGGAAAGAGGGATTAAACAAAGTGTTAAACAAAGAGGACTACAGCTGGGTGCGTGGGGTCTGGTGATGGTCCAGAGAGGGTGGAGAGAAAAAAGAAAAGAGGGATGAGAGGAGCGCTAGGGAGGTGTGACCTGTTTGATGTGGATGGCTGTTTGGTCTGTGGCGCGGTCACGCTGTTCTCAGACAGAAAGACAGGAGGTGACACAGATCTGCTGGGCCTCTGTGAACCCTGATGCTCACTCGAACCAAAACACTTCAGCAGCCCCTCCCAGGGCATACCACCAGGCAACTAGGCACAGGGACACTCCTCTATTAACAAACTTCTACAATCATCCCTTATAGAAATATACTCCACCAATCATCCATCATTAAACCTGACGTCAGCAATCATCCCTTACGGAAACACACTTGGACAATCCTCCGTTATTTAACCACACTTCAACGACGCTCCTTGTTTCAGCAAATCTAAGAGTATTAGATACATATCTTAAAGCGATGTGCATTAGTGAAATAAGTCAGCACCTACTCCCCCAGTGTAATGGGACTGTAATGGTGTGTCCAACATCCTTAGTACAGCTAATCAGTGATCCGGGAGTCTAACATGTAGATAGGTGGCCAATGAGACTGTTAGCTATGTCTGTTCCTGATAGGAGATTAGCCTTTTTACATGCTTATCCATGTAGACCTCCCCGAGCTACAGATCAGAGGAGGGAAGAAAAGGGATAGATGTTGACGAGAGAGAGGAGTGGATGATGTCTATAATCAGTCACTATCAGCTGCACATCTCTTATCACAATAACACAACTGTTTCTCTCCTACAACCCTGTTTTCAAAAATGTTGGGACGTTGTGTCAAATGCAAATTGAAACATTTAAGATAGCACTAAGACAACATATCAGATGTTGAAACTGAGAAATGTTATTGTTTTTGGAAAAACGCACGCCCATTTAGAATTTGATGCCTGCAATGTGTTTCAAAGAAGTTGGGACAGGGGCATGTTTACCACTGTGTTGCATCACCTCTTCTTTCAACAATACTCTGTAAGTGTTTGGGAACTGAGGAGACCAATTGCTGTAGTTTTGTAAGTGAAATGTATGTCAATTCTTTCTTGATATAGGAATTCATCTGCTTTCGCCAATGTCTTGCTGAAATAAGCAAGAAATAAGACGTTATCTGGATGGCAGCATATGTTGTTCAGAATTAATGGTGCCTTCACAGATCTGCAAGTTACCCATGCCATGTGCACTAATACATCCCCATACCATCACAGACGCTGGCTTTAACTTGCATTTGTGGATGCAGCGACATACTGAAATCACAGAGTGGTTCTTGGAACAGTTCCTGAGCCCATGCAGTGATTTCCACTACAGAATCTTGTCTGTTTTTAATGCAGTGCCATCTGATGGCCTGAATTAACACCATCCATTATTGGTTTTCGGCCTTGTCTCTTGCGAAGAGAGATTTTCTCCAGATTCTCTGAATCTGCATATTAATGATATTATGCACCGTATATGATGAGATCCCCAAACCCCCAATTTGATGCTGAGAAACATATTTCTTTTTTAATTGTTGCACTATTTGCCTCTGGCAATCTATCACAGAGTGGTGAACCCTTCCCCCTGTTTACTTCTGAAAGACTCATCCTTTCTGGGATGCTCTTTTTATACCCAATCATGTTACTGACCTGTTGCCTATATATCGCATTAATTGTTAAATGTAAATTTGTTAACCATTACACAACCTTTCCCGCCTTTCTTTGGCACATATACTTTAGGAAACAATAACAATTTCCAGTTTCAACATTTGATATGAAGTCTTTGTACTATGTTCTACTGAGCATAGGGTTTTCACATCATTGCATTCTGTTCTTCTTTACATTTTACACAGCGTCCCAAACGCGTTGCACTACTAATGGCGTGGGTTTATAGTGTGAGTGTCTGCGGGAATGAGGGAATGAGGAAGTAAGGAAAAACATACCTTTAAGCAGTAATTTTATGTTTTATCAATAGTAACATTTAAAATATAATTGAACAGTTTTACTGCAGCAGACATCACTAGTGTGGGCGTGGTAATGTTGATCAGACTAATTAACAAGTTTATAGAAGTGGGTTTTAAGAGGCCTTATTCGTGATAATGGGAAACGCCCTCTACAATCCATAAGTATGCTGTATTTTACGTAGTAGTCCACCTTATTGAATCAATCCAATGATATTAAAAGTAGAACCCTTTTTTTCCTATACATATTACAGTATTGTACTGCATTGAATAACACAGTGCTAAATTGACGCATATTTAAACTACAGCGTGTGTACAGTAATACAGAATTGTACTTGCCACAAAGCTGCCTTCAAGGTACTGTCAAATGTACTGTTCGTGTGTATGTGCGTCTGTGTATGTCCCAATCATAAACTGCAGGGTGGACCAGCCATTAGCCTCGGTGAGTTACTCAACTAACCCTCCTAAGGACAGGATTAATCTCAATTGGGGAGTGAACACTGAGGAATCGAGACGTGTGCAGCACTTCTTTGGAGTGTGTGTGTGTGTGTGTGTGTGTGTGCATGCATTTTTAAGAAGGGGGATCAGAATGAAATCAAATCCTTTCCACGCAAATCTGCTGTTCCCATCTACCTTGGCGTGGTGGAAGACGCTGCAGTGCCAGTGAGGCGGAGGACGGCGGCGGTGGGGGGGGGGGGGCTCCAAACACTAAATAAACCTTATCTCCTCCAGAGCTGTGCCAGATTAGGAACCATCCTGTCCCCTCGTGTTCACAAACACACATCCACACCCACACTCCGCAGCTGCTACCGGCATTAACAGCACCAGCAAAGATTTTTGTAGAACTGAACCGAGATACACCACAGCCTGTGGTTCTCAATGGGAGCAAAGGAAGTGTTGTGGGCAGAACAAGCGAGGAGGTGGGCAGAGCCAAGCACGAGCTACTGATATCCTACTGGCTCGTTCTACCATGCATTTACATATTTCCATTAAGGAATGCCAACTATTTGCAATAACTACGTTCACCCATGCGCTCCTACTAAACAAGGCAACATCAAAACTTTGGCAAAGGGTAAATAAAAAAAATAAAAACATTGTAGTTTTCCAGAACATTTACATCTGGTGAAGCATCTGGCTCCTTGTTTAATCTCTGGCACAACTAGAGGAGAGGAGCTCCATGCTTCACCCCTCTTATTGAGAAGTGTTTCCAGTGAGACAAGCGGGGTGTCTTGATACCATTACACAGGCGCGGTGTGGGGTAAGAGGGTGGCGAATGGGGGAATCTTGGAGGGCTTGGGGAAGGGTGCATGGGGAGTAAAGCCCGTTTGGGAGACACTAGTGGAACGGCAATCTCTGGGGTCCATTCTGTCCCTGTCTCCCAGTGATTCCTCAACAAATCATGAACAGGGAAAGAGCTGTGGGGGAGTCCAGGGAATCACACTTACTACAGAGACACACAGTGGAAAAACACTAGAGACCTAGACACACACGCAAACGGCTGAGGCCAATACACACATCTCACACCCAAGGAAAAGGCGTAACATCATGTGAAGACAAATACAATAACAGTTAGAATATTTCACGGAAAGCACAAAACACCTAGCAGAATACACTTGGATTCTTAACCAAAGCAAGCAGTCATGTCCCAAAGTACCATATGTACAGTAGGAACAGAAAAACACCTCCCACATACAGTAGGCCCGTTCTATTAGAGTACATATATCACTATATTCTAAAGTGTGGATTTGATAAAGTATTTGATACACTGCCGATCTTGGTGAGAAGGCAACAACTGTTGGCGCAATTATTAGAAAATGGAAGAAGTTCAAGATGACGGTCAATCTCCCTCAGTCTGGGGCTCCATGCAAGATCTCACATTGTGGGGCAACAATGATCATGAGGAAGGTGAAGGATCAGCCCAGAACTACATGGCAGGACCTGGTCAATGACCTGAAGAGAGCTGGGACCACAGTCTCAAAGAAAACCATTAGTAACACACTACGCTGTCATGGATTAAAATCCTGCAGCGCACGCAAGGTCCCCCTGCTCAAGCCAGCGCATGTCCAGGCCCGTCTGAAGTTACAATAAAATGCAAATGAATTACTTAAAAATCATACAATGTGATTTTCTGGATTTTTGGGGGGGATTCCGTCCCTCACAGTTGAAGAGTACCTATGATAAAAAATGACAGACTTCTACATGCTTTGTAAGTGGGAAAACCTGCAGAATCGGCAGTGTGTCAAATACTTGTTCTCCCCACTGTACATGTCACATCTACAGTACCCATGATGCACTGACACTATTCATTGCTTTAATTACATCTTGTTTTTTCAATACAACTTCTCCCAGCAAACTGGACTCCCATATCACCTTTCACAGATCCCAGATATTTGCCGAACACATTCTGGCAGGATGATTCCAGCAGTATCCCTTCTTCACCTCTCCTAATGTACACCCCCTCTGTTTTTCCCTCCTTAGAAACTATTCCTTTTCTCCTTGTTTGTTTTTTTAGATGTGCCCTAAAATTCAGCACCCCCACTCCACAAGCCTTATCCCTTCTGCATCATCCGTCGCCCATTGTTTCCCTGGCTTCGCCGCCTCCCCCGGTCGCAGATCTTGATTTGGGACCAAGAAATATCTTCTAGGGGTCTGTCCGGCTACAATAACATTCAATAAAGGAACATGAGGGTGACTGGGCCTGGACCACTGATAGCACTACGATTTATAGTCCTGCTGTCTTCTCCCTCTCGCAAACACGCACACATACGCACACACACGCAAGCTCACACACACACGCTTGTATATTTCTTTACAAGTCCCTTGTTCTGCTCTTACGCCACGCTAAACACATTTAGAATTTGAGATATTATGTAGAAATGTCCAGTAATCACCCAACTACAGTTTTCATACCTTGGAAATTGTTTTAATTGTGTTCAGGGGATTGAATAATTATAAAAAATAATAATAATATAGTAATGTCTTCATGTGCACAGCGTGTTTACACTCCACGTAAGGGGGACACATGCAGCTGACCAGAAGAGATCAGGGTTCAGTCCCAGCGTCCATCCATCCATCTCCCCTTCCCTGTCTAACCTGTCCTCCCCGTCTTCCCACCTCCGTTTCAGTTTCCTAAATAAAAGTTACGTGTTCGGTAAAAGAAACAGAATTGGCCACTTCCTGGCTCCTCTAGCTCTACAATGCCACATTCACACTAATCACCCTCTAAGACAGGAAACGCCATGTATTTCGTTTGATCATTTATTAGTGAAACCATGCAACATACAATGTCTTGGCGTTCTGTTCCTTTGGGGTAACTCGCTGCCATGATTAATTGCATGATTATGTCGATAATGGCACTAAAAAAATAACAATAATATAAAAAAAATATATAATTATAGGCAAAGAGCAAAGTTTGCAGTACCAATCCACCCGGCTGATGGAAACAGAACCAAACAGATGGAGACGTGGACGGTCGGTGGGTTTAGGAACTGCATGCTAAGATGACCAGCAGAGCAACAGTCTAAGTACTCAGACTGACCTAAATAGACTGCCATATTAGATTTGGAATCTTCAGACGGTGGTAGGAGAGATGCCCAAGTCAGCTGACGCATCACTGAGCCAATGCCCACTCAGGTTCCCTGGTTGAACTCGCTGCACTTATAAACTCATACCAACAGAGCAGCTCTTTCACCAAAACAAGTAACTGGAGTTGATGTCTCCCCGAGACTTGTTTGAAATCCCCGTTTCGTTTAAATGTCTTTATCACCACCCCACCGCAGTCAGTCCTCCAAACAAGACTACACGGTGGCCGCCATCACGGAACGGCCGGCTCTAACACGCCGTGCTCCCAGTCGCAGCTCCTCAGCCCCGTCCCTAAATCCGCCGCGACCGACACCCAGACGCCGGCCCGAGAGGACACGGGAGACGACGTCCATACGCCTCGTCGCTGACGGGGGGGGCCAGCGGGGGCAGTGAGGCACCGTTACCCACAATCCCGTGGGGGGTATCAGTCACTTTGCACCGGGGCCCTCGGCCGGGAGGGGAACATCTGCATGTCAGGCCTTCCACCGCTGGGATTTGTTCTCCCTGGACCCCGCTGCGGTTATCTGGTCCCAGGCTCCAGGGACAGGGCCTGACTGGAGAGGGGGAGGAAGTGATCCGGTTTTGGACGGTACCGGATCACTGTCTCCAGTCTCACCCTGTCACTTAACATTACGGGATGGGTAGGTAAATCTAGAACTGTGTGTGTGTGTGTGTGTGTGTGTGTGCGTGTGTGAGAAAGAGTGAGAGTGACAGAGGGAGAAAGAAAGACTAAATAGATCATTTCTGGATGTGTGGTCTTGGCATTTAACTCGTGCGCGCACACAACCATACAGAGGAACACGCTCACACCTTCCTGCTCCCTCCCATCACTACAAGCAGTTGGTTTGCAACAAACCCACACACAGGATTGTGAGTGTGAGCGAGTGCTGGAACTGTGCACAGAGCAGACTGAGTGGGCGGAACAGAGCCACAGGCACCCAGCATCTCTATAGCCCTATGTGAAATCACACGTAGGCTGCAATCAGCCTCCAGCCATTTACCAGCCGAGCTGTACAATCAAACAGTGTGAGAAGATTTAGTCGAAAAAAGCCCCTGGACCACCAAGGAGAGCGAAGTATTCTACAGGATAGATGCCGGGCTGCCTGGGCTGATTCAGGCCCATCTCCTACTGTTCCTAAGTATTCACCACTCTAACCAGATTAGCAGCTTGACAAACCAGCGGCGCTGACGTCAGCGAGTGCGGCGACACAGTGGGAGACACAGGGAATTAGAACGCCGGGACAACGAATCCAGAACGCCTCGTGGAGACGGCACCCAAAACCCCACATTAAGGCCCCTGTAACAGACTTAGATGAGCAGATGAAGGGGGGGGGGGAGAGAAAGACGTTAATTGAGAATTAATTGTTTAAGAGAACGGTGGCAAATAGAGCATTGCTTCAGAATTGGCGGGAAGGTCGAGGATAGCGGGGGAGGGGGCTTTGCACCATGTGACTAATACGTTCGGCTCGTAGCACAGAGACCGGGACGGAAGCGAGCGGTTGTTGGCTACGGCCTGTCAACGATTGTTTGTAAAGCAGTGTGCGGTGAGGTAACAACATGGAAAGAAACATCGGTCAGGATTGCTCTGTGAACTATGAGTGGCTTTGCTAGACATTAGTTTGATAAGTGAGACGCTTTGAAGTCCAACCCAAAACTGACCTCATAGCGTCAAAGACGCTGACATGTAGATAGGCAGTCCACCCACGACGCTCTGGGATTCCTGATCCTTTATGTCGGCGCCCCCTCATCAATCCCCCTCTGGACATATACTGCGGAAAACACTTGGCCACACACTGCGGAGCATCTCGTCAGCCATCTTCATCTTTCTCATCCTCCCTCACAGGCAGACAGACCAACCAGCATCCCCAGGAACGTGATGGAACTCAATGAGTAGGAGGCCTCTATCTGACTAGACAGTGCTTGTGTTGGACTCTTAAGGGCTTCCTGGCAGCCTGTTAACATTGGTTTAATCAACGATAGGGTTCAAATGACCAATGCAAGAACAATATAAGAGCGTACCCTAGGGGGCAAGTGGGGGCACAAGGTCAGTGGCTGGGGAGGGAGTGGGTGTTCGGGGCATGGGAGAGGACTGCTGAAAGGGGTGGGTGTGTGCAGTTGGCATGTGCTGGGGTCTGATCTGGGCCCTCCCACTGGTTCAGAAGTGTTCTGAAGCCTCTCCAGACCCAGATGAAAGTCTCAGTTCATCCAGAGATACATCAGAGCACAGGGGGATAGGTGGGCGGAGAGAGATAGGAAAACCAAGGGACAGGAGGCAACACAAAGAGAAAACCCTGGCACATAAGTGGGTCAGCTGGTTTTGGGTTAGGAGTTAGGTTCTCGGCTAAGGTTATGTTTTTGGTGTTAGGTTTAGGGGAAAACAGGATTTTTAATAGGAATAATTGTTTCCCCATGAGGACAGAGGTGTGTGTCTGTGTGTGAGAATGACAGAGATATGGATGATTACAACTACGAAGAGCATTTTTACATGGTGAATCCAGATCCACCTGTGCTCTGACAGGCCTAAGGGAGTCTACAGAGGAACATTCCAGCAGGCATGACGACCCTAATGGTAATTGACAACAGTACATGTTGGGGGGCACTGTCCCATTGGGGCCCATGTGGCTCTGATTTGCACAATAGATGTGAGTGAGAAGGAAATCATTTCCATAATAAACACACACACACACACACACCTCCCTGGGGACGTGTCAATCTAAGTGGGAGAGAATGTCTACATTTAAAACCATCTGGGGAGACATGAAAAACCATTTCTCAGCTGTTTAACTTCAATTAGGGAAGAGAGGCGAGTGACAGAGAAGCAGAGGGGAGAGAGAGAGAGAGAGAGGGAGAGAGAGAGGGGGGGGGGGGACTGGGAACCACTCGTAACTGAATGGTTAAGTGGAGGTAGAATAGGCACTAAGGAGGAAACACATTTATGGCTGTGCTCTAAAGAGTCTGCATTGTATCCAGGTCTTTGTGGCTGAACAGTGATGGAGGTGTTCTGATGCTTCTAACAGATGTGTATTGACAGAGGATTGTAATGGGGAGCGAAGGTCCTTAAAGGACTGATTGCATTGGATTGACTGGTGGCAACAGCAAAGAAGACCCATCTATTCACACAGGCAGCAGAAAGCCAAAGGGAGAAAAAAATCCACAGCATTTCTTTAAGGTCAGAGAAAGTCCCGCTAGAAAAATCTGGATGTCAGGTCTCGAAAGACCAGGTGAAACGTTAACGGAAAAACACACACGCCAATAATAAAAATAAAAAAGGACGACGAGGGAGAAAAGGTCGGATTGGACAGGAAATAAAGCGCGCTGTCAGCCTGTCGCCCCCGACGATTGCAGAGTCGCGTCTCCCAGGTTATTGCTTATTGTTTACTCTTTCTGAAAAGGTCAGAGGTCGCTTCAACCACATCTATTTTCTACCCATCAGCCCCTGCTCCCATTCTTCTCCCTGCAGGAGGAGGAACAAAGAGCTAGGGAGGGGGTAGGAGGAGCGGAATAAAAAATAAAAAAAATAAAAAGATAGAAAGGGAGAGCAGTGATCAGACAGGGTTGATAAGGAATGGGGGAGAAGAGGAGGGAGGGAGAGATGGATGGGTGGGGGGGGGAGGCGGGATGGGGTTGTGTGCGCTTTGGGGGTGATGTGTGTATTCAACTCCAGGCTGACTCCTCTTATGCTAATACAGCCAATTTCCTCTTTTATTTCATTTCTGGAGCCAAAATCTGCGATCTGTGATAAGGTTGCCGTGGCGACCGCCTGTTCCCCGGGCGGATGCGGGCAGCCGTGTGATGGAGATGTGTAAGTCGGCGGGAGCAGCAGGGAATGAATAATTTAAAACTCCACCAAGCCGAAGAGATAAGAGAGAGCAGCCAGGGCTGAGTCCCTCCCCCCATCGCTCCCTCTCTCCCACCCACCCCCTCACTCTCTCTCCCCCCCTCACTCTCTCTCCTCCTTTCTCCCCATCCGTCTCTCTTTCCCTCCCTCACTATCTTACCACCTCCATCATTCCCTGCACTCTCTCAACTCCCCCCCGCCCCCTCCTCCTGGGCATCCAGAGCTTCATTCTGCAACGCCGGGTGACCTCCAAGGTCAAAGGCATGATGGGTAATTTAACCGGCGGCTTGGGGCTTTGGGGCATGTGGCAAAGCAAGAGAGAGGGGAGTGGGAGTCTGTAGACATGGAGGGGAGAAAGTAGGGCTGATATGAAGTCAAGGATTGGGGGGTGGTGTTCAGAACAGTCTAGATCTGACCGGTGGTACGCTCTTCAAACTGGATCGTTTCACATCCGTTTTTTTCCATCGACTTTTAACGAGCGAGAGACACCCCCCCACACACACACACTGTTGGGTGCGGTCGCTCTAACGCCGTCACAGTTGCGCCAATTTAAAGCCACTTGACTCATGTCACTTACCACGCCGCCGCACACGCAACCGACACTCACCGCGCGGCCCACAATAGACCCGCACTAGAACGGAGCACATACCTGAAATAGTTGGCCGTTCCGGCTGAACGCTGCCACTGTGTCAACACCGGGGCTGGGTAGAGACTGAACGTCTTGAGCCAAATGCCTGTGGGTGGGACGGTCCAGATGCGGGTAGGGGCTCGGGGTTGAAGAGCGGCTGAACGCACCAACTGTTATTGTCGGTCTGTCTCTCTTTACCTGAAATGAGATTCCAGGCGACGTGGTTTCGTTGGAGTGATCTTCCATCAAAACGGTGTGTCGTGAAATGTTTTTGCACCTAAAAAGAAAAAATGAACTAACAAAAGCAAATCACTGGGCAGGTCTCTGTCGGGTCATTTGGACTGATGGCAATAACTGCAGCTATTCATCCTGTGTTAGTTGGCGAATGGATGAAGTCCAAATCAAAACACTTCCATTAACATATAGTGAAGTAGATTCAACAAGGTGGTCTATTTTGACCCTAGAAAACATGTTCGCAACTCATAAAGATGTCACATGGTCGTGCGTGGAGATCAACGGGTATTTGGAGAGGTCATGGGGACATGTTTTAGACAGGGATTCTAGGAGGCGATGTTAGTTTCTGTAGAGCAGGGCGGGGACAGTTTGTTTAACCTCACGCAGGTCTGTCCGTGTGATATGTTAGATTACCCCACCTCACTGACTCCTGTATGTCTGGCCTCTCACACTGTTTTCATTCCTCAGTCGTGGCGCGCTGTTTCATCGTCACGGTGATAACCAGGTGAAAACATCCGCGGGCGGGTCACGGCGAGGTGAGCGGTTCACGGCGAGGCGAGCTGGGCACGACCGGCGCCCGACCCGGCACCTCTACAGGGCCAGCTCCGCCCCTCCCTCCCCCGGGGTGACGGGGGCCCGTCCTAAAAGACGCAAGTGGAGGGGAAAATGGGAACAAAAAAAGGCTGATTCAGGAGCACACCACACAGGACGCCCGCACAGCTCATCTCAGCCCAAGCGTGAAGCCTTCATCCCGCTGGCGCCAGGAGGTAAGCAACCTGCCGGGCCCGTCAGGGCTCACACACAGGAACAGGTAGTGCTTAAATACACACGGATGTAACCCCACACACAAGTACAAACACTGTCTGTAAAACATCAGCTGTGACCCAGCGTATGATAACATTATTAATTATGTGTGTGTGTGTTGGTGTAAAGTTGAAACATTAATATTAGACAGGTATAAAAGCAAACAGTACTCTTAAGTTACTCCAACTTCAACCTTCCTGCGCAGGTTCCTTGGGGGAGTGTCTGGTCTAAGATGTGTGATGGGACTGGAGATTAACAATACATTTCAGAGACAGTTATTTACGTGACGGGGATAAGGCGTGTTTTGTCTACTTTCTCTGATGCCTCACATTCCCCAGGACATGACCTGTCCATGGCACCAAACAGCTCACCCGCACAGCACACACACACACACACACACACGACTGTGAGCACGTAACAACGGCACGCAAACACACAAATACAGGAACAAGCTAGACAGGTATGTAAGCAATAACGCCATAGGCTGAAGCGCTGGACTTAAAGGTAATCTCGCTTTGTCATCAACATCTTCAGTGCTGTGATGTTAGCCCTTATAAAGGCCAGAGATAACCAGTGACCTGCAATGCCACCATCTAACACATGGTGGCACTGCGTACTTATTGGAGAGGTGCAGTTTTTCAAACCCCTTTCAGTAGAACATTGTGTCACAAAGCTGAACACAGTACATGCACGCGCACACACACACACACACACACACACACACACAGTACACAACCAGGCAGATACTCCAGATTACATTGATAATACCAAAAATATTGGCCCATAGAAAATAATACAACACAATGATAACAGGATGCTATCTGCCGTGATCCTGATACCCCACTAAACGCACACGGAATATCAACTCTCACAAACAAGAAACAAGAAACGACAAGGCACATCACCCAACTGGCAACCAACACACTATACAGCAATTCTGAGCTCCTCTCTTTCTAATACAATTAGAACTTAGCGACTCAATAAACCCTATCTAGATGCTGCTTATCCAAATCATGACATACTTTAAGAAACAAGACGGTTCTCTGAACAGCTAGTAGCTAGAGTAGCACAGTGAATGTGGCCTTTTGATAAATAAACAAGGGTAAAGAGACAACAAGAACTGTGTGTCTGATTATGACTTGATTAAATTAGAGAATTAGCTGTCTTTCTGTTTTATTAATCTAGATTAGGGTTTGTAAAGGTATTTAAACAATTAATTAAAGAATCCCTTCAACAACAAAACGAAATGCACCCATGTGATTAAATTGATTCAAATAAGGTCAAAAATATATTTTCGCTTTTGTTCTCAATTTAAATATTATTATCTCTTTAATTGAATTATAATATATAATTCACATCAAAAGACATGCAAAACCTGGCATAAATATTAATCGATGGAAATATTAATATTTTCTTTTTGTTATTTCAATCAAGAGATTTGCCTTGGATGCACATCAAGCTGTTTTTGAAAAGGCATTTTTGGGGATTTAGATTACATTTGTTTAATTATAGCAGTAAGGAATCGGTTCTATCTGAACTTAAGCAATTGTAAGGGCCTCAATTAAATCTGATGTTAATTAAATCAGATCTTGTTTTGTGTATTAATCGTTAATAGAGCGGCAATTTTAATCTAGTGAATACACAGAGAGTAA